>NC_132935.1:159400101-159707058 GCF_034638445.1 Ciconia boyciana
ATGAGATCAGGTTTTGAGCAGCTGACAATAAATTCCGTGTATGTAGGACACCTATTAAAGGTTTCATGTGATGTTAGAGTGAGTAGGTTAGTATAAAAGAAACCCCACAAAGTAAATAAGATTTCAAACATTGTGGTATTGTCAGGGCAAAACCCTAGATTCCAAGTCAAGTTCAATCCTGCAAAGCTAGTAATGGCAGTGCTATTTTCCTAACTTGGCTTCAGTCATTACCGTGACTCTCGATTCTCAAATAATAGGTGATTCATCTTAATGTTATTTAGGGAAGGAGTCACAATGGCTTTGATAAGTCAAATGATGGTCAGATATTTTTCTTACAGCTCATTAATTTTCCCAGGAAACAATGGGCCAAATCCTGCTGTTAGTTATGCCACCAAAGTCAGTGTACTGGAGATACTTTTAAATTTACGCTAGATCTAGATGCCCCTCTAACACGTATAGGATTGGCTCTTGGGTTTGTGTTTTCTGACATGCTTCATCAGACCTCTTGAGGCTCTCCTGAAAATGTCAACCAGAAATATGTTCATTGCAGCAACCTGATAAAATCTCAGTGTGATCAGGGACAGCCCCCGGTCTGAGCAGGCTCCTTGGAAAGTTTATTCAAGGTTTCATGGTTCCACCACAAGACTCAGAGCCCTGGAGGGGGAAAAAAGCTCCTTGTTGCCTGAAACAGCAGTTTAAGAGCTTGTAAGGCTGCAGCAACTTTCCTTTGGGGCACAGACATCAAGGTGCTCGCTATTCCCCTTATTGGTAAGTATGGTGATCAGAGGAAGCAGCCCATGAAGGTGTGCTTGTGGCTTTCCTTCTTTTGTCACCAGCAGGAGGAGACTGAATGAGCTGTGCAGCCCAGAGAGTAGCTCTTGAAACGGACTGATCATTCTGCTCCTTCCTGAGGTAACTCAGCAGTCTTCGCTGTTGTGCAGATTTCTCCTTTGTTGGCATACCAGGAACTCCACCAGCTTGTGCAATGTGGTCCAAAGGTTCAGCAAAATCAAAATCTCTTTCCTTATTTGAGGTCAGAGCCTGGTGCCTTCAATCACAGCAAAGGGACACTTACTGCACAGTCCACTGACTTCAAGGAAGCTTCTCATGAGGAAATCTATTTATTCAGCTTGAATAATGAGCACAAGAATCTGGCTTTTGATAACACAGGCACGGCAGCTTCACAGGTGCTACAGCATTCAGTATTATTCCAAAGTTTCAATTTTTATTTCTAATAAGATGCTGACCTTCTAGACTTCATATGATGCATTATAATTAGAAGACTTATTGAGAAGCCTAATATAATGTTATACCCGCTGGGGAGTCAAAAGTGCAAATGGTAAAAATATCAAATCTCAATATTTAATTAATTGAAACAAATTAAATTTTAGCCTATTTCTCATTTTTGTCAGCTACTTAAAGTTGCATATGAACTTTAGAATTTATGCAGATTTCCCCACAGATGTTCAGAGTGGGAATTTCAAACAACTAAGATCTGTGTTTATACCCACACTTTTCAGCTTTTCAAAGACCTTCTCAGCAAAGACTTTCCAGGGCTCTGTGTGGGAGCAATTCATTGAATATGACTGCTCTAGTCAGGTGCCTAAATGGGACTCAAACACTTGAGAAAACCTGGCCTTTCTTCTTGGTACAGAAGACTTCTGGAACCCTATCTTTTAAAGCTCCCCAATCAGGCTATTCTCAAAGAGCATCTTTGTCCCAAAACGTAGGCAGAATACAGAAGAAGGTATAAAACCCAAATTGTTTTAGTGAGGCAGTGAAGAGCGAAAGGCAAATAGAAGCAGCTTTCACAAGAGACGGGGTGACTTCCATTTTTGTGACATTTCCGACCTTTATCCAGCAT
The DNA here is from genome assembly GCF_034638445.1 of Ciconia boyciana. Lineage (NCBI taxonomy): Eukaryota > Metazoa > Chordata > Aves > Ciconiiformes > Ciconiidae > Ciconia > Ciconia boyciana. The sequence goes on from NC_132935.1 coordinate 159,401,966, forward strand.
ACGCAAGGCCTTTCTTGTAGACAAATGGATTTGGGCAAAAATAACTGAAGAGCTATTGCAGGTGTATTATCAAATCACAACAGTCTACTTGTCCTCATTCCTTATAATGTTATCACTACCAGGACTGCATTCATTTGGCTCACTGCTGGGTAACGATTTGTTGTTAAAAATGTATAAGTAAATGAAAACAGGCACTTGGTAAATGAATCACCAATGATGGACCTGAGGTTCCTCTGAGTTTATTATTGCTAGACAGTCAGCACAACTGCAGTTCGTCTGTGGAACTGCCATTCTGCAGTTGCATTTCTCCACAGTAAAGAAAATTTACAGTACTCAATCATATGCCACAGGTCCTTTGATTAAAAGTGGATTTACAGTACATGATAGCCCACAGCAGCTTAAGTACCGTACAGTGTGTTACATAAATGCACGTTCAGGATTATTACACATACCAAAATAGACATGTATTTGATAGAGGTTGTTATGGTTTACAATTCCCTTTTCACTTTCCCTCTCTGTGGTAATAACTATACATGTATTGGCCTTAAACACCTACATGTTTTAAGCACAGGTTAAATTATAAAAGAGATTGCAACATCTTCTTTGTCCATCATCATCTAATAAATCAACAGGTCCATTTCTGTGGATTGATGTAATGGCATTTATGAGCATTGGCAAAGTCATATCCACTTAACTGATGCAATTAAGTAGTGCCGTGCTCTTATTATAATAATAATGGATTGACTGATGAGTAATTTATTTCTTTCCAATGTAACTGACAAAAATAGATTATATTCATAGACAATGCAATGTATTTGGATCATAAAACTGCTGCCTTCTCAAATCCACCATTAGCTTAGATTTATCCTCACCAGAGAGTGGTGGAAAACACTTTAAACCAAGTACTATGCTTAATGAGGAATCCTAGCCCTGATGCCAGCAGCTTAAGTGTTAAGTCCCACAGAGAAGGTGAATATTTCACTAGCTATTTCTCATAAGAGAAGTGCTGCTAAACACTGTCATAAAGAACCAACTCTTAGAGCTGCCAGCTGAACTCTCCTGTTTGGGGAAGGAGATGGTTGTGTTTGGTTTAATTTTATTTGGGTTTCCAGGAAAAATATTTCCTTATTGCCACTTGTTACTCTGTGCATTCTGCCTGACACTCCCTTCCTATCAATATTGCCTGGAGACCTGTGCAATTCAGTGCTTTCATCACCCTCAACATGACCTTTTGGAGTAACTTGTAATTTCCCATGTTTATGATTGTCATTTACACATGTGAAGATTAAGGGCCAAATTATCTGCTGGCTGGGAATTGGCATGGTTTTGCTGACTGCAGCAGAGCTGCTCCAATTTACAGGCTGCAGGGGGTCTGGAGATGGGGAGGAACAAACACCCTACCTCCAGACACCCCAGAATTTCCACACTGCGGCCTCTCATCGCCCTTACTCTATCATCTGTTTTGGGTATAAAATCTCAGAGTTCTCAAGGGCGTATTACATCCATTTCCATCATAACTCCCTTTAACTTATGGCAGCAACAACTCTGTCTGCCACTGAGTACAAGCCAAATGTTCTAAATTCTTATTTCACAGTTTTGTAGGGTTCAAGGACAAAAGAAACCACCAAATTATCTCATTTGACCTCATTTGAAAGAAAATATAGCCTGAGATTCCTGCATTAGCAGGAAACTGATTAATTTGGATAAGCCCAAATGATCCCTGTAAGATTTCTACTTTATGGGGAACAATGGAAGGGGAAGGATCCTGCTTTTTGCAATCTGACCTCATGGAAAATACCTGCCCAATCCCAAAATGTGGAAATCAGCATGGCCTGAGCCCACGAACAAGGCATGCCAGTCAAGACTCAGGCAAGGATGATTCAACATGTCACCTGGGAACACTATGCTGTCCCATCTGGAGGCCTTTCTTTATCTGTGGGGCATATTCTTTATGTTCCAGTATGTGTTTATGTGTTTGTTTGTGTGTGTGCATGTAATTCTTCACCAAAGGGAAATTCCTTCCTTGGTCCCTGAAGACCGACATCCAGTGTTTGTTGTTACTTGAAAGCAGTTGCATTTGTCAGAAATAAGACTGGGGACAATCCAGAGCTTCTTGTCCTCTGTATGGATTATGAATGGAAAATGGGATTTCACAAACCCCAAGGCCAGCAGAGATCACCACAACCACGCCATACTTCTGACCAACGTGTCTGTGACACCCTGATGAGGAGGGGAACAGCTCTGTTGATGGGGCAAAGACCTTCACTGCTAAAAAAAGAGATGAGACCTCTATTTCTTCTCATCAAATGATGGCAAATACCATAAGTTTCCCCAACTCCAACAGGCTCATCTTCAGTGTTACACCAGGAAGCTAAAGAGATCTTTCAAATGCATAGCATGATCACTAACATAAAAGTAGAAGATGTGGTTAATAGTATTGGCTGGCCTAAGAGGGAAAGAGGGAGATCAACAGAGGTTTATTTACTGCTATGTGTTAACGAAGTTTGAAATCACGGTGGTTTATGATTAAAGACAACAAATAGGCTAGTTTCTGCTCACTGTATCCAAATATGTAATGCAAGGTTAACTCATTGCCCTCACCCCAAGGCATTATGTATTTAATTTTCAAGGCACAACTGCACGTTACCTGATGACCAATAAGATCATCAATGCTGGCTTTTATTTCTGCTCTGAAACCTCTAAAAGAAGAGAAACATCTGATCTCTGAGAAGGTGTGATCTATGCCTGCACTCATGCACTCATATATTATTTATCTTGATCTACAAGTGATGTCTTATAAAGGGGCCCATGGAGGAAAATAAGAGCCATTTGTGCTACCTTTCATCAGAAATGTTTATATAGCGTCCTCTCTCTCTGACCACAGAGCAGACATCTCATTCCTGAAACTACACCTCCTCACAGGAAGAAACATTAATTGTTCTCACCACTGCAGAATGTCTGGTTCTTCTTGTGACCTAAACTTGCTGCTTTAAATGTTCCTTCCTCCTCACAGACGATGCAGCCAATACCCTTGTCAGACTACTGATGTTAGATCTTGAAGCACAAGCCTCCTAAGTCCCTTCTCTGGACTGATCCATATGAACAGAACGCAGGATCTTTGTTATGGAATAGCCATTAAAACTGGTTACATTTCTTTGATAAAGCCTTTTGGCACAGGAGAAAAGCAAAGGTGAAGTAATATCGCAGTGTCAAAGGTACAGTGTTAAATGCCGAATCATGAGAAATTCCCATGTAATGAATATCCAAGCATGCCTCTTCTAGGTGCAATACCAAGATGTTGGCCTCTGAAAATTCAGCAGAATGGATTCGCTGTACTGGTGACCAACATGAAGCAGGAAAATGGTAAAAAAGCCAAGAATAATGACACTGATGGACAGGCATGTGGTACAATGAAGAGAAGGTTACAGCTTCTGGCGTATTTATAGCCCAACATTTTTCACTGTGCTGCCTGGAAGTTGAGGATCTGTTGTGACACCACAGTCACCATACAGTTAAGGTCTGGAATGTGATGTGCTGGTGAGTTAAGAAAAACTTTTTGATTACCCAAGCTTTGCACCTGGAATTTAAACCAGGGACTGGGTATGAAATAGTGCTGGATGTGCTTTGGAGATAAGAACTCACTCACCATGCTAATAGGGTTCTTTTTTGTTGTTGTTACTTTATTTTTCTTGTGGCATTTATTCCAATTCAATTAAAATAATTGAAGTTAATTTTAAAGACATATTTAGCTTACTGAAACTTGAGAGACATAAAGATAGTTGGCAATGGGTTTCAGATTTTTCTGAAAGAAGGATGATCAGTCAATTTGCAGTAACGAAACAGTTTCTTACTATATGGTCAAAGGGAAGACAAAAATGGTGATGTCTGAGGAAAAAAGGGATGGTTGTATTTTGGTGAAAAAAAGTCATGATGAGATGGAGAAATGCAGCAGAACTATTTTCATGATCGGTCAACAGTATCAAAGGAGAATCATGTTCCTAGCCTGGGAAAATGGGTAGCATGAAAGATTAATGTTTTTCTTAACTGGATAGAGTACTGTGTCCCAGCAAACTTCATAACTTAGAGATATAAGAGGAAACTTTAGGGGGGGGGAAAGGAGAACATTCCTGATTCTCTGGCTACTTCTAAAATTCTGTCCCTGGTCTTTCCACTTAGTCAACATCTCTAAGAAGGCCTCAGGGATCAAAAATCAAGACAGCTGTTGCCAAGAACTGTGTGCAGAAACAGGTCAGGCTTGAAGGATCAGTAGATACTGAGTCTGCCAGAAGATGTGTACTACTGTGAGATGCTGTGCGGCTGCCTATGGCTCCTGGAAATGAAGGCAAGCCAGACAGGCATGACTAAATTGTAGCACACAGAGAAGGCAAGGAATTTAGAGGGATTTTGTTCTTCATGTTTGGGGATGAGGGAATTGCGTTGAGGTAGGATATGCAGCTTTTGTCCATTATGTGCATAGTTGAAGCATGTTGGCATGGGACATATAGGCTAGATCTGCACTGCCTTTTGCAGCCATGCCCAAAAGGGCCTCTGTATTTTCCAGGTCAAGTAGTGTTCGTTGGTTCTCTCCTATTCTGTCCAAGATCAGAGCCTTTTGGAGTGAACATGTCACATCCATCAAATAGCATGTACCATGGCACAGTGCTACACAGATTCATGGATCTATGTTCACAGTTTGTTCTTATTCATACCACTATCATGATAATAAGCTCAAAAGCGGGGATATGGCCCAACCCTTCTTTTCCTTTTTGCTGTCTGAGCAGTCCTTGTACTCCTGCTGTTGATTCTGCTGCTGTAACTGGTCGCTTTTGCAAGTGTCAGACCACCAAGGATGTATGGAGCAAGCATCCCTGTAAAATGAAGCAAATCTGTCTTGTGGTAGAAATCACAAGTCTCTCCTGTGATTAAGGGCAAGTGGAAGGTTGCTCTTTACTTCCCTTGGTGTAGATATTGGCTGGGGCCAATCCAACCTCCTTGTTCCTCAATGTTTGCTAGTTTTGGCAAAAAGAGACAAACACCTACTTTTTGGACTACCTGGTCCTGATGAGCAAGGTCCAAGAGCAGCAGGCAAAGCTTTCCCATGAGGATGCTTGTACTTCACAGTCCTGTGTGAAGAGTTGGTATCCTATTGCCAGCATCCACACGTCACCTCAAGAACACAGATGCAAGAGAGAAAGGGACATTTAATGAATGCCTTCATGTAGTATCAGCCAGAGAGGGCCAATGTAGCATCACATAGAAGTATCTTCACTTGCTGGCCTTTGTAAGCCCCAGCCAATCACTAGGTATGATTTCACCTTTAGCAATCTCCATGGACCAAGAACTGACATCCGTGTGCAGCTGGCACTTTCTCCTGCAGGAGCCACAGTCATCAACAGTGCTAGGAAACCACCTGGATTGTTGCTGTGCTGTATATTCCCTGTACTCATAGAGCCCAGCACACATAATCAGGCCCAGCCGAGGATTTTAGCCAAGCCCAGAATTTCTCTAGGCTAGAGGTGAAGTATGGCCTTTGATTCACTCAAAACAAGATTCTGGAGACTCAGGAAACAGCTAAACACCAAAGTCCCCAATACCATCTGCATCACTGCAGCTGGCTGAATCTGCCACAGCTTGTAGAGTCTGTCCAGCAGAAGTGCATACAGGAGGACCCAGTCCCACAGGCCACTTTTATGCAGCCTGACACTGGCAGTCCTCACTCCCAGTAAGCAAGAGAAACCCAGGAAACCATTTCCACTTACATATAAAGAGAAGTGCTACGCACACAAAAAAGCTAATGCTTGGGCCCATGTTGTCTCTGCAGTAGTCCCCTCCCTTGTTCCCTGAAGAACTCTCCTCCTCTCATGACCCATACCTCACACCCTTTTTCTTCCACTTGAATGTTCTCCTGCACCATCCCAAAGTCTGTGAGGAACAGACAGTGTACTGCTGTCTAGCATGCTTTTTAGGAGGCCCCTTTCAACCCTACTATCTTCTCTTTATCATGAAGATGCAGTGTATCTGGCAACAATCCCTTTTCATGGCCATTGCCTTTTCAGGGAAGTTTCTCTGTATATCCAGACACTAGGAACCTGGACTTGGATGTGGGAACACGTTCTGTAGAAGCCCAAAATCTATTGGGAGATGGAGAACACATAGCTTTGATTATAAAATGCATTTGTTTCACAAGTGAGAACTAAACGGCTTGGCCAGGCCAGCAAACCAGAAATTCTAACCAAGCACATAACATGAATATAGTAAAAAGGAAAAAAGAAGAGCCCAAAGCAAGACTACCTTCAAAGTGGGACAAGGAATCAAAGGTCCCCCACATATTTCCCTTTTTCCTCCTCCCTACTGGTGCTGTCATACATAAACGATGGTGCAAAATATAAGGTGTTGGAGCATCTGTAGTCAATAGCCTCTGCTGCAAGAGATCCCGGCTCATATCAAGCAGTGGGACAGCCACTGCATAGATAACAGCTAACCAACACCAAGTGTGAGAACAGTGTTCGTGCCCTTGGGCATCTTTTTCTCAAGGCCCCTCTGCTTCAAGAAATTGAAATGAAGAGTGTCCATGATACCACATTGCATGAGACACAAGCTCGGTGGAGTGGACATGCCCATCTACCCAGTAATGCAAACCACACTGAGATGGGGCTAGAGTTATTTTCAGGTCTTTCCAAGTTCCTCTGAAGAACTTGCTGAGCACCCTGTTTGTGTTTGGATGTGAAGATTGGAGTACCCAGGTCTGAGGTCTCCCAGTCAAAAATGCCTGAGTTTGCCCCTGCCTCTTGCATCCTAAAGTCAAACTTTGCATGTGGATGGCCAGTTTAGACCCAAGATGTGAACTGACTTCCCTGCAATGTAGATTGTCAAGGGACCAGAAAGAAAAAGAGGGCACTGAAACATGACACTATGTCTATCTCCATATTGCACTTAGATTCCTAACGTTTTCTACAAGGTCCTTCATGGACACTGTTGAGGGAAGATGAGCACTTGTAAGTAAGGAAATTCTTGTGTGGACCAGTAACTCAACAAAATATGGGAAAACAAGGGTGGGAATGGATGGTCAGGTTTCACCATGTTGGGGATTATCAGTGGAGTTTCACAGGGACCTATGCTATTCAAAATATTCATAAACAAACTGGAAAAGTAGCGGAGCAGCAAGACGGCATTTTTTTGTGATACAAAATTGATCAACAAAAACAATGGAAAGAAAAAAAACCCACCAAAAACAAAAGTAAAAGCAAAAGATGATTGTGACTTGCTGCTGAAGGATTTCATGTAACTTAGTGACCAGCTGATAAAAACTGTCACATGAAATCTTGTGTTGATAAATGTAGAATTGTACATATGAAGAGAAAGTATCCTAAATATAAGAAAAGGATGGTATGTTCTAAATTAGTAATTACCACTCAAGAAAGGGGATATCAAGGAAGGGTATCAAATAAAATTATCAAGCAGAAGATTTAAAACAAAAAAAAAAGAATTTATTTTCACATGACACATAATTAAACTACGGAACTCATTGCCACAGGATGTTGTAGAGGCCAAAAGTATAAATGGGCTCAAAAAGCAATTAGACAAATTCCTGGCTGAAAAATTCATCGAGCGTTACAAAACGCAAAGATGCAGATACAATCTCTGGCTCATGATGCCCCTAAGGCACAGACTGCTGGGAGGGTGTGCCAGAATAAAGTATCACTGTATGGTTGCTCTGCTTTTACACTCTTCCCCTAAATACCTGCTACAGGCCATTGTCAGAGACCCAATACTGAGCTGAGGAAGGATTTCTGCAGCCACTGTTACAGGAGTAGGTAGTTACGCATAAAGTTAAGGAAACAAATTACAAGGAGTAGAAACTGAATTACAAGTTACAGGAGTAGGAACTGAATCCATGTAGGGGCTGCAGCATTTGTGATTGCTGAAAAAATGAGTAAGAGAGGATTTGACAGTTGTAAAGTGAAGAGAGATCGCTGTAGTACTGAAAAGCAATAGAAGAGAATATCAGTTTTAGCATATGGGCTGATGAACGTAAAGTACAAGGGTATCAGTCTTGTACTCTTGGGTAGAGAGGAGGCTATGTGCTAAGTGGCTTGTAAGGCTTATGGAGCCATAAACCATGTTAACAAATGAAGTCCACACAGAAATGCTTTCCAAGACATCGCTTAGTAAAAGACATCAAACCAATCTGTGGAGTTATAAATGTCACTGATATGTTTCTTGAAGCTTACCTTGTTTTTCACGAGAATCCATGAAAAGCCATTTGTATTTAAATGACTGTAGAAGTGATGAATTGTTTCATTGGGGAGTTTAATAAATGGTTTGCCCTAGTTTGTCAGAGTTTTCCGTAATTTTACGTGACTGGCCACATAAATTTGCTGGAAATGATCAGATAGCAGGAGATTGGCACAGCAGAGGAATTCCAACAGAAGCACAGAGTTAATGAATCTCCACCCATGTCCAGACACGCGGATGGGGAGAAGTCCAGCCAGCAGCACCCAGCTGGGTTCCTCTGAGCCTCGCACACCGACTGTGCGACGAATTGCTTTTGCACTGGTAATTGCGCCCACGGGGCGGTGGCAGAGACTGGTACGAAACTAGCTATATCCAGCCCCCTTGAGCATGGCTCTAAAGAGTTTTCAGGACATGTCCCAAAAAAATTATTATGACATTGAAAATCATTAATGTAGTGGATACAGACTGGTACATTATATCTCCTAGTGTTAAAAAACAAGTTTATTCTGGCAACTCACATCCACCAACACACTGCAGCAGATCCCACGTATTTCAGAGGAGCCCGGCTCCTGCTGAAAACTTAAGTGCATCTTCAGCTCTGTGGGTACCATGGTGCTGGGTCGAGTGGGTGTCCTGGCCTCCGCGCAGCCCTCACCCCATGTGCTGGGGCTGAGCAAAGTGTGCTTCAGCTCTTCACGGACCGTGGCTTGGCAGGGTGTGGCATTTAATCTTCCTGTTGCGATCAATCCAAACTGAAAGCATTTGCTTAGTTCCTGGGTTTTAAAGAGTCTCACTAACTGTTTCAGCAACAAGGTAACTTCTTTTTAAGTTCACAAGTCTATTATTCCCCTTAAGTTACCCACATATAAACTTTTCCTAAAGTTAATGGATTTGAAGGGAAAAATATGCCCTGAAGTGCCTATGGTTTCTGGTTGTCCAGATTATCTGTGCTCGGCGAATCAATGCACTTGAATCTGATCAAGTCTGTAGCCAGGCAGGCTGAGAAAAAATAAATCCAACAGAGGTTTGAACATCTTTCATACATCTTAATAGGGATATTATGCTTAAACCCCTTTGTGACCATTTAAGTGATAAGACTATTAAAACCAGTGGCAAAAACAGCCCTCATCATGAAAATGCATTTTAAGTGTCAAGTGGATACAGTGTTAATCTTAACTATCAGCACCCTTGCACAAAAATTGACAAAATCAGGAAAAATGCATTGCTGGTCCTAGCTTACTATCTGGGGACAATTGATGGGTTTTTCCTAGGTAGTTTTGATGAAATGCAAAAGCTTCCACAAGGACAAGAATCTTATGTTTACAGAGAAATTGAATATAACAGATTTTTTTTCCTTTTTCCTCCTTCATATTTGGATTTTTCCTGCTCACAGTCTATGACTTTCAGCTACAGGCTATGACTGATCCCTTGACAACTCTAGTCTCTGCGATAAATTGTTCAAAGTCAGACCTGGGGCTGTGTCAGTTCCTAGAATATCTGGGTTTTATATCTTCTCTAGCCTCATTTTAAATTTAAATGATAACAAGTGCAGTCTGACCCCAGATGGAACAGAACATATTTTTGCATCAGATTGGTGTTTTTACTAATACGACTTTGGTAAGCATCTCAAACCCCACAGTCATTTACGCTGAACCCTTACATGCTTTCTAAGAGGAAGATGAGCCATGTGCCACTGTGGAAATGATGCACAATGCCAACTAGAGGCTGGCATTGCCTTGCAGGGAAGCAGTGCCATGGTCTTCTGGGCACATCTATTCCCACTTTTGTCCCCAGTTCCTCTGTTTCTTTCTGAGTTGGTTTTCGCAAATGATTTGTTTCTTGTGAGTGGTGGCAGGGGGACTTAAATTTATTTTTTTAATGTTTTCTTCTATTTGCAGATGTATCTATTGCATTTACCTGTGCTTTTGAAAACATACTGTATAATCTATGCTCTTCTTTGAATTCCACTGTGACAGGATTTGGACCCAAAAGGTGGGCTATTCTCTTTTCCTTCCCCCATACCCCTTTTTTTAAAAAATAAATAAACCTGTAAAATACTTTATAACAGGCTGGCCCCACACCTCCCTTGTTTGGAAGACGTGGTCAAGGAGAGCCTGAGGCTGGAGTGGACAAGCCATGCACAGAGAGGAGAGCAAACCTGACCACTCAGTTCCATGGCAAAAGCCTCCTCTGTTTTTGCGGGCAAAGGGAAATAGCTTGGGGCTTGGGCTTCATGGTGGCAGAGCTAATGGTCTGAACTGGCAAGGCACTTCTTCTTTCAAATACTGCTTGAATTCGCAAACCTTTTGCTCTGGTATTTAAACCTAGTTCTCACCTGTCAGTAATCCCTTTCCTGTTTTCAACCAAAGGAAAGACTTGTGCCATGAACAAAGGGGAAAGAGACGCCACATATTAGTAGCCAAGATAAGGTACCAGTATTTAAACAACACCAAATGCTCAGTTCAGACAAAGAGGGATATCTCTGATGAGTCCAGTGCAAATACGTGCCCTCACATCAACTGTGGTCATCTACAGTACTCATTCTGGTTCCCTCTTTGACCCCTCATCACCTCTTTATTCAGCCTCCCCCAAGCAGAGCATGATGTCTGAGTCAAGCTTTTGAACTTTCTGCGTGTAAGTAGGTTTCAAAGTAAGCAAACAAGCTTATACATCCCTTGCCTGTGTAGGTGTGTTCACATATTTTTATTTATTAAAAACAAAATAAAAACATAATCTGATACAATTAAAGATGTCTTCCAGAGAGCGGTCTGTGCTGAGAGATGCTTGCACCTGGTATCGTAATTTATAATGTTTAAGAAGCAACTTGACATTAAAAAGAATCAAATGACAATGCAGACAATAAGATCCAAAAGTCCCTCCCAAATTACCAAACAGTAGAGAATTGGATAAGATCACTCTGGCTATGTTTCTAATATTTTAGAGTAGTGGTTGCCTGCTGTGCTCAAGCCTTTGATCTCATAACTTTGCCAGCTGACAATGAGATAGATAATAAGTGTTAAGGACAACACAGCAAGAATAAAAATCAGTGCATTTTCTAGGAAGCCACTGAGATGTTATGTGATCAGAGAAGCAAAGTGTTCATGAAGGGCAAATTTTGCTCTCAATTGTCTAATGTACATGCAGAGTTCTGAATATGGCCCATTGCAGGAGGATCAGTTCAAAATGTTAATTCAGCAAATAAAGGAAAAAGCAGTTATTCAACATTCTTTTTAATTCCCTGAGCTGATGGGATATTTATTATGCACAGCTCTTGCTGCATCTGTTTGTTAATCACATAATATAGTTAACACTGCCAAAGGAGGACAGAAACTATATAACAAAGCAACTGAAAAACTATCCCCACCCAGAAGAAAAAGTCTGGAAACCAGAACTTTCATTTTATATCTATTTTCTGGATTGAGTGAAACAGAAGCTCACCAGGTCTGTAAGACATCATCTCAGAGTTTGGGAAGGACCATGAGGCAAAGCTCTGTGAGCCACTGAGCCTGGAGAAGGCTTGGGGGTGCTGAGCCCTCCAGACCCTGGCGAGACAGTCACAGTTGTGCCCAAAGTGACCATGGAGGTTGAAGACGGATGTGCACCCATCTCAGCGTCCTTTCTGGAAACACTAAGCAGCCACTGCTGGAACAAATGGGAGCTGGCTTGTAGGAGGCCACGGAGAACAACTGAGTAGTTTGCATCCAGGGAGCCCTTTGCAGCAGCCAGTGGAGCAGGGACAGCCCCAGCCGTGGGGAGGGAAAGCTCCTGTGTGGTTGCACAGACAGCACATGCAGTCCCTGCCTGCATCTGTCCTCAGTCCTTGTGTGTAATTCAGGGGAGAATTTCACTCACAGCCTGCATATAGGTCAGTGGTGCAGAAATGCCAGTGGTCAGGGTCCCCCAGTGCCTCTGCCTGGCTGTGCCTCCATCGCACAGGCTGCAGTGCAGATGTGATTGTGGCTCGGCCAAGAGGGGATCCTGCCTTTTTCCCCTTCAGCTCTAGGTCAAGACAGGGATCATTTTTCGGAGGAGCCACCTAGTTCATCTGCTGCTCCTTTCCTGGGGCTGTAAGCCTGCCCGGGTACTCCCAAATCCACCGGATTTTTGTAGTGAAAAGAGAGATGGGAATCAGCAAGAGAACAGCTGGTAAAACCAACTCTGCTCTCCTGCTTCACTGGCTGGTATACTAACTACAGGCAACTGGCTAAAATAAACAGATATTACTGGTCCCTTGGCTTGGTCAGTAGAGGAATACATTCTCCTTCTGACTGACCTGCTCAAACACAGAGTCTTCTGTAGGTAGTACTGTATGTATTAAGATGATTTAGAATAGGCTGAAAGGAATTCACATGTACATTTTTAGCAGTATTATAGGAAAACAAACTTTCCTTTTTCTCACACCAAATAAATGCCAATGACACTCAAAGACAATATTCAACAAAGGCAGAATGAGCTCCAAATACCAAAGTCCTAAGACCCCGGTTTGCCATCCCTATGGGATCTTCCAATAGCATGTGACCAAAGTTCAGCCTAGAACTTGGCTCTGGTCCAAACCCAAGGACAGCAGAGCCTCAGTTTGTCGTTTTTTAAGAGATCCAATCCTGCCATATGTTTACCAGCGATATCATAATTGTCTGTGCAGTACTCAGTCTGCAATGGATTTTGCAGCAGCTGTCAATAGCACTCATTCATCACGGGCCCAAGATAATTGAAGCGCTCCATCTGCTGCAGGGCCACTATTATCAACAGTGATACTTGTGTCAGTAACTTACTGAAGAAGGGCCTGAACTTGCTCCTAGTGAAAAATCAATGGGAGGATTCCTGTTGGCAGAAGTGGAGGCAGCCCTAACCCTTTCAGTACCGAAACCCTGAGTGGCTGCTCAGCATCCGACTGCACGGCACCCATCCCTGGTCTGCCCCCAGATCAGCACGAGGATGCAAACGCAGGCAAAGCTCTGCTGCGATCACACAGCCTTTGCAAACTAGTCCTGCAAAGCACGCTGGAGAGCAAATCCCCACTGAGGGAAAGGGCAGGCAAAGTAGAAAAATCAGAAATAGGCTGAAGAAATAGATGATGTCAGCTTACATGGACAAGAGAGGCAGAATTCAAGTTATGCATTCAGTTTAAAGCCCCTGACTGTATAAACAGTCAGGCATGTTTACGGGAAAGTGCTAAAGGAATTAAGCTGTTACTCAGCAACACTAATCAAGACTCCTACCCCATGCAGTTCATAAAGTCCTACATCCATGCATACCTTTATATTCATGTTCACAGTCAGCCCCATTCCATCTTCTGTCTGCTGTACAAAGAGAAGGAAAAAAACAAGGTCTGTGCAATAAAACCAGTTATTGTGATAAAGCATTATTTTTTCTCAGATAAAATCATTATTTTCTATCATTTGCAGTTGTCTTCTCTCCTATTTTTATCTACTTGTAAAAAAAAAAAAAAACACTGTCTTTTTCTTCTTGCATTTTTTTACAAGAAAAGAACAAACTTTTGAAAACCAAGGCAAGTTATGACCTCTTTAACAAAGAGGGGAAAACAGAAGTTGTTGTCCTGCTGTTGCGAGTGCAGATGAGATCAAACTAGAACTTTAAATCAGAACACCCTTGAACTTTCAAGGTCAGGTTCACGTCTAAACTTTACTGCTAAGGCGAGTCAAAGCCTGTGCTCAGATGGATGTGGATAGCTCCCACTGAGTTCAGTCAGCATTCGTTGATTGTAACGGTAATATTTTTGTTGCGTTTGTTTGCTCCAGTGCATATTCTCAAGGATCTGACTTCATTTTCATTCTTTCTTGTTTGTACCCTGTATAAGAAAGGCCACTTGCTTGAATACATTTAGGTGCTCTTTATGCACAGAACGATGTAATATGAGGAAAATGAGAAGTTTAGTGAGGACAGCCATCCTTGCAGTGTCACTTAGATGATGGCAAAAAACAAAGAGTGCTGAAGGTTCAAAGAAGATAACACTGCAAGGTCTCAAAATACAAAGCAAAACCATGATTCCACTTTTCATCAGAGGAGTACAGAAAGTAAGGCACTCTTCTGCTGGGCAGTAATTTAGATGTTTTTTGAAATCTTTTGTTGTTTGGTACATTCTAGACTTGCAAGGTTTATTGCAGCAACGGGAATAGCTGGAAAGGGCAGTGCCTGTTTGAATTCCCTGCCAGTGAAGGGACTGAGCGCCCCAGATTATCTTACAGCACCACAAGATGGAGGAAGGCCTTATAAGAAGTCTGTGTTGGCGTGACTGGGAAAACTGTAAAGGAAGTTTCCCATGTTGTTGTCTTTGTCTTCTGTGGATGTCTCCTTACTTCCTCCAATACACAAGGAGTGAAGGTAGCTTTTTTTTTTTAGCAAAATGGGCAGGGGGAAAGGAGAGAAGAAAAAGCAACAATGAGGAATAGTTTGATGAGTGGCTGAAGTCCAAATAGAGATGACCCCAAGAAACACAGATGTATTCCTTTGCTAAAGAGAATCATTTCATACCAGAAGGAAGAGACGACTTTTTTTAATAAACTTTGATTTTTAGAAGAGATGTAAATATTCTGACTAAAGAAGATACCTTTCTTTTCAATATTTAATGAGCCTTTATTTTTGTCCATCTACTTTCAGTACATGAAAACAAGCCTCTAACGCAGCAACACACTCTCCAGCTGCAGTGTAACAGATGTGCAAACCATTAGTATCTGCTACCCATTCCAAGTCATTAAATCCGAAACCCTGCAGGAGGAGTCAAAGGTACCATCAGGGGACCTGCAGCAGTTATGGTGTTTCTACTTAGCTGGTTTCACTGGAAGGGCCAGAGGTTTACCTTGAGGCATAGAGGGGAGTAAGGAACTCAGAGATGGATTAACTGGGGACAAAATGACTATGAACATGTACAGCTTGAGTCACAAGAACAGTTTCCTGAGCCCTTCACCACGGCGAAGGGGAAATGAATGGTGCCTCACTGACAAGGGAAGGTGTAAATAGGATCCAATGAACTTAAAAACAGAGTGAAAACAGAGAAGACCCTAGGCTAAAATGCTCCAGTGTTTGAGGAAAAGGGCAGTGCCAGGATTTTGATTCATGAGAGGTCAGCTCCAATAGTGAAGTAAATAGTTCAGGTTGGACAATCCAACAGGGCAGCAAGGGAAACCAATACAGAAAGTGGTTAGTGTCCAGGCAGGGTCTTCATCCACAGGTGATGGGTGTGAAGGTCCAGGACTTGGGAACCACCCTGTCATTTGCATTCAGTGCTCCTGAAACAACCACCTTATCACAAGCTAACCAGCACTGCAAAGGAACAGTCCAAGGACTGAATGGCCCATGAAGCCAACGGAAGTGCAGGCAGGGGGTTGAGGTGTCTTCTTCAGAAATCTTCCCGGCCCCTGCCCACTGAGAACACAGACAGCCCTGGTGGGTGCTGGACCTTTGCAGAAACTGACTGGTCAAACAAGAGCAGAAACTTCATGCGTCTTCCAGAAAACCAGGCATCTCAGTGTGCCTCAGGCATCCAAATCCCTTTCCCTGTTCAGAAGACATTGCTCCTCCTGGGACAGAATTTCTCATCCTTAGAACGCCCCAAATTCACAGCATTTTTGTAGACTGCGTGGCATTCCGGCAGCCGGCTGACTTTCTGATGTTGCACGTGGGTGAGCTTTTGCTCACTCTCTTGCCATCTCTCTGCAAGCAGCGGGAGCCGGAGCGGGGCAAGTGTCACAGGCAATATTCAGAAGCAATTCCGGAAACTTTATTGCTCAGAAGTGGCACTCGGCCAGCAGAGGAGAAAGAGAAGAGCTCATAGTTGTGTGCTTGCACACACTGACAAAACTGCTACTGATGAATCAGAGAGAGAAATCTGGAGAGGTGACCTTGGGAGGTCACAGAAGACTCGTTTTTGCCAACAAATATGAACATTTGCAATCAGACTGTGGCCTGGTGCCAGTCACTGTTTTATGTGCTATCTCATCAAAACATATGAATTTTCAATAGCTGGTTTAGAGGCCTACTTGCTGCAGTATTATATCTCTCCAACTCCTACAGGTTTTGAATTGTACAGATACAAAAGCAGGGTATTGAGGAAAGCTGGCACTTGGATTTGCATTGTTCTCGATGGACATTTTCCTGCATTCTGAAAATTGCCGACTGGTCAAGTGCCGGAAGGTCACTAAGCAACGTGGCAAAACTGATGACAGAAGGGAGGCAAAAAATCTCTGGAAAATGAAACTCCTCCATTGTCCAGCCTGGAAGGTCAAAAATTGCCATTTTAAGATTGCTTGTGCTAACGGAGGCTCACCCACCCTAGGTGTCAGCCCTTCAGAGAGAACTACTGTAAATATCGCCATCTGTGATGTTCCTGGTGAAGGACTCTGCTGATGTAAAGGTTATTACTCATTTATAAACATATGGCTGCTGTAATCATTCAGTCCTCTATTCATAGTGGGATTTGTGTTTTGATGGAGCTAAGTTTCAAAACAAAGATGTTTTTTCGTTACTCAGCACTAAGGGGACAATATCAATTTAATTTATATTAATAAAAACAACAGCAACCCACTGTGGCAAATTCTTAAATCAATAGATGTGATCTGACATTAAAAAAAAATCCCATTGAAAGCAGTCAGTCTGAATGAGCACCACCCAGTGCAGTCTGAAATCAAATCTACAGTGACCGTGAAAAAGATTGTGAACAAGACAGAGGATTCTGCTCTTCATCATTGTCCCAACTAAAAAAATAATAAAAGCTAACAGAAAATGTAAGCCTTTTTGGCATTATTTCCATTTTGAAAATCTAGAGAGATAAAATACTGAGGTTTACAGTACTTGAGCTGACAGCATCTTTTTAAGGGGCTGAAAGTGTGTTTTCAAACTATGGATTTTATTGCCTGTGTGTGTGATGTGTGAATATTTGAGCATGTGCGTTTGTGCATATACATGCCTTTCAAATGAGCCCTTTAGATCTAAGATCCCATTTCCTCCATATAGTCAACAAAGACCATAAAGCAATTTCTGTAGGAGCAAGAGTTCACATAGAAGACCTGAAAGCTAAAAATTCCCACCAAACCAGTTCAGACACAATGCATAGCTTACCTGTTGTCTGTCTGCTTCCAGAAGCAAAGGGACCGGTTCATCTGACTTATTGTAAATGTCTAGCTCAGGCTGAGATGAATTGCTTCCTAAACTCCATTGACTTTGTGGAGAGTTTTTATTAGGTCCTTGATTAAGATGACAGTTTTGATGATAGTAGAGCCCGTGTTTGCATGGCTGTACATATTGCATGGCCTAATATTATGCAAACTCTGAAAAAAAAGTATTTTATTCATTGCTGTATTGAGATATCTTGCAGTAAACCACACCCCCATCCACAAATAAGCATGGCTGGATTCCACATACCAAGACATCTATCTCCATACTTTTCACCAGCAGATCAAATAAAGTAAGAATTACCAATGTATGATCCTGTCTCCTGAGAAACATTTTTCCTGATAGGAGGCTCATCTGCCATATTTTAGATAATGTCTAAAAAACCTTGTCACTGATATTGCCTTGGATTACTCTAACGTAATACCTTAACACCCAGCCTACATTTCATCAATAATATTTATGTAATGCAGCTGCAAGGCTAAGAAGCACGTTACATCATCTCAGCTGAATGAAGAGCAAGTTGCATTTTCTAGAACACAGCACTGTGATGTATGCATTACATATGTTGGAATTCAATAATGAAAAAAATAAAAATAATGGAAACGGCTATGTTGGCTTTGGGATTTTTAAAATTAAGTTTGGGGAATGAAAATGAAGATGCAGTTCAACGTCAGGGTTTTTTTAACTTTTTTGCGTTTAAATCAACTTAAAAATCATTTAGTTTTTTGGAATGGTGAGGTAGTTATTTTTATATGCAGTCTTAGGTTAGGACTAATACTTGAGCCCCTGAGATAAGTGAAAATCCATTGGAATCCATTGGAGAATCCTCATGTCCATGAGAAAGCTTCAAATACGGAGATCTGGATTTTTTTTAATGTGAAAGTGTGCGAATATCCCTGATTTATGGCATCTGAACACCAAACTGCCATGGTCCTTCCTGGAGAGCTGTGGGACAACATTTGCACTACAACAGAACTCCCTGCACTTTCTTGTAGCAGAACTAAACATATCAACGCAGTTAGAAACTTCCGTTTTTAACAGAGTGTGTAAAATTTCCAGGATTTGGAATTTTTTTTAATGATAACAGCTAGTATGTTGAAAAACTTCACCTTTGCATGTTTATGTTTTTCCTCTAATACACATCATTTAGTCTTTGAGCAAATACAGTTTCACCCTTGCTGCATGCCTGGCAGAGATATATTAATTATGGCTATTTGAACAGTAAAGAATAGAAGCACAGAGAGGGTAAATGACTTGGAAGAACCAGAAATAGAATCAAGATTTCCTAAAACCCATTCCAGTGCCTCAACCACAAACCCATTCCTGGGAAAAGACCAGGAAGCTTACCATACTTTTTTCCCTTAATTTATTCCATTAAATCACTGCAAAACGTCTGTAGACATTCTTACTACAGTTTAAATAGTAGCTTAATTCAGTTTATCTTGAACCTGTTCCCAATAGGCTTGAGATAAATCAAAACATCTGTGCAATGTAGGTATAAGTTCTATTTTTAAGCCCACTGTTTAACGGTTGATGATTTCTCGTAGCCCTGAGACATAGGTCAGAAGAATTCAGATCTGCTTCTCACACTGCAAAGTTCAGAGATACTCAGATGTAGGGACTTTTGTTCAATTAATAATTACAAGAAGACCATTTGTTGCAGATCTGCTTCTCTGTGAATTTTAACATTAAGCTCTTAGCTACAACCTGTCTCCCCAAAGCCCAGAAAATTGTCTATTGTTTAGAAAAATTGCTTAAACTCATTGTTTAAGAGTTTTTACAAAACAGCTCTAGAGACAGTTTCATCATTCCAAGGCACCGTGACTGGGGAAAATACCTGGAGTACTTCTTTTACTTTTCTCCTGAAAAATTCCATAATAAACACTAGAAGTGAGTTTGCCGAGTCTGTACTTACAGGCGTAATCTCCTATTGACACATGTATAAATTACAAGGGGAGAAGCCCTATCCAGTCACAATGTAAAGCTCTATCAGTGAGATTTCTGGGATTTTTGAGCAGTGTACTCTGTATATGGCAACTGCTGGCTAGTGTTTGCCTATTCTTCACTTGCTTAAAGTCTCTGGTTTTGTCCTGAGGGTCCACATAAGGTCAACTTCCCACCCCCCAACAGTGGCATAGAAAACTGCACTGAAGGTGGAAGAAAATGCCTCTCCTTACTGAGCAGCCAGTGTTGATAAAACAGCTCTCTGTTAGAATAGCTTTAAGGGCAAACAGTGAGGAGGGTTACCCATTCAAACAAAGTTAAGAGTGAGCAAATTCTCTTAAAGATGTACCTATGTCTGAGATCTTTGTTTTGTTTTCAGTTACTTGATAGAAAATAAAGATAAAGCCAAGAGCAGGCTGCACTGAAAAAATCCTCTGTGCTCCTGAAAATGTTTCCTTTGTGTTCAAGAGAGAAACATAAGAGAAGGCCACTTTAGCCAAACTGGTATTAATATTTTTTAAAAATACATAACAAACTCGTACAACATTTTCTGGTTTGGTTTTTTTTAGCCCTTTTTAACCTTCGCTTTCTTTATATTTTTCTCGTTATTTCTGGAAAAGAACAAGCATGGGGAATGCACGTGTTTTGCCATGTCTAATTTACTTGCTTTTATGTGCTGAGGGCTTAAGAGAAAGCGATCAAAAGTGAGGCTGTGTGGTTTGTAAATACGAGACTGTGGTTATATCATGAAATTTGCATATGATTCTGTCACCCGCTTCCGTTTGCTCATCTTCTCCTGGAGCTTCAGATGGCATCTCCACAAGGACTTCCCTAAAAACATTTCCATTAATAAAGTAGGACTGTGGGGTTTTCTTAGGGGTTGTCTGGCTTGGGGATGGGATTTGACTGACTGGTCTGGTTTCAAATTTAGATGAGGGCCGAACTGGAAATTCAAGATGCCATTAGGAGAGGACCACAAACGAGGAAGGAGCTGAGCCTGAAATGTGGGGCAGCCCAGAACCACCCTTGCCACACTCACCAGGATCAAATAATGACTCAGAGCTCCCTGAAAGAGATGCAAGTCAGGACCCTGCCCCACACAAAACACACCTCCTCCTGCTTCCAGGGGCGCCTCCTTTGAAGTAGGTGTCCTGAAAGACATGCATAGGTTGCCAGGGATGTGGACAATGGCTTCACATGCAGCTCCTGTTTAAAGGGGAGGAAGAGAAACCCCCTGCATCTCCTCTAGCCTCAGCTTCAGCTGGTTTTATATTTTCTGCTCCTTGGAGGTGGAGGGCTCTTCTCTGCCCACCCATATTATCTCTTCCATAAGGCCAGTCTCACACCGAAGCTTTGCTTTTCTCCCAGGACGGAGCCTACTCTAAGCTAACTCAACAGGTAAGTGGTGCTCAGCAAGAACCATGCTGTAGACTACTCATCCTGCTATCTGTGGGTCAAATCTTCAAATGCATGGAAAGGCTTTAGCAAACAGGCTTGTGTGAAGGGTTTTGGGGTGACCTCAGGGCTGGTAGGACAGCATCCTCCCCTGTGCTGTTTCCTGGCAGCCGCCCAGCCATGGGGAGGGAATGGCCCATGCTGCCTTCGCCCAAACGCTGGCAAACCAGGAAAGGGCAAGGCAATAGCCACAGTCCCAGAGACGTGCACTTGTTGTGTGCCTGGGCTCACTCCAGCCCTGCAGCCCCCCAACACATTTCCATGGACAGGTCCTGCATCATGTGTTGCTCCCCTTGGATCAAGCTCTCTTCAATGAAGCCCTTCCACAATGCTACTTCTGCTCTGCTGGCCCGGCTCTCCCATGGCAAAAAAGCGCACTGTTGCCCTCCCGGTGTATGTTCCTGATTTAACAGATTGTTATGGGACAGGCCTATTGTTTTGATTCCCTCCTAGGTGGTATTTTCCATGGCGAGGAGCTCAGACCTGTTCAATGAGAGCAGGACCGCATCAGAAAAGGCAGCACAGGCAGAGAACTTCACCTTCTCGAGAGCTATGAGCTCATGCGCAGAGATAGAGCACTTAAAATGAATTAGTGTATTCCAACACAGCAAAAGCTATAAATAGAGTGCTTATAAATAAACCAGTTTTGTCCCTCGCTCAGGCACCAATTCAGCAGTCTCTCCCTCTGTGTCTAACACAGGCGTGTACTTACATCCCACTGATTCCAATGGGGTAAGACACTTGCTTTCAATTAGGCATGCTTTGCTTAATTTAAGCCATAATGCTGAATCTATCCAGGTACCAAACCTTCTTTCCTGTTAAATCAATAGCGCTTAGCAGCCTAACCCCCTCTGTGAATCCAGATCTTACATTTTAGGACAACTGCAATGTTTTATGAATGAGAGGTAGATATTTCTTCTTTCGAAGGCTTCTGTTTGCTGTTCCTAAGTGACTACTCTTCCTTGCATAAGGGAGCTACTATTTGCATAGGACATCTTTCTTATTCCAACACATAAGCAGCCTCCTTATGTTGTGAAAGAAAAAACATCACAACTGTTACAAATCTTCTGAAACAAGGTTTAATTTGAAAGCAAACACGTGCAGTTATCACATGTAAGCAACTCTAAACAGCCGCACTATCATATCAAACACATTTTGATAGACCAAGCCAAAAAACCCTGAACCCTTCAGAGATGTGCATTTCTGGACTGGCAAGAAGAACTAGAACGTATGGTTCAAACACATCTGCTTGGTCAAATATCCTGAGGACAGTGGTGGCATACTCAAGGAAATGGTCAAACGTTTTATATTATCACATGCAAGCTTGGATACAGGTTCATGCCACCACTTCACACCAAGTATGCGCAGACTGAAAATAGCCACCAGCCATGATTATGCAGAGATGTTTAAGACGCCCAAATCGATCTCTCTGAGCCTATAAGCAGCTTTCCATATAGCTGACAAGATGTCTGCAGTGACTCAAGCAGGGATCCTGTTGTAAATGGACAGGGTTTGCACCACAATTTCTGTTCTAACATACCAGCTCTGCTAGCAGTATCTGATCTTGCAGTTTAAGGCTGGCTTGAAAGCTTATACTGACATGCAGAAATACCTTAGGTAATAAATTAGCTTAAATACAGCCTTTCTTTACCTGCAAATTGCAAACACGGTTTTGTCTTTGCCATGTTTGCTAGCTCAAGAAATGTCATGTGGATATGTGAGACCCCTCTGAGCGCCTGCCGTCAGGTCACCAGCCTCTCCAGTGAGTCTCACTGCCACTTTAACCATTTTCTCCTTGGCTGATCTTTACATCAGAGTGCAAAGCTTTTTCCTTGCAGAAGTGGTGTGTGTTCCTGCCTACTACCCTGTGTGCATTTTAGTTTCTTTAAATTTAGCTGCAAGTTCATTTTCTTTGCTTATTTTCACATGCTTTCTGTACATGCACCAAAAATACAGTCATCAGTGCTTTATTTTGTTTTTAAATACAGCAGCTAGTTTCAGAATAAGCTGGCACAAGCAAGTGAAAAATCTACCACATTTACATCAGCTAAGCAGCAGGCCCAGAGGCTGAAGGCAAAGTAATGCCCAATACCAAGATAAGATATCGGGTTTTGAAATGGTCTTTTTTACCCAGCCTTAAAAGCTAGCTCTTCTAATTGAACCATAGCACTGGGAAGAATTTTGTTGCTTTAAAGAACTCTAACATAATTAATGCCATATATTAAGCTTAATGGTGGGGCTGACTTTATATACTATGAAGTCATGCATTTAAAAAAATTCACTTCCCCTACCGAGATGCCAGAATATGTTGATCTTCAGGTTGCAGAGCAAGACCTTAGCCAGGGCAAGTGAAGCAAATTCTTTATTATTTATTATTTCAGTCTCTTTAAATGACAAAGTTCCTTGTATTTGTTTGTACACAGGGTAGGAATGATTGCAGGATCACATGGGCTGCCAAATGACCACTGTTGGACTCTTCCACCCTGTCTCTGAAACTTTCTGAGGTTGCCACCAAACCTCCAAGCACAAAAGTTTCTGTGGAGCCCTCTTGTCTTCTGTAGGATTTGAAGCAGCCATGAAGTTCAACTGTGCACCCCACCATGCAAAATTAAGCCCATTTCTTGCAGGTGATGCTGAAGGTAGTTCCTGTCTCTTGTTAAAAAGTGGAACAGAAAGCACTTTTGGGTTGTTCACATCTGTGAGTCATTTCAGAGAAATTCAGTCTGCAACAATGGCAGAAAGTATTTCACACACTTAGAGTCCATGCTGATGGTGTCCCAGGATCTTGTTCTGCACTCATGTTCTCTTTAAGAACACACAGTCTTCTCATTTCTCCTCAAAAGGGAAATAATTTCTTTGTGTAACTTTGATTTTTTTTTTAAGGAAAGTGGTAAGAACATTGAAAATAGCAGAACATTTCATTTTGTCTTGGTCAATGCTAAAAAATCTTACACTTTAAAACAAATTTATAGTATCTTCCAGCCATGGTGTCTGGAGATGCTAAAAGAATCTGCCAATGTCACCTGGACCTTAAGAACAAACACATTCATCTTGAAAGAAGACATTAAAATAAAGGGCCGAACGCTACTCCCACAGAAATTTACCCAGCAGAAACATTTCTAAGGCACCGAACAAACCCTGCAGTGGCTGAGTCCTCAAATATTCTGTATTAAGTACTGTCTCTGGAGAGGTGCTTAAAAATTCATAATACGGTGTATCTATTGATGTATTTAACGGAACTCTGGAGTAAGGAAGTAGAACTCTCCACCACTGTCAAGATAACACTGCCAAATTTTCCTTTGGATCTGTACACCTCCAGATGAAAACCTGAGTTCCCTTGGGGCCTAGATATTATAGTTGGAGCTGACAGCTTGGATCTCTATTGTAAGAAATTATTCATGATATTAGCAGTTCTTTCCTCTTAAGGTAAGCATGTGAAATATTACATCTTCACTCAGATTTCCTGCAATAACCTGATACATAACTCAATATTAGGAGACGTTCATCAGCAAGAACAAACGTGTAAGCGTTAGTGCGGCAGTATAATATAACAAAACTCGATACCAGGATGTAGCTGTTGAAGTGAACTTGCAAAGAATAGCAACTATATAGACATTACATCAAGTCGGGAGCCTTTTAGGGAAGGCAGCTAGATACATGCACTGTGAGGCTTTCCCACTATATATCAAGTCTTTCCTCTGCATGAGAGGAGTTCAGCTTTACAATAGAGCTGTACTCTCTATTGCACTGTGAAAATATTTGCCCTTTTTTATCTGTTACCCTAGTCTAACACTGTCAATAACCTATTTGTTGAATATATGGGAGTAAGCTGTGTGTTGCTATTGGAATGCTCCATCTGAAAACTCTGATATCAAACATGCAAGAAACAAGAGGGAGGTTAAGCCCTGCTTTGGAACAGGGCAAAGCTTTCCATTGAGCATAGCTCCTTGGTTCATGGTTTTCTGCTTATGTGACTCCCAGTTCAGAATTATACCGTTCAGGAGTAGTGAAGGACAGGGAGAGGAGACATGTAGGGGACGTACACTACATGTACCTAAATGAAAGAAAATTTAAGTCATAAGGGAGTCTCAGCTTGAATAAAGTGCAAATTAAATCAACTGGCATTATTGTCTACATTTGACCAAAAGCTGACCATGCCTAAAATGCTCTGGATACTGCATTTTTTGTCAGCTCCACACTCTTAAATGTTAAATCCTGCTTTCCCCTGAGCAAATACACAAGGGTGCAGTTGATGATTTGATTTAAAAACTTTTGTTTCAGGTTTTGCTGTGTAATCGTCTTGCAGAGCATATGCTCTCTGCTCTCTCAGGCCCAAGTTATGCAGACCTTGAAATATAAAGAGCAGTAAAGACTGAGTGCAAACCCTTCTAACTTCAACATCTGAGTGACCCTGTTCTCCTTCTGGAGACTGAGGTTTAAAAGCAAATACTGTCCTGTGGTCTATACAATTTCAAGTAATCATAGGCACATATAATGAGCAGCTGTAAAATCCTAACAAATGAAGCATCTTTTCCCACCCAAAGCTGAACAGTTCTACGGTGTTACTTAATTTATACTTTTCCAGATATGCTTTATATGAGAGCTATAGTCCATAGTTCGTATCTGCACTGGATAGCTTTATACCACATCTGCTTTTCCAGAATGCAGCAATCCCTGAAGTACCTAAGCAAGTCTAAGGTCTCAAGAGGTCATACATGCAAAAGAGTTTGACCTGAATTAGCACAAGGCTTCTCAGCACCACCTGTAAAATCAAATATTGCTGGACCAAGGATGAGGGGCAGGAGCATGAGGGAGGCAGGGATGCTTTTGTATGGGAAACAGTGGTAGAGATGCGGTAGATGCACTAGGGATGGGAGGAGATCTGAGCTTGTTGATCTGCAGTGGTGGAAGGAGTTGGGGCAGTTGTGCCTGCTGCTTCCTGAGAGGGATCTCCCCCTTTCCCAGCAGGAAAGCTGCTATGGCCCAAGCCTCAGTCCCACCATCAGCAGCAGCAGCCAGGCTAGCTCTCCAGCACCCTGGCATAAGCAAAGTGGACAGTGGGGCCCTGGCAGTCCTTGGCAGTCCTGATGCAGACAAATAGATGCTTTGCTGACCCCAGATGAATTCACAATACTGCTCTGAAGGGAGTAACATTTTTTCTCTCTTTTTCACAAAATTACAAATGGAAAGATTAAAGAAATTCCTTATGACTTATCTTGTGGCAAGTAGCAAGAATAAAATGTGCACTTCCTGCCTGAAAGCCATGCCTTTACCCATAAGGCCACCCTTGCGTCCCACTGACATAGCTGAAGAATTACATTGAATGAGTCACCAGTAACTATTTATATTTGAGGGCTTAGAGCACATGCTGTTAACTAGAACACAAAAGTTACACTGGCCTGCTGCAAAGAACAACTTGCGGATACCCAGGGAAGGTCTCACTTGCATTTCCAATCCATCCTCCCACACTATCTTTGTCATAGGGCAACAAGTAGCACAGTGGCATTTTTATGTGTTGTTTTTTTCCCCACCCACTCTGATTTCCGCCTCCAATTTGACCTTTTGTCTGCCACAGATGTCCATTGGGAAGCCAACTGGGTCGCCACGTTGCATCAGACCAGCCCCAACCCATTTTGATGGGCAGAAGTTTAGTGGTCTCCAAGACACTTTTCTACTTCAGCTCAAAGATGTAAGGAGGAGAGCTGAAAGGTTTTCATGGCCCATTTTATACAAAAAGGTCCCATGGACTTGTGCAACATTATGGTCTACAAAGAATGAATCGGTAATGTTTCTGTTCTTCATACAACTTACAGTGTAACACAATGTCATTAAGAGGTTTAAAGAAGAACACGAGAAGCTTGTGTATATATATGTATTTGCATGGACTAGACCTTTGGGTAGTGTAAACCTGCATAATATTCTGTAATTCCCATGCACTGGCAATGCAACCCTCTCCTGGTGTGGAATTTACTATGGCCTATGCATATTAGGTTAAAAAGTCCAGATTCAAATGGAAAAATAAATAATTGAGCATTATGTTAAAAGCTGTAATAAGGCTATGATTGATTATTAAGGTACATTTAATAAATGGTGATTCAATTGTTAGAGTCCAACAGGTTTCATGTAACCAAAGCTTACAAACATCTATTACATTTCCTTTTGATGTGCTTATAACCATCTATAATAATTATGTATGTAACACACTCATAAATCTACTGACTCTATATTAAACCTCTCTGAACCCTTCCTAAATGGAATCTTAATACAAAGAATGAAAAAAGTACTTCATTATGGAAATAGACCCAGAAAGCAAGAAACACCTAACGTTAACAATTTCAAATGCATGTGAGGGAACTACAATATTTGCCAACTGCGTGCAACTGTGTTCACAAAACATATTCTAATCAAAACTGAAAAAAAAATATTCAAGAAATATATTCTGAAAACAGTGAGTTGTAGAGCAGCAGATATCTAAATGTTGCCCTATGAATATATATCTCACTGTATATACCTATTAATATATACCTCATATTTGTTCTTTCAAATAAATTATATTTCCTAGATTTTTTTTCCTTCAAAACCAATAGCGAAAACATAAACATAAACATGTATTTCTAAACATAAGTCAAGAATTAGGCCAAATCCTGCTCTTCACTGCAGCCATTTTCCTGAAAGTGAAATTTGAGCACTTTGTAGAAAAAGCACGGTACTATCTTGGAGAGAAGTTTGCATGACAGTAGCCATCCTGCTTTAATAAAGTGCAAGTTTTGTCTCTCCCACATGCAAATTTGTTCCCATAGACTTCAGTGGCCAGAAGCTCTAACACAATTTGAGTGTTTTAAAAAGAAACGAATAGATGGATTAAAGCAAAAGCGAAACGCTTAGACACTTTTGCATAGGTTTGCATACTGGATTGTCTGCAGGAGCATTTCACAACCTTTCTTAGTCCCTGACTAAGGAAAAGAAGGAGGCATTCTCATTTTTCAGAGATGCATTTATACTGTGTAATCCTGTCCAAGGATCACCTAAGCTTGATTGTTTAATCATTTCTTTAAAACAATGCAAATGGAAGGCAAAGTTATTTTGATCCACCACCACAGTCTGAAAGGTCTTGGCTGAGATTTCATACCAGACAATAGAAGAAAGACTGCAAAGAGATAACAAGGAAAACATGATTAAATCACAGAAGTGACATAAAATCAATAGAAGCAGGCAAGGATCAATAATTCTTTGCTCTGAGTAAGAGTCAGTAGCGCTTGTACTCATTTTCAGATTTTTCCAAGATTATTTCCTATTTGATTTGTGTAGACAGAGGCTTTCTTTACAATATTGCTCTTTTAGCATTTTTATTAAGATTATTCTTTTGTAGGTATTTATTGCCTAATTCATTAGCTACATTGGCTTCATTTGTGCTGGCCTATACAGGAGCCTATGACTAATCACAAAATAGCAACATATAGCAATTATTTGAGAAAAGTTGATGTGAATTTATAGTAAAGAGGAATTTTCAGCTTTTCGTACCTGTATAGCAGGTTTCATTTAGTTCTTCATTTAGTGTGTCAGTTCACAGCATTTGTTACTAAAAATCCAGAAGACACTGACAATTCATTAAATCAAGACGTTCTAAAACAGAGTAGCTGAAGCAGAGAGATTCACTGCCATGGAGTCAGAAGGATCTATTGCATTTATGCTGGGCGAAAGAGGAAAAGCACCAGACAAATTGCATTTTGCAAATTGCCTGAGTCGTACAAACACATCACAAATAAACATTGAAGCCTATTTCTCAAGCTTTCCTAAAAATGCCTGTTACAAAGCAGCCCAAGCCCATACAATACTCCAGAAGAAACAACAGTACAGATGCAGACCCGTAACACCACGGATTCATCCCATTGGGGATCAAGGAGAGAATATATATGGTCCTAGTCCTGGGTTAACAATTAACACAATGTTAAACCTCAGCCCCTGAGAACTGTTCATGTACCTGATTGCCACTGGGTCTAAGAGTGTAACAACTGCCCCATATGTTATGCCCTGCACTTTGGGGTCACTGCAAAGTCTTTAGGTGGTTGCCCAACATTCACGGACCTCAAGCTGGGGCAGCTCGCCCATTGATGTCAGTTTTCATAGCTATCCTCTGTGGAGCTATCCTACTGTATCACCAGCTATGGGTGTTTAGAAATCGCCAGTCAGGCTACAGAAAACATAAGTCCGGCTTGCAAACCTCAAGAGGTTAAGAAAAAGTTATTTTTCTTTGCAGTCTGATGCTTGCACTGGTAGGCTTCATTCTAGTTTAGTTTCCCTTTGCATCATCAAAGTTTATTTCTTCCTCATGAAGGAAGGAAAAGACAAAGTTCTTACCTAGAGGACTCTCATAGCTGATATTTAAAACACCATCAAACCCCACTACAGTTGACCTATGTTTCAATATTTTGATCCCAGTGGGGCCAGGATCTCATCCCAAAATGAACTGGTAAAAATCATGGCAGTTGGTAACATCAAGCTGCTTTATGTCCTAGGGAGATTTTAGCTCTTACCTTTAAAACCTGTGAAGAGCCCCCTCAGTTCATTTTGATGGCTCTCTCCCATCACAGCAGAGTAATTAAAAGCGCTTCACTTCAGTTACAGCAGTATGGAACGGGAATAACACCATGGCAAAAACAGGTCCCCAAAAAGGAGTGTGAGGGGTACAGGGATTTTACATTATATATCTCCAAGTATATCCTACCTGTAATAATCCACTAACTCTTGGTATTCTTTCCCTCAGTGCTTTAATTTTAACTACTTTCAAATACACTTGATAGTTTAACAATAAACTTACTTAAATTGCAATGTAATGGAGATCTTCACAATCTGACCTTGATCCTCTGACCAGGTGAAACAGAAGGTCACTCAAAAAAGCCCACTCTGGATTTTCTGGAGGTGGCAGGAATTTAGAAAGGCAGATATTGGAAGGAAAAACAGAAAAGAAAAATCCCCACAGCTCTGCAGATGAGTGTGAGGCCCAACAACTGCTCACCGTTAAGTATAAGGACTAGGAAGCCATAACAGCACAGTCCACGTATGCTCTGGGTAGCGTCTCCCTAAGGAGAGTACAGCAGCCATGGATCCTTCCTGGCTCAGCGATCATCAGAAGGGGAAAAAAAGAGAAAATCAGCTGAACTGTTTGGTCATCAAAATGCCCTAGCCAGGTGGAGAAAACAACTGGAATAAAGCTGAGGTAGTAGGACTGTCAGCTGTGTGCTGGTGTTGCCTGTTTTAGGCAATAATGATGTCCTCAAGGAAATTCACATTTCTGCACATGCACAAGAAAGTCCTTGAACACTCATCAGTAAATGGTCAATATCCAAGTACACACCAGTTGATCTGAGTGCCTTAGGCACATGAGGTAGGTACCAGAATTATAGAAAGCAGTGTGCTGAAAAAATTATCCTCATTTCAAAATATTCACACTCAGTAGGATGTGGTGCGTTATAGACAAGTATATTATTATCAACCCAAGCTAGTGAAAAATATCTTGTTAGATCTTGTAATCATCTCACAACATTTCCTCTCAAGCCCATGTCCAGTGCTAGATACGGTCCAGACAGAGTGTATAGGAGACACCAACAACTGTTAAATTTTGTTCTTTGGAAGCTCCCCAAAAAAGAGCACAATTTACCAAGGTACAGAGGAGCTAAGCAGACATTAACTTCATATAACCTTCCCTTTCAAGCCTATTCTTCTAGAGATTAAAAAGGCCTTTGAGGATGGAAAATATAAATTTGCTACAGGGAAGACAATGCAATATCTATATTAGAGTCAGGGGTGCACCTTTAAAAGCACCATTTCTTGTCTTTCATTTGCTTACACAGTAAATAAAGTGGAAGAAGTATGTATGCATTTTAGGGGTATATACAACTTCTTCTAGCGGTCTTCTAAAAACAGAAAGAGAGGAAAAAGACGCAGCTCCAGCATACCCACTGTTTGGACAGGACATTAGTATTTGGCAGGGATATACCAAATTACACCAACCTGTGTGAAATCCCTATTGCAAGAGAAAATGTAGGAGACTTATGAGATTTAAGCAGTAGACAGCTCATGGAAAAGCTCAGCCTCTCTGTGCCTTTTTGGTCTGTTCCCAGATCAGAAATGTCCTTGTGCCCTAGCGATAGCATTTCACAAACTGCGGTAACTGCCAGGGCTAAAACTTTAGCCCTGTAGATGACAAGGCTAGAATAATGCTGGGCAAATGATATGGGACTGGACAGTGACAGTACTCCTATCAAGACTTAGAGGGTACACCAGCAAAATGTTATGCAAAAATCAAATTCAGCCTGCCTAACTACCACTCTCACCTCTAGTCCTCTCTATTGGTGGCAAAAGTCTTTGGTGGCCAACACAGCCATACCCATGAGACACAAGAGAGAAGGAAAAGTGATGGGAACATGATGGGTTTTCTAAAGATTCAGAAAATTCTAAAATAATTCATTTGTGAAGTATGTAACAAACAACATACAATTATATGATGAGGTGTACAGTAACTCCTTTTCACTGTCAGTGAAACAATTCTTGAACAGTATAGATTCATACAGCCTCATAGAAGCCACAGTGGTATGAAGATGTAACACATACGTATACCTATACGTATGTATGCAAACACACAGGTTTAAATGGCATTCCTGGACTGTCTGCACCTGCTTGCACTGCTTACACCTTGCAAACTCAACCCAAAGTTGTTTATATCTTGGCCAATGTAATCACATAACAACACACTGAGGAGTATTTTGGAGGTAATATTTTTTATGTGTAGACAGTAACATCTCAGACTAATGCCATACTGGGAAATACTATTAACTGATAGAAATGAAAATACAGTATTTGGGGAAACTAGCTTGGAGAACCCCAAAATGGAAGGAGACTTTTTCATTGTGATACCAAAGAAAGTTATTTTCCTCTTCATGAGGACCTAGCAGATTTACGTTACTTAAGCATGGAGCGCTCAAGAGTACCCCAGGTTGTTCTGTTGGTCCACAGTTCTTCTGACAAAACATGAGAAGAAGGTCTCTTTCTCTGGGCTGAGCACACACTGGGCATATAAATAATGAAAATAGAAACGTGCAGCTGTTCTAGAATGGTAGGGTAGCATACCATAAAATGCTCCTCCTGGAAAATCTGCAGAAAATACGGATTTCTAGAAGTTTCCTTTGCCTTGTGTATGAAAAGAGAAAAATAAACCCAACTATTTATTGATTTTTTTTTTCAAAATACCACATTTTAGTCCTTTATATCTTGCTGTGATAAACAGACACTGCCTTCAAGCTGAAAGTTTTCATTTAACTAGATTTTAATTGCAATCAAAAGTTTATAGTCCAACTATATATAACCCTGTAAATTATCATTAAAATGCCTCTAGTCATGAAACAATGACCAGAACAATAATCACTGTGTGTATATCAAAAGTGAGAGATTTACACTCCAACCGAGACAATAGCACAACAAAGCAAATGTTTGCAGTCTTCAAGAATATCAATGTCATTTATAAAGTATGAGTAATAAAATCAATACTGTTGATATTAATCAGTATCTGGGTGGACCTTGTTCTTGGACTTAAGACAGGCTTTCTGATAAGATAGTTAGCTATTCCTATTCCTTTTTAGTAAATAAAAATATATTTCCTTGAAGATATAACTTTCCAGCTATAATAACGTGCCAGCATGCTGATGATTTATAAACACATTATAAAACACAGCAATGCAACAGCTGTGGAAATAAAATAATCAGCCTTCCACCTCTCTGTTATATTAGGTCAAACCTCTTATTTGCTTGTAATGACAAGAAGGAATAAATAAGTATCCCAGTACCTGATGAGGGGGGTGAGGCTGGCTACTCTCAAGTATATGCTTTGCATAGCAATCAATGATGTGTACTGAGGGAGCCGAATGACACATTTAACCACTCACTACTTATAGGACATGTAGAGGATGTCTGCTGCAGAGACTCTTACCTAGGCTGAACTAGAAAGGCACTTATAAAATTGAATCTGCCTCTCAGAGCTCGGACCCTGCTGTAAATTACAATCTATAGTTCTGCCTGACTGCTGAGCCATGATGAGCTCACTGAGCTGCTCGAATCCTCGCTGAGGCCGCAGTTTCAGTTTGCATTTTATGCAACTATCCTTCTATGTCAGACGCACACAAGAAATAATGATCAGGAAGCAGAGAAACATGTCACCAGGAAAAAAACATTTTGCAAGAGCAGCTTCTAAAAGGATGTATTACTTCATCTTTATAACACGGTCCTGGCTCAACAGGCCTGCTGCAATCCCATAGTAACGTTGGTAGAATTAATCCAAACTTGTACCGGCGTTATGAAAAAAAAGAGAGGAACTGGTCCTTTGCAGGTCACAATCTTTCTCTGTTTTCCCTCTCATTTGTACCTCTTTTATGGGGCTCCGTCACACTGTGGTATTTGCAGGTCACAGTAGCATTCATTGGGTGTAACACTTATTTAAGCTTATCTGCAGAAAAGAACCTGGCAATGATCTACCTGGAGCTCTTTTACTGCTGGAGATGATCCAGGTTTTCCTTTCCTTCCTTACCCCTCCTTCTCATCGCACGAAGCAAATACTAAACCTACCTCGCTGAGCCTGTGTTTTGCAGGAAGGGGACTGAAGGTCCAAGGTCAACAGAACGTAACTTCCTTCAAAACAATGGAATTATTTGGGCTTTTACATTGAATTACAGAGAGCAGGCTTCGATCCCTCAACCAGCACTGGAAATAAATCAGAATTATTCAGCTGTACAGTCAGAGACACACAGGTAATTCAGCTGGCTAAGAAGCTGCAGCAAATAATACAAGTTTGCGTCCAAAATTAAATTTGCATTTTTGCTGTTAAAATCGATCAGAGAATGGTTTATTCAATTCAATTCAGTTAAAAGTCTCACAGTAGTGCTTGCATGCTTCCTACCTTTTGATTAAAGTCACTAAGAATTATCCCTGTTGTGCAGAGACTAGCAAAGTAAAACTAAAATATTAAAAACTGGTTTGTCTGCCAAACACAAATAAGCATTAAGCTGGCAGAGCTTGGAGCCTGCCAGAACCTCATGATTTCAGTATTTGCATTTGCCCAATAAAAATAATTCTGAACATTTTAGATCTCAACACAGCAACTCACAGCATAAAAATAGAATGCTTTGGGATATCAATTTTGCAGGCAGACATGCACTTTCAGGGAAACCAGCTAGATCCAGCAGAGCTGGGACTGCTCCTGTAAAAAGTTCATGCTCATCTGAGTTCAGCAGTCCAGAACACAGGCTGCTAAGGCAGTGATCTCAGCAGCAAGATTTTTGTCTTGTCTAACCCCCATTGAAATGGAAAATACTGTAGATCTGGAGAACTGCTGATTCAAAGTGTGAGTTGGCCTGGATGAGTTAGAAAAAAATGAGGCAGGTCAGCCTTTTTTACTGATGGACCCTCAGAAAAATAAATCTTGATATGGGGCATGTGTATCTCTACATACATACGTGCACACACATGTGTAATAGATTTATAACCCTATAGGTACGCTAGTGAGCATGTGTCCAAAGTCTTGCTGAGACAGAAATGTAGTCTTACAGCCAGATAGATTTATTGTTGTCGTTGTTGTTGTAGTTTCTCTGAAGACAAATACATGCTTATCTTATACCGCATTTTCCTCTGTACACAAGTCAAGTCTTATCCAGGAAAGGCACTCAAAAATAGTGCTTAAGATCGAAAGGACAAGAAGTTATAATCCAGCTGGAAAATTAGGTATGACAAATCCAGCACTATGTCCGTGAGCTGACAGAGAAGAGACCTCAGAGGACTCTCCACCACAATTACCTTCTCTTGAATAATTCTGCAGCAGGAACTCCATTATCACGATGAGACTAACAGGTTTCTTCCTAGCTCCCCCTAGTGAACCCATTGACTGGCTCCTGCTTCATCCCACTGAGATACCCTCAGCCTAGGCCAAGATTTACAACCAATTGATATTTTCCTTTAGTGTAGACACTCCTTGCATGAAGACATCGATATTATTGTTTTCCTGATGGAAGAAGCTGAGGCCTTTGGAAATTAAGGGTGGGATCCACTTATCTCTCTCTAACTATAGCCCATGAGAAGTTAGACATTTACGCTAAACCAGTTGTCTGGGCTATACTATAGTCAGTGTAGAGAGACATAAACACCTCCAGAAGGCTATTCATTGCACTCTATCTCTTTTCAGTGACAATAGGGGGACCCTAGACAACCCATTTAGATTAGATAACTAAGTGTCAAGGCAATAAATTTAGGTGAGATTAATCCCTTGTGACTGGATTTCTCAGCCTTGACAGTATCTTCAAGACCTCACCATACCTGCCTCTTTGAAAATTTATATATTTGACTTGGCATGTCAAAACCTGGCCCTTCTGTTACCCTTCTTGTTAAAGCATGATCTTCTTAAAGTTTGTTCCTAGTGTCAGTGCAAAATTGTGAATGATTTGATTGAACAAAGCAGAAGCAGAGAAGCCTTCTAAGAATGATGAGCCCAGCACCATCACAAAGCAGGTGGTAGGGTACCCACATCTCTCTCCCACAGAAAATAACTCTCAGGTGAAAGTATAGAACATTTGAGTCCATTGCAAGTTCAGACAACCTTTGAACCACTGTTGTGGAAGCGTGAATCTCCAAGAACTAAGCAAATAGTTGCTGGGATGAGTTCATCCTTTCTTCTTGTGTGAAGTATCCATAGGAAAACATTTTCTTGAATATCTTCTTACTTTCACAGATTGGGTTTCTACATGTACCTAATAGACTATTCATAAAAATTTCACTATGAGAATTGAAACAAACTGATTATTAAATGCTGCATTGCAGCAGCACCCAAAGGCACTGACCGAAACTGAGGTGCCATTGAGCGAGGGGGTGTGTAAGTACCTCGGGGCCAGACTCACGTACTTTTGCTCCCATTGGATAGTCCCAAATAGTCTCACAGAAGGCAGTGGGATTGCTCAAGGAGTATGTTACTCAATGGGAATAGATGTACCAAGATTTGGTTTACCCTGAGGATCTTGCAAGACTAAAGAATATGGGTGAAATATTTGGTCCCATTAAAGAGAGCGGCAAAGAAAACAAAACAAAACAATTAATTTCAAAGCGAAATATTTCACCCAAAGAATAGGCAAAGAGACAAGGACACATCATCTACACGATGCAGTCAGAATGGTAGCAAGCACTGCTTAGCTACCTGTTTTTCATTCCCAAGGAAAAAAACACGGAAACATATACAAAATTAGTGGAGAAACAAGCAATCAAAATGTCTACAAATGCACATATATATGCACACTTACATCTCCATTGTACACTTCTGCTTTAGTTTGCTTTCTAAGTTGAAAATATGAATTACACTGGTTGGTTAGATCACACAACATGGCATTATTCCTCTTTCCTGATGGCATAAACCCACCCATAGTCAGAAATGGGTTTGATCAAAATATTTTTCTGTTGCAAACCTCCAGTTAGGTGAAAACAGGGCTTGTAAAAAAAAAAAAATCACGCTCATTTAGTGATGGCACAAGCTCAGAGCAGAGGTTCTGATCAAAATCAAATGTGCATGTGTATATGAGAAAGAGAGACTAAAAGTCTTAGTAACCTACTGGCTAGGACATAATGAGGGATTATTAAAAAAAAAAAAAAAAGTGGGATATTGTCCCTATGGTGATGAATTATTTATACAAATGATCAAGTTCTCACAGGAAAGACTGAGAAAATCCACTCCCCAAACAGCTCAGTGGTCAGGACACACACTGGAAATATGGGAAACCCAATCCTCAGTCTCTGCTCTCCAGCAGGCAAAGCAAGGCCTTCCTGCGGTCTTCTGCATCCCAGGTGCAAACAGAGACTGCTGTCAAGCATGCTTTTCTGTCTTTTTTTGTGTGTGTGTGTGAAAAGTCTACTGGCTTTTGCTTTCATCCTGATGTGGAAAGGGGTTGAAGTTCTCATTATACTTTATGGTGGGAAAAATTCAGGCCAAGTTCTTCCACTGAGGATTCACAGCATTCAGACAATTGGGCTCACCTCTATTAGAGGACCCAGAAGAAAAGCAAAGTTAGTGAATTTTGGGAGGAAATTGGACCACTTTTAGTATCATTCGGTTTAGAAAAAACAGCTCTAAACTCAACCACGTAATGGCAATTTCCTCATTTAAACCTTCAGCAGGGCAGGTAGGAGCAGGGCCCAGGAGTGAGCAATACCCACTCTGGGTCATGGGGTGGGGAAAGGACAGAAGTGCACTACTCCAGGAAATACCTGGAAATGCTGGGGCTCCTTTGAATATGAGCACTGTCTGATTGCACCATCGCACCTACCAAAAACCACCCTGACTCTCAAAGAGAATGATGCAATTTTCTGTGCAAGTGCTACAAAGGTACCCTCTAATCCTTGCCTGGGTTAAGTGCCTTCATGTCAGGATTCTTAAAAGAAGTTTGCTGAATATTATCTTTCTAACTGCCTTCTGTCCCATATAAAATACACCACTCACAGTGGAAGTAGCCAGGTGTGGGGAAAACACAGCTTTCCACAAGGATTTCTATATGAAATGCCCTTCCTTGAAAATCAGCCAAATATTTGTGGATGAACATAAAGGGGACACATAGCATATGCTATACATAGCTGTTCTTATATTTTGAATCTTCATGCTTTTTGCAGCATTCACCCAATGTTCTGCAGGTCATGAAGAAGATAAAGGTACATGATCTCTGTTTTCCAAGCAGCTGGGGAGACGCTGGGACTGAGTTGCAAATTTTAACTCTGTGTGTGTGTGTGTGTGTGTATGTGTGCACTCACGCACGTGTTACACAGCAAAATCTTCTAGGGTTTGCAAAGTTCAGCTTTATTACAGAAAAAGATTTTCAGTTAATGGTGGTATAAAAATAATAACAGATTGCAGATATTGATTCATAAACTGGGAAGTTACTGGAAACATTAATCACGAACACAGTAGGGGAACACCTAGAAAGCTATTGTTTAATTAAAGATAGTTGACATAACTACAGAGAACTCATGTGTAAGCAAATCAGAATTCTTGACTTTCGGATATAGCACTGTGCAAAAGCATAACATCATACCTAAGTATTGGCTGAAGGGCAAGCCACTCTGTTGATAAAGAACTGGCCCATAGATTAAGTCCATGTGCAATCAGGTCAGGGTAGGAAGGCAAAACTCAAAAGGGCTAGTATGTGGATGACAGTTGCTCATATAGGTATCCAGTGACCTTAAAGAATCAATGAACTAGATGATTAAATTAGCCAGACTGTACCTGCTTGGAAAGATGGTCATTAAAGAGTGCTCCAGACCTAGGATTAACTTCTTGAATTAAGAACACGAGATGAATGTGACTGAATGCTATAGAGGATATACGCTATATAATAGAAGCTAATACTAAGGACAGGAAAGAAGTATTAAACAGAAGTGGAATTTTTTTGTGTTGGTCTAACTCTTCCTTTTCTATCTGGGTGAATTTTAGCACTGCCCTCAGTAGCAGCACCTGTTGGTGCAATGCCATGTTAGACAAAGAAGGACCAGGTTGCTATAGTGGTTGGTGGCTCCAGAGTGAAGTTTAGAGACTGAATTCTGCAGGAAACTGGACAATACGAAAATGAAAAATAAGAAATTTTAAAAATCCTCATAGCTCCAAGACTGCAAATCAAAGGAGACAGGTTTCAGACAGAACAAATGATCTACAACAGAGGTGGTAGAGATATAGAGATATATACAGCCCATAGAGGTCCATCAACCTGAGACATAGACAGAGCACTGACCACTAGAGTGGATGGTAAAGTCCCAAATCAAAGGGAACATTATCATCTCTACCACTGTGCAAATCACTTCTGAACTTGAGTTACAGTAACACCCTTTCCCTGTTGTATTTGTTTAAATAACAAGGTAGAGAGCTTGTGATTTCACATTTAAAGGTGTCTCAAAAACCTGGGACCATGACTTCATTGATGGTTTGTGGTTGTCATTATAATAGGTACAACAGTAATAATAATAAATGTTCATTTAGTTTTAAAAGAATGCAACAGAAAGAGAAGCAATCGGGGCACTAGGAGCAATACTTAGATTGTGGAAGTTCATCTGCATTAACGTGTTCAGAGAGGATTGTTCACATTCATTAGAAAGGAAAGTACACATATGCCACATGAGGGGCCTGATTCTGTGTCTTTTAAACTGGCAAAGTTCTTCTGATACTTTTATTGTAAGGTGTAGGTGATGAGAGAGAGTGTTAAAAAGGTCTAAGCGTACTAGGGATGACAGATGCCAAGAGATTGTCTCCATTATTGATAGACCTTTCCTGAAGACGAAAAACTTGAGAAGACAAGGCTGAAGATGACTACTGAAGGCATCCTCACCTAGACTTTTTTTTGCAGAGCTGTTGTAAACAGGAGCTATAACTCACAACTCAGACAGGACGGATCCAGATGGGCCCTTTGGCTTCCTTCCATAATAAAATCTTTAGTTTTCCTAAAGAAAATAGCAACTTCATGCACATGCTGCTTACTTCAGAGCAGAACTTGGTTTACAAACTCAAGTAGTTTAAGGATTAAAAAGTTTAGTCTATCTCTGCAAATGAACTTTATCAAAGTGCAGGTAAAATCGAGCCTTCAGGTAAACAGGAGCATTTGCCAAGTGGAAATCCCAGCTCTTTGTATATTTAGTAATGAGTGAAGATAAGATTTCTTTTTTTGACAGCATGATGGATACAATCATAAAAGGAATCATGCTGCTGTAACAGAGTATACTTGAAGAGTGAATTTGATGGCTACGGCTTTATTCCCAAACATGTCTTACCTTTCTTTTATTTAAAGTACATGAAAGCTAGTTTTTCTGGCATGTGAAAATGTTAAATTTTTTTTTGTTTTTTTTTCTTTACTTCCCCCCACCCCAATATGGACATGCTACGTTTAATTGTCTTACTTGGATCTGCTTCCCAGTTCAATAATCACTGACTCATTTAAGCATATTTATTTAATTTTTTTATAGATAGAAAGGTACGGTAAGCAAAGAAACACAAGCTCTTGGGAGAACACGAGCTCATAAATTGTTACATGTGATTCTGCTACTGTGGGTTAAAGGAGGGGGCAGCACCAAGAATGTGGTGAAACCAGCTGGTTTGAACCCTGGTATTTCAGTATAAAAGACATGTTCAAATCTGCCACAGATTAAAAATAAAATTAGTTTATTGGTCTCAGCCTGATACTTTTTGGATGTTTATCCATATCACAAAACCAATAAAATCTGACATGACTGACAGTCTTTGCTTAGAGAAAGACCTTGTAGCTGCTAGCCACTCGTGACTGAAACCTAATGACCCAGCTCTACCGGAAAGCTCATGCAAAGACTGATTCCACTGTACCTCACTCAAAAGATATAGCACCAAGATAACTATCTTCAATTAGTCTTAACATTCACCTGAAACTTGAAGGTGCTTCAAGCACTCACACAGAGGATGTAGCTAAGCATAGGTTCCAAAGACGTGGTGGGCATACATCAGAATGTATGCTTTACTAATTTGTGTGATATTCTCTTTTCCCTCAAAAATCTGCTGAAGAAAGCCCAGGACACCTTACTTTGTAACACTAAGCTCACAAATTGCACAAGTAACAGAAGTATCTTCCAGCACATCTCCTTGGATCCTGGATGCCTCAAGAGATCCCAGCAGAAAGAAGATGAAAGCATGAAAACAGGTTACCCACAAGGCATTCTCAGTGATAGCCTTTTAATCCACGACCAGCCTCAAAATGAGATTGTAAAGATGAAATTAAAATTTTAGCTGATGTCAGCAGGCCAAGAGGCTCCAACTTACCTACCTGGGAAAGATTCCATAGGTCACTGCCACCTGAGCCTTGTTCTCTGTCCACAGAGGGATAGGGGCCGCCTCTGAGCCAAGCCACATCCTTCCACAGCACTTAGATCATGCAACCGACATTTGCAAAGTTGAACTGCTCTGGTTTTAGCCACTGATCAAAAGTAGATACAGGACCCCAATCCAAAATAAGATCTACGCCTTTGTACCAAATGCAGTCCCAACTGAGGTCCTTCATGGTCTGGTAGTTGATGGTTTACAAATGAAGAAAATGTTTGTATATAGCAGGAGAAATGCTACTTTTCACTCTTCAACTGAGAGAGAGTAAGTAAAATTTACCATTCTGAAAGGAAAATCAGACATGCTATTTTTGATCGTATTACTTCTTTAAATGTCTTGAAGTTCAAATTCTGTGCATTTCTCAGCAAGGAAGAACGCAACAGAGTTCTCAGAAAAAATTAAGTTGAAAACATAGATTTCTATTCATGAATACATGACAAATCATCCACAAAGGTGTCTTGCAAAGGTTGTTACCTGCAGGCGTCTGTTGCTCCAGTGATGATCAGAGCTGGGACAACTGGTAGCAGCACCCCAAGCACTGGGTAGAAGTTGACCTCTGATTGGCACCTAATAGGTGCAAATTGTCTTGTCTAAAATGCAATGGGTTGGGAGATTTCAGTCACTCCGATAAAAAATTGAGAGAGGAAGGACTGGGGATTAAGTTATTAATTTTTTTTTCCCCTCAGAGCTATTTTAAACATTGCTTTTAAAAAATGATCAGAGAAAAATTGTTGGGATTTTATCTCAGGAAAAAGATTTGCAGATCTTGAGCAAAAATGTCTATGGCTTTGCTGCTTAGAAACAGATCTTTGGAGTTGAGGTCTACATTTTAGAAAAAGTATATATATGTTCTGGAAGCTCTTTTTCACATGTAAGAATAAATTAAGTTCATTGGAGAGGAAATATTTATGATCTCTCATAAACAATATTAGGCTCCAATAACCCTCACGGGGGCATTCTGTGGGCTGTGCACATATAGAAAATCTGGTCTAACAGACTCCTAATCAAACAGGTCTGTACAGAGAAGTGTCCCTAAGTTCAGCAGACATCCTTCCCACAAAGCGTTCTCCTCACAGTGCGGTGAGCAGCCTGAAGAAAACACTGTGTTTTCTCTCCATTCTGGAGAGAAACAGGTGGCCTGGTAGCTTTTACCTCCCTTGATCTCAGCACCTAACACTTTTTTTGTTTTGCAGGTATTCCATAGAAAATCAAGAGTAGGCATAACTTAACACATCTTAAATACTGCAGCATAGGTCTTTGACACTATGCATTGTTTTAAGAGGGCCTCTCCAAAGTCATTGTGATATGTTATGGAAATACATAGTACAAATGCTTCGTCAAGAAGAGATCTGCCTTCCTAGAACCTGTCAATGCGTTGCACTAACATAATCAGAGGAAAATTTTTGAAATTATATAGTATGTGAATATGCCAGGTTAGGATATTACTCTTATAATTATTGACAGTATATGAACTAAACATGACTTCTATGGAGTCATTCCAATGAATTCTGCCAATGCAGACCAGCGATAGTGTTCACAATACTTTCTTTTGAAAAATATATGAGCATATAATCCTCAACAGGAAGTTACGTATTTTCCTTAGGCGAAAAAAGATTGCATAAAAGGTCAAAGAGTTTGAGGAGGACTTAGAAGAATACTTCAGCCCTCCTCTAAGAAGAGTGCGTGGTCAGCACTTACCTATGAAGTACCTGCTGCTGGGGAACCTGCAAAAGGACTGAAAGGGGATGTTGCAGTTCTCTCTCCATGAAGCACAACAGAAGATGCACAGTGTTGTAGCCAGTGCCTCTAACATGCACTTTTTCCAAAAGCTGCATGTTTAGTAGTGAAGCCATCTATATGTGTAAATAGGTGATCCTGATCCGGCACAAGACATAAAGCTAGATAAACTTCTTGGGATCTTTTCTGATTCTACCCCATAATTGTGCTAACCAGAATCTAGGGGGGGGGTTAAATAGCAAATTTGAGGGTTCTAATATTTTTTAACTTTAGGGAAAAAAAACAGGAAAAAAGAGAGAAAAAAACCCTGTCCTTAAATTCAGGGTGTGAGAGTCATTTAATATATTAAAAGTACTACGATCAGAACTAGCAACACAGGGCTTTCTAGCATCCCAGCCAGCTGGACATGGCCTTGCAGGTCTCAGACTGCATGGATCCCAACAGAAGTACGTAGGTATAAACAAAGGCAGAATTTAATTACAAGTGCACATTTTATTGCACAATAGTCTCTCAAAAATGCCTACATGAAGTAGGAACTTGACGCTTAGTTTGACCATTTGTTCAAAGCTCTTCGTTAAACAAAATGAGTGCAGTGTAATACGCATAATTCGCTGACATCTTCTTATGGATCTGACATTTACTAAGGTAATAAATTCAAGTAATTATGTTAATGTATAATAAATGTATTCAACAGGAAATAAAAAGTGTACAGTGCAAGAACAAAAAAAAAAATCTTGTTTTTAAGTGGCTGTCATGTACAGAAGACTAAGATCTTAGCAGAGATTTTTTAGAGGCTGATAATATCTTATAAGCATAGCTTATAATCTTTATTTCTAGTGAAAATGTGATTTAATGTAATGAACTTCAAGACAACAGATTAGAAAATGGCAGTACAAATTAAAGATATCCATTCTCCATGTGGCGTTCGTGACTTGAAGAAAGAAAGGTGTGGGGTTCTTTTGCTTCTTTCCTCTGTAGAAGACTTGCCACCCACAGTCTGATTCTTGATTGACTGAACAACTTGGACAACATTTTCATACCTAAGTGACATTTTCAGAAGCCACTTATAGATTTGTAGGATTCAAAGGAGTACTGCGGTGACAAGGCTGAATTAGTTACCACGTTGCAGCTCACCTACCATAGCTAGCCACTCATGCTCTCCTAGCTTACTGCACCTGCCAAGCAACATGAGCTTGCTTAGACTGTCCCATAAACCTCTTCTCATCCTCACCACGAGTGAGGATGCCCCTCGGCGAGTCACCGTGAAGTGACTTGTGAAGCTGTTGCAATTCGACCTTGTGCCAGAGCTTGCAGATGCACAAGTGACTCCTTAAGAAGGGCCTCTGTGCTACCAAATCGCCAAAGATCTTTAAAACCTTCCCCCCTTGGCTCCAGCCAGGCCCAGTGACTACTGTTGGCTGACCCTCAAAATGGGTATTTACACGACAAGGTGTTTAAAGGGAGAGTTTCCTCCTGGCTCCAGATAATTAATGAAACTTTCTGTCAAAAATTGCCAAAGCTCACACGTCTTTTAACACTGTCTACTCAGCATAGATACTCCAATTATGTGAGTATCCAGTCCTTTTTGAAACACTCTGAATATAATTGCCTCGGCAATATCTAGAGATGAGGTTGGCCAGAAAGCTTTAAAACATATGGATAAGACCTTCAGCCAAGGTAAGTGAGGTATTTCTCATGCTACGTTCT
Source organism: Ciconia boyciana (assembly GCF_034638445.1). Taxonomy (NCBI): domain Eukaryota; kingdom Metazoa; phylum Chordata; class Aves; order Ciconiiformes; family Ciconiidae; genus Ciconia; species Ciconia boyciana. The sequence continues at coordinate 159,446,076 of NC_132935.1, forward strand.
ATTAACAGCAGCTGAGGACCTTTATGAAGTTTCATTTTGCTACCTCAGATTGGAAATCTTAATATGCCTTATTCTGTAAATTGTTCCACTTACTTCAGTGGGTCTTCACACAGATAAGGTGAAGTACAAACAGCACAAATAAAAGGGTAGGTTCTTTGAAGAAGAGACCTTCTTGGATTTGTTTGGGTAGAGCCTGGTAAAATGGTGCTTAATTCTCTCTTGGCTTCTAAGTTTTGCCACAATAAACAGAAATAAATAAAAATAGCAATACCAGGCTGCGCCAATGTCTCCAGCCTACTTGACTTGCCCTGGGATTCAACTGGATACTAATAGCAAAAAAATACTGATTAAGGCTGAGTAATTTTACCCCAAATTGAATTCATTTTAACAGCATAGAGGAAGGGGAAATATCATCCTGCTCTTTGCTCAGCATATTTAGATATAATGACATAATATGAACGCATTCCAAAAATTGCCTGTCTTCAGATAGTGCATTTTGGAGTGATTTCAAAATTCCCTTAGGTTATATCAGCGAAACGCTTTCCCCTGTCTCAAAAATCACTAAGCTCTCAGTGCCCAATTGTCTGTGTCACTTACCTTGTTTACATGGTGGGTTATTTTCTAGCCTACCGTCTGGGCCTTATTTTGTCGGGCTGCCCTTATGCTGCTTTGTGACTATTTTGATTTTCAAGCCTCTATGCATAAATTATGATATATTTTGCTTTCTGAAAGGAAGGCTGAGTGAAGTAAGAGAGTGTGGGGTTTTTGGTTTGTTTTTTATTATGAATATTTCAAGAGTGTATTTTTTTCTTATGAAGAAAACTCTGCACTTCCAGAAAATTTAATTTTTTCTTCTACAGAGAAAAATAAACACTGAGAAGAGCTGAAATAAAAAGAAAAGCAGTATATTTTGTTTGACCCTTAAGAGATGCTAAGTTCTTACAACTCCAGCATTGGAGTGAGAGACACATCATACTCCTCAGAAGTGGCCTTCTTTGGTCATTAACATTATTTTACATATAGCTGGATACACTGTGTGCTACAGTATTGACAATGCATTGTTACTCCATGCCCAGAGGGAAGCCATGTGCAGAAAACATGGTTATGTGAATAAAATAAGCATCAACATCAACACTGTCTCATTTTGAGCATTAAAGTAGTGAGGCATATTACTCTTCAAAACTTACTTAGCTGTTTTTACGATAGCGAGAGCCAAAAGATGAGGGCATAATTGAACTATTGCCCAAAGGCAATTACTGATTGAAATTGATTAATTCTACAAACAAATTTGACCAATAGATTAGTTGTCACATTACAGCAGATTTGGGCAATACTGCCGCAGTTGTGAAGGAGACATAACCGTCTAGCATGAATAGTTAATACAGTTTGTTACCCTGTAGAGTTGCTTGTTGAGTTACCCAAGGAGATCTCACCAGGGAACTGAGCAGGGCATGCTACTTTGATGCTATAAAACCATTGTGTTACCTCTTTGCTTTTATGTATGAATCTGAGGAATTGTTAACAGCACCAAGAGCAGTTTGCTCTGAGCAACACAAATGTAACGGACTTAACATCAAAGTGATGCAAAATCCACTGAAAACAACAGAAAGGCTCTGACTGAATCCAGAGGACTTTGAATCAAGGCCTACCAGGGTCAAGTCTGCCATCCTAATGGGTTTTCTAAGGGGATCCTGTGGGAAATTGGAAAAAGGATTCCAATTTCTCGAATCCAGGGATTACTGAGGTTTCAAGCTACTGCTTTTGCAAAATCATTGGTTCAGCTTCAGCTTCTTTCCCCTTCCAGCCCGTGACACAACAGCACAGGAGCACAGAGCTTTGTGGTTGCAGAAAGGACCCTTTGCACCCAAGAACCCTCCCTCCCTCTGGTCCCCTGGGAAAGATGCTTCAGAAAGCCATTTGAGGTTAAAATGATCAATGCTGCTACTGCATGCCCAGAAAGAAGCTGCACTAAGGAGTTGCTTACATCATCATGCATCAGAGGATGGTGGGGTTTAGAGCCAAATCTTCCTGCAGTTACCCAGTCCTTCCATGCATGGAGATTAAGCTGCTGAAATGGGCATTTTGTTACATTATTTCTGAAAAAAACCCACAGACTGAAGATGGTGCTGAGTGTGGCAGCCTGCTTCTAGTTCTGGGCTTCACACTGATTTCACAACTGTTATTGGTGACTTGGTTTGCATGGGTTTCTACACAAATTTCAAGTCTTTGGTTTTAGCTTAGAAAGCCCCACATGGCTTGAGATGAGTGTCCAGAAGAGTTCCTGAGCTGTCACACAATCCAGCTGCAGATGTGATGGATGAAAGACATCCTTCTGAGGTTTTCTGATGTTAATGTAAGAAATTTCATTAGCTGACTGTGCAGAGGATCGGGCCCTTCGCCGTTCATGAGGATGTATTAGCTGATGGAGCATCCCACACGCAATTTCCTGAGCTCTGATATCTGCTTCTTCGCTTGGAAAGGACAGGGTTTTGTTAAGCTTTCAGGAACATTTCAGAGCCCTTTTTTCTACTATCAAGGTGTTTTAGAGGGAAAGGACATAAATGAGCAATGTGATAGATACGGGGAGCTCTTATTTTGGTTGGACAACAGATGAGGCATATGGGTAATTTATTGCACTATAATTGTGTTATGTGATATCGATGCTGCAGTATTAATGACTGCAAAGTGCCCAGATTGATTCAGATGGCCATTTACTGTCATTATTACAAATCTAAATAAATAAATAAGAGCAATTGAATTGATGTATCTAAGAAGTGTTTCAAAGTCACCCAGTGACATATATGTAGGCGCTTGTGAACAGAGAGGGACTCAAACAATATCAGGGACATTTTTTATTGGGGTCAGAAAGAAATAGAACAATTAAGTCATTTTCAGTCATATACAATATATTAGGAACTGTTTTAACAAGCACATTGCTAAACTGACTGGCATGAACAAAACATTTTAAAAGCTGGGGTGTAAATATGCCAGGAAAAAAGAAAGAAAACATGTAAACTATGCTCAAAAATAGTCTGCAAATGTGAGGAAACAAGAAAAACCAAGACAATCATGCACATACCTCTCCTGCTACCATGGTCCAGTGAATACAGTGGTTACCATGGCTGGATCTGGCTATGAGGTGGACTTTAGAGGGCAAGCTTTGTTTCTGATCTCTGCCCAAACAGAGAGCCTTGATCCAGTCTGTTGGTTTGTGTACTTTGGGCAAGCCAACCTCACACTGCAAGAGCCAGCAAGTTAAGTTTGAATTTATCTCATGCCTTCAGGTTTCTCTTAGCATCCCCTGTCTGGCTGTCATATCATAGGGATCAGGAGATGTATTATCACTCCATATTTGAAAATATGACTCTGCACTTTTCCCCTACAATGCAAGAACAGTGTAAGTCAGACAGCTAGTGTTACTTGCATTTCGAAATGCTATTTATGTATCCGCCTTTTTTTTTTTTTCTGAACAGAAAACAGTACCTTAAAATGTAGCTCTTGCTAAAAGGTAATTCTTCCATCAACCATTTGTGGAGAGTATTGATATATATCAAACATAGGCTCTTTTTTTTTATGTTAAACTTATACTCTTGTATTAGCTTCAATAATCCTTGGCAGTGAAAGCAATGAGAGCAAGCCTGTTAAAAGAAATAGCTTCCTCATACTCAGAGACACATTTGAGAATAGGTGGGACCCCGAGACAGCCAAGTAAGAAACGGCTAGTATTGGTCTGCATGGGAAAAAAATCTATTTATTTTGGTTCTTCATACACCCACAACCTCTAATGATCATTGACTCAGTTGCCCAGATAAACTCCTTAGATAAACAACCAAAACGCAAATTAATACACTAACCATTAATACTCCAGTTAACAATTTTTATAACAACAACAAAAAGAAAAAGATATGATTTCTTTTGAAGGTTTATTCTTAGCAATGTTTATATGATGCAAACATTGGATCTAAGTCACCTGCCAACAACCAGGAAACCAAGTCAACATTACAACTGGGACTAAACATTGGATATTCCCATACTCATGGCTGGTGCTTAAGCAGCTACATTTCAATATCTTTTAATTTTAAGGGTCATCAGAAACTTAAGAAATATGTGCCATGGTTACTTCTTGCCTCCCTGCACTTGGATAAGCTTGCACACATCACAATTCAATGTACAGAGGGACAAGAAAATAACTTTCAAATACTTGATTATAAAATTGCCTGCTATAAAAAAAAAAAAAAAAAGCTTCAAAACTTGTCCATTTGGTTTGTTGCTGTTTTTTTTTTAAACTTCACACCTGCTTTCAAACTTCCACTCTTGGGGACTGCAGAAAGCTGTGTAAGCTGTGAGGAAGATGCTCGGAGGTTACTCCCAACATCGAGCTCCCCTAGTGGCTGCTTCCCTCCCACCTTCCCTGTGTGGATAGAAACACCTCGGCTGGGATTTTACCCACTCATGACCAGAAGAAAGTGTCTGAAAAGAGATGCAGATCACAAACTGGGAAAGAAAGAAAAAAAAAAAAAGTTATAATCATTGCTACCTGCGGCTTCTGGTATGGGGGAATATTGGGTTATTCAAAGAGAAGAGAAAAGACCTAAAAGAGAAAGCTAAGGGTTTCTCTATAAAATCAGACACTATGTATTGCCCTGCTGAGGATACAGGGAATCCTGTGGGAAACTCTGCTTTAAAGTTTGGGTTAACAGCAAATATACACACAAAACATAGGTAACAATGTCTTATGAATCAGGCTGCCTACATTATTTTTTGCGTGTGTGATGGAAGGCTTTATTGACCATATTCAAGCCAATGATTAGCATTAATCCACAAGCAGATAAGATATGAAAACTGCAAAATCAATGCATGTAGATACAGCTATTCTGGAAAGCAACCATCTTCTGCCTCTCCATACGCACAGAATATTTTTTTCCTATAGCAGAAATACTTATAGACTATTGCCAGACTAAGGGCATATCGAAGCAGATACCAGGCTTCAGCTGCATCACTCCCTGAATTTTGCTGACAAACCAAAATGGGTGGAAAATTATGAGCTTCATTTTTCTTGTTGGTGCCAGGGTTTGGGGTTTTTTGGAAGAAAATTCCAAGGAATAAGACCTGTTCTGCTTGTCACTGTAAAGGTATAGTTGCCAGCTAGCCTGTAATTCTGAACTGAAATTTCTAAGTTGATTTTCAAGACAGATATTGCAATACCACCAGGCCAGGCAATGAGGGGTGTGTAACGATTCCTTTAAATAAAATAGTTTAACATCTTCATGAAGGAGGGTGGAGTATATAAAAGAAACAAACAAAGCTTCAGATGAAAAGCCCGTCTGAGTCTCCTTCCATTTACACTGGTTTTACTCTAGCATAACCTCTGGTTTCACTGAAATTAGTCATGATTTACTTCTCTATCAATGATCACTTTGGTCCCAAATTTCTTGGGAAACATCACAGGTGCAAAGAGGTTATGAGAATGAAGCTTTAACACTCTAAAAACAGATTATTTATTAAAAGATCATATATAAACGGTGAGCACAAATGGTGGCTGTTAAGGGTGATAAGTAATTAAGACCCAGTTAAAAGCTACACAAACATTTGCCTCTCTGGTTTTCTGAGGGAAACATCCTGTATTTTGGATTCATCAACCAGAATATATAGGCACAAGAAAACTCAGGGAGCTTAAAACAGCCAATGAGCAACCTCACTTGTGCTTCCCTGGCTTTATGCAGAGCAAACAGCAGGCAGCAAGTCCACATTTTTTTTAAAAAAAGAAGATAAAACATAACTGAGATTCTCAAATAGCTTGGCCTGGGCCTGGGTGCACCCACTGCTGCCCCTCCTCAGCCCGGGCAGCATGGGGATGGCCCAGGCCAGTGTGGCCACACGGCCCCATGCATGGACCCATAGGGCGAGGGAAGCCTTGGAGCTGCCTCTGGGTTTGGAAGAGCTGCTGGAAGAGCCTGTACATCAGTGAGGAAAGCTGGGCCATGGGGCTGTGGTGGATGCTTGCACAAGAGCAAGAAAAATAGGACTTAATGGGGTCAGTAGTAGATGCTCCTGGGACTGCGGTGCTTGCTGCACCCAGGAGGACCAGGGGTCCAGACGATCCAAGGGGCTCCCCACCACCCCACCAGGGCTTTGGGGCCTGACAGGGAGCCCTGTGGCAGCTCCATGAGGAACCCAGCTGGGAGAGCAAGGGTGGTGGAGCAAGTGAGTCTGCACTCAGGGACCTTCCCCAGTACCCTCACCCTGGGCAGCCCTGAAGGGACCCTGGGGGCCACTCCCCATGGCAGGCAGCAGCAGCTTTGGTTGGTGGTGGCATGGGCAGAGGGGTACAGAGCATCTCACTCCCCCCAGAAGACTGGGACAGCCGCAGCCTCCCTCCCCAGGGAGCAAAAGAACAGCCTGCAGGTTTGGGGGACAACTGGATGCAACACTGATTTTTATAATCCACGACTGAGGGATCAGTCCCTCTAAAGAAGGCATCAGCGCCCAACGAGTGGCTGTTGTTGTTGCTTGGTTTGGGGATTTTGCTGTTGTTGTTAAAATGGGAGTGCGGGCAGGGATGGGTGTGGGTCGGGCACTGATGCTCCCTGCGGCAGCACTGGGCTCGGGCTGGTGGGTGCGGGGGGCTGGTGGGTGCGTGGGGCTGGTGGGTGCGGGGGGCTGGCGGTGCCAGGGACAGGACAGGCGTCGGAGGGAAATGTGTTCCAGTGCCTTTACCCGCTGGTGTGAGTTTAGGGGTACTTGGGGGTTATTTTTCCCCAGAAGCTGTGGCATTTCAAGAAAAAAAAAAGCAAAAGAAAAGCTTAAGGTGGGTAGGAGAGGCAGGCGCATCCCGGAGGCCCGGGCAGCGGCGGGGCGGGCGGGCGGGCGGGAGCGGCGGCCCGGTTCCCCCCGGCTTCCCCGGCTCCCCCCGGCTCCCCTGGATCCCCCGGCTCCCCTGGATCCCCCGGCTGCCCCGGCTCCCCCCGCCCGGCTCCCGGCGGGGCCGCGGCCAGCTCCAGCCTGCGCTGAAACTGAGCAGACCCTCCCCGCACCCCCCAGCTCTGCTTTCTTTCACATCTAATTTGATAGGAGGGTGATTTCAAGCTTCCCACAGTTACAACTTTTCTTGATTTCTCCCTTTGCCCCCCCCCTCCCCGCGCATTTATTACTTGCATTTAATTAATTCCTTCTTTGCGTTTCCTTTCCTGTTAATCTTTGGGTGACTGCTTTGTACATATGGCAATCTGATAATGAGGGAGTTTATCCTTATTCTCTATACTTCTTCACTGCGATGTCCACCCGTCTAGTGCCTGGGATATCGATCACCTTTCCTTGGGGAGGGGGACAAGGTAAGAGGGGTGAGAAAAGATTCGCAGTATCCCACACCATTAAGAATAGCTTTTATTCCTTGGCACTGTTTAATCAACTGTTATATCAAGTCATGCTGTTTAAGCAACCACATCAAAAGAACATACCCTCTTTTGTATAAATTATATATTCCTTGTATCTGTCTTCTCCCATGCACGCAGACGGGGAGATAAAACTTAAGTTTGTTTTTTAATAGCATGAAGCAGGTATTTAGCTGTTATACAACTTGTTTCTGCAACTAAGTTGGTTGATAAAAACCTAGAAGCCAAGCTGCTGCCTTTCTAACTTTTTACCCATTCCCAAGTCAAAACTCGGGAATGTAAATGTAAAGCTCAGAAAGAGAAATCAATGATTCACTGAAACTCTACAGAGAAGTAGAAATAGCAGAAGAAAAGTGTAGGCTGAAAAAGAGGGAAGAGCTCCAGTCAGAGTCGGTGTGAGAGCTTCAGGTCACTTATTTCAGCTATTTTCTAAAGTTTACGTGAAAAGACCACTTTGCCCCTTGAAAAGTCCATGCTGTCCTGCTTGTTAGAGTTTACGGATATACAACTTTTTTACCACTTAAAAACTAATTTTAAAGTCCATTTTCACATGTTTTAAGTTGATTACGACTCAGATCGATGCCACAGACCGGAAAGCTCCCATATAATTGCTCACCCCAAAGAGCTTTCTTTAAAAAAAAAAAAAAAAAAACCTTAAATAAAGTTGATTTTTTTCGTTTTTCTGAGAGAGTGGACTTTGAATTACTTCAGCATGTCGTTCTGGCATTTTTAAGAACTCCTAAAAAACTCCTGAAAGTTCCTAGATCCTAGGACAAATTGTATTTTCTTAGGAGCAAAAGCATTTGAGCTCTTTACAGGCAGAGAAGTGTTTGTTCATATGGGACTCTGCTTTTCTGTCTAACCTGCTCTATCAGCCCCATCTCTGCAATTTTGCTCGTCTCTCAACACCTTTGTCTGATTAGTAGCTTTTGGAGATCGGGATAAAGACATCACTTGCCACGCTGCATGAGATAACAATTAATTTAACATTAAACTTATCCCCTTTCCATTCACTTTGCTTGGATCGATCTCTGTTAATTGTGTTTGCGGATGCTTTCAACACTATGCTTTTCTTAAAAACTTAATGATACCCCGCAAGGAGGTGTAAGAGTCTAAAACGCTCCTCTTCGACCAAAGAAACAAAGAATATAGCCCCAGCGTGCGCATGAGACCATCTATTTTTAATCAGTTGACTTTTCAGGCACTTCTGAAGATACAACATTATTTTAAACTGGGTAATAGTCCTAGTTTTATTTAAAAAAAAAAAAAAAGTGCCATTTAGCTCTCTCCACATTGCAGTTGTGGGATACACAAGTCAGACACGCTAACTCCATGTAACTGCCGCCTCGCATCAGACTTGTTTCTGCCTTGAAAGTAGTCATTTATCAGCTAAAAGGCGAGTGTGTTTAAAAATGCATGTCTTCAGGAGGGAGAGCAACCTCCCTTTTCAGGGGGAAGAAACCTGTTACAAAGCCACTGAGGTGGGTGCGCTCTTAAATGGCATTATTCCTTCTTCCCCCCCCCCCCCCCGGCGTTAATATTTCCCCAATACGTTTCTATTTGCACGGCTCCCCGATAATTCGGCATTTTATTTAACCGCAACTGCCCTTAGAAAGTTGACTTGCACTGAGGCAGCCTGCTAATCTTATTTATTATTTTCCCCTCTCTTTCACAGAGGCATCTGTTCCTCTTGCTGACAAACGTACCATTCTGCCAAGAAAAGTTTTTGAAAAAAAAAAAAAAAAAACCCCAACCAGCGTGTAATTGATGTTATCCCAAGAAAGCGCGATCTCCACCCCTCTCAGCTCCAAGCCCTTCAGGTAAAAGGGAAAAAAAAAAAAAAAATCTTTCAAGAATTTGTTGCCTTTTTGAGGGTTAAAACATCAGAAGACAAGCTTGTCTCGCCTTGGCCAATCAGCTCTCGGCCCTGGCAGCTATAATATAGAACTAAAGGCAGACTCCTCTCACAAGCGTCTTGCTTTGCTACCATTAAAATCAGACCCTTTTTTGTCTCTCGATTGCTGTCTCCCGACCAAACTCCGATGTGTTCCGTTATCAGCGACCTAAAGCCTGCCATTCCAGCACCTGTCTTGCTAGGGATCGGTGGATAGTATACGATTCAGAAAGCAGACAAGGACATAGGAGGAGAGAGAGCTCTAGAGAGCCAGCCAGGGATAGGCACAGAGAGCTTTGAAGTAATTGGATTCAATGGACGAAATGCTGCTGTTGACAAGAATTCTCTTGGTGGGCTTCATCTGCGCTCTTTTAGTCTCCTCTGGGCTGACTTGTGGACCAGGCAGGGGCATTGGAAAAAGGAGACACCCCAAAAAGCTGACCCCTTTAGCCTATAAGCAGTTTATTCCCAATGTGGCAGAGAAGACCCTAGGGGCCAGTGGAAGATATGAAGGGAAGATCACAAGAAACTCCGAGAGATTTAAAGAACTAACCCCAAATTACAATCCTGACATTATTTTTAAGGATGAAGAGAACACGGGAGCTGACAGACTGATGACTCAGGTAGAGCCACAGAGATACCTGTATTTGTGTTTGTTAACCTCTCTGAGCAATCCTAAAGGACGCATCTGTCTTAGTATTTTTGAAAGCCCCCCCTTTCCCTTTCCCCCTCCTCCCCCCGCCCCTCCAAACTCGGCTAGTTTCCCCCATTGAATGTAAATACCATCTATACCAGACAAGTTAGCAGGGGCTGGAGCTGGAGCTGTCTAGATATTTGGTGGGGGAATCTGTGTGATACTTACAGTCCTTACCGTGCCATGGCGTTCCCTGTAACTTGGTTAGAGATTGCTGTTTGCATTTGTCCCCAAGGATGCACTTTGATCAAACGAATTGCATACAGCTCAGAGGACCCCAAGTGTATAGTGACCGCCAGGCCACTCACTCATTATTACAAACGCAGTCCTCGGTTGCTACGCCTGCTGACTTGATTTTTTTCCCTATATTTTATTTCATTCCTTTTTTCTTTTTCTTTTTTTTTTTTTTTTTGCTTCATTTCATTTTAGCCTTCATTATTCTTTTTTTTTTTTCCTCGCGAGCATATTCTAAATTTAGTAGGCATGCAGTCGTGCACTCACAAAAGGCAGCTGAAGCCGGATCGACCATTCCTCTCCTGATTCCGTATTATATAGCTCGTATTGCAATACCATCATTTGCAATTGTGCCCATCAGAGCGTAAATATATTGATATTTCTTTAAGGATGCTCGCCACCAATGCTCTGGTACTTCCATAGGGGAGGGACTTGCAACTTATCGGCATTGCATCACCTTCTGTTTTAAAAAATCTGATGGCACAAGGTTTACAACTGGGTAAATATTGGATCTCGGGCGGAATCAGATTGCGGAACCATTTTATGCAAAAAGAGAGAGAGAGAGAACCTCTCCGAGAGTCACCTCATAATTATTATTCATGCTCAACAGAGAGCTCGGTGAAGTCAATTGCTCTGCCAATCCCGGAGTTTCTGAAACTACATGCAATCTAGACACTGGAAATGGGTTTCCTCCAAATATAGGTCAACAGCGCTTTTTTAATATTAATACATTTAAGCCCCACCTTCAGTGCTAGAACAGGACTCGCCTGGAAGGACTAGGCGGGGAGTGGACGCGGGGAAGGGGGGTGGGGGGCGGAATTTCCCAAACTCTCCCCGTTCCTCGGCCTGATTTTCCGCACGTTTGCCGGGTCTCCCGGGGCGAGGGACCGGCGGCCGCCACCATCTCCGCCCGACCACCTTAAATCGCACCGTACCTCGGAGCGCGGCGGCGCCTCTGCCCGGCCGCCGCCGCCCGCTGCCCGCCGCTGCCCCGCGCAGGGGTGCGGAGCGGAGCGGGGCGGAGCGGGGCGGAGCGGCTGTCGGTGCCCGCTCGGGCGCAGCGCGGTCCGCGCCCCTCCGCGCACCCGCGGCCCTCCGCCCCCGCTGCCGCCGGTGCGAGGCGTGCGGCGAGCCAGCCGCATCTCTCGCATTTTCAGCTCCACTTACTCCCCTCGCGTATCGATCGCGGCGGCTCGGGTTTCGCCCTTCCCTCCGCAGCCCGGCGGCGGCGGCGGCGGCTCCGCGGGGGACGGGCTCCCGCCGGGGCACGGCGCGTCCCTCCCTGCGCGGCTGCGCCGGTGCGTGTGCGCGGCGGAGCGGGGCGAGGGGGGAGCCGGGAGCCGGCCGGGAGAGGTGGGCCGCGGGCCGGGGGCGGCGTGCGGGCTGACCCCGGCCCCGCGGCTCTCCCGGGGCACGCCGCGCCGGCTACGCGGCTGGCCGCTCTCGCTGCATTAGCTGGCAGCATCTGAACTCCTGACCTTCTGTCAACTTCCCTCAGACGAACGAAACGAAAACAAATACTTGTGTTTTTTTCTCCTTCAGCGCCTATTCCCGTGCCTTAGACACAAAGGGGGGGAGGTGGGCTGAGGGCGGCGGGGACGGGGAGGCCGCAACGCCGGGTACCCGGCGGCAAGGAGGGGAGCGAGGTGGGGGACCGGGCCGGGCTCCGGCGCCCCTCGGCGAGGCAGGGAGCGGGGAAGCGGAGCGGGGCTGGGGAGGGGCTGCCCTTGCCCACCCTGCCCCGGGCACGGCCGGGTCCGCAGCGCCCCGAGGTGCCGTCCTGCCGCCGGCCTCCCTGCCTCGCTTTTCCCTCCTTCCCTCTCGCCCTCGGCCGGCAGCCTCTCGTTCAATCCCAGCCTGTAACCGCCTGCTTCGCGAGCCCTTCAACCATGGAGAGATCTTCCCTGAATAGACTCCTTAAACTTGCAGAATAGTTGCCGAATGCATTAGCCGCTAGTTAATATTAACTCCAGAAGGGGAGGAAAAAAAAACCGCAAACAGAGGTAGGTAAGCCAGGTTCTCAACTTTGCAGGTGACAACAGCAGTTTGCTGAAGGCTCCCCCTTTCCTCCCCTCCCTCCCCCCCACCCCGGCCATTGGCTGGATCCGGGGGAGAGATAAGGAGGCCAGGTCAGTATGATAAAGCTGGAATTTGTATGAAATAAAATAGCAATCTCGTGTAATGCAGGCACACAACCGGTGCGTGATGTGAGGAATTTAGAGATCAACTTGGCATTTAGGAAGCCCACCAGGTTGTTTACACTGACAGGTACCTGTTAAGTGTTTCCTTCAAGCAATTCATTTGTGAAGAGATTAGGAGCTGGCAGGAGAGGGCTTGTTGAACAACTTTGCCTCCACACAAAGCGTTAGTGGAGGCAGCCCTGCTGAGCTTCACGGTGGCTGAACAGAATTGGGCTTGATTTGTGGCACACGACCCAATGAATTAATAAATAGTCTGGGCTTCACGGCTTTTGACTCTGACAATCCAGCTCAGGCAGTATAAAAGGGAGGAAAGTCCTTTAGGAGGTCGTTTCTTCTTTTTTTCGCCTGAAGCCGGGAGCTGGTGCTGGCAGGGCCGGAGCGGCGAGAGCCCCTCTGCGCTGCCCGCCCGCTGCCCGCCCGCTGCCCGCACCGCTGCCCGCCCCTCCCGTGCGCAGCGGCGGGGCAAGACATCGCGTGTGGCGCAGGGCTGTCGCCTTATCAGTAGCTGAAAGGTTTGATCCTTCGGCCCTTTCCCCCTGTAAATCAGCGGAGGAGCGTATCCATCCTCTCAGGTGTGCGAGGGAGAGAGGAGGGAGAAATAAATCAAACTCAACTTCCTTGTGCTGCTGGGCTTTGCTGCCGGGAACGGTGCCGAAACCCAAACACCCGGCTCTTTCCATAAAACCGTAGGCCAGAAAGTCCAAAGTGAGCTCACGATTGCGTTTGATATCTCTCGGGGACCTGCATATTGCTGGAATTGCTTTTTATGGCTGCTGATAGATACACGGGAACTTTCTTCTTGAGCAATCTTGTCACTTCCCTAAGAGTAGCGTCGTCGGGATAATGGAGGGGCTTTGCCTTTCTGGGAGCTGTGAAGGGGGCCTTTGCGGGCTGGTACTGGGCATGCTGGGAGCACAGGGGGGAGAGTGGTCCTGCAGAAGGCCGAGCATCCCAGTCAGGCCAGCAAAAGTGAGGGAAGAGCAGTTTACTGCATCCCGCCGTGGCTTTAATCCACATCCATATTTGCATCAAACGAGCCACATCGTGTATATCCACGAGTTATTTTCCTCTCAAAAAGGAGGGGAAAAGTTGGCAACGTGTCTGTTTCCAACTCTGTACCTTTAGTCAAGTGCTTTTCACTGCTTTCGGTGCTGATTTTCTATTTCTGCGAGTCCTTTTCCCTACCGCTGGCATGGCTATTGCCCCCCTTGGCTATGATAGGACCCCCCCCCCCCAAACTTTCAGGTTTTCATGTAGAGCTCACCCCCCTCCACCGTTGCAGTCCCCCTTCCCCTCCCTCCCTCCCTCCCCACCATCCCGCCCCCTCCTTTGCTCGGTCCCCGCGGGCCCCCGGTGCTGCAGGGCCCGGCTCAGCCCCGGGGAAGGCCGGTGGCTCCGGAGGGGCGATGGAAAACCCTGTAGTGCTTCTCCACGGAGCTGGAAACGTTTCACTCCACACAAAGGGTCTCCTAGCTTGCATAGCATCCCTGCTTCGCTTAACTTCCCTCCTTGGCCCTCCCTGGCTTTTCATCTTCCCACTAAGAGCTATATTATTGTATGGATTTGCTCGGCTTTGTAGGCGAGCGCCGATGTATGTTTGAAGCGGAGTGAATGCTCCCAGCCCATGCTGCTTTGAGGGCTCTAATGAGTGATGGGCGAAGGGAGAGAAAAAAAACCCCACCCCTCCCTCCAGCACATAAAGGCTGTTAACATGTATTGAGACCCCTTTCAACACAGAATTAAGCTGAAAAGACCCGGAGAGACATTCCGGGGGGGAATCCGTGACTCCGAGTTATATGGCGAGTGTTTGTTCTCGGCAGAAACTTCGCTCTCGGGAAGGGGACAGGGCACTTAGCGGCAGGAATTTGCTCCGTGCAGGTGGCTTTGAACCGACACACTCCCCCTCCAGCGCCGGGGATGGGGCGGGGGGTCCCCCTGCCCCTGCGGCAGGTGCCGCGGGAGGGGGCGGCTCCGGCCCCGTGGGCCTTCGTGGTGTTTCACCCCCTCTTCCTCCCGTCTCCCCAAGTTTCCTCCTCCTCCTCACCTGCCTCCCCGTCCCTCCCTGGCAGCGGGGGAGAAGATGCTCGGCCCTGGCTCGGCCCATCCTGCGGCGCGTTTGGGGGGGGGGGGGAGGTGGGAGGGGGGGGAGGGACACTTGACTGCCGCCGATTTGGCTGGGGAGGGAGGGCAGGATGCGGCCCGGGGGGGGGATGGATGGTGAAGGGGGGTCTGCTCCTGGCTGCAGCAGTGGCCCCCCCTCAATGCGCCCTTCCCCGTGTGCCCGTATCCCCGCAGCGCTGCAAGGACAAGCTGAACGCCCTGGCCATCTCCGTGATGAACCAGTGGCCCGGGGTGAAGCTGCGGGTGACCGAGGGCTGGGACGAGGACGGCCACCACTCCGAGGAGTCCCTGCACTACGAGGGCCGCGCCGTGGACATCACCACCTCGGACCGGGACCGCAGCAAGTACGGCATGCTGGCCCGCCTGGCCGTCGAGGCCGGCTTCGACTGGGTCTACTACGAGTCCAAGGCGCATATCCACTGCTCCGTCAAAGCAGGTAAGGAGGGCAGCCTGCCCAGGGACACGTCGGGGTGGGGGGGACACCCCCGGGCCACGGCTCAGCCCCCCCCAGAACCTTCTCCGCCCTGCCCGGTGCTGCCCGGGCTCCCTCCTCCGTCCCCGCAGGGTCCCCATCAGCCCTGCCCGCCCCGTCGGGGCTGCTCCGGGGCTGGTGAGCGGAGCCCCCGAGGGCGCAGCCTACCTCCCCCCCGCCTCGCAGTGATCCCTCCGGCGCAGGGCTGGGGAAACGAAGGAGAGGGGGGGAAAAAGGGGGGAGGGGGGGGGGGAATAAAAAGAGCAGCCCAGCCAGCTGCAGCACTTTTTGACAGCATTTTTATTTGGGTGATTTGCTTGCCCAGCCTTCCCACGAGCGCTGCGCCGCAGCCACACACCCTTCTCCTCCCCCCGTGGGGTTTGATGCTTTCCCCATCCAAAGAGCTTGTTCAACACAAACACTAGTGGCCGTCTCCCGCCGCCCCGCTGGCTGCACGCCTTACTCGCGATCGCTAATCTCTGAGTGGGAGCCGGCCAGGAAAATAAATAAGTAACGTGGTCCCCTGCCTTCTTCAGCGGTAGCCGCTAGGAAATTCCCAGATAGGGATACGCATACATATAATTTTTTTCCCTCCCCTCCCCTGTGCTTACAACGCCACACGCTGTCTCAACCCGGGAACAGCTCGCAAGAAATCCCCGAGTCGCCGAGTTCATTTTCTTAACACTTGACACTTTTTTAGGGAGCAAAACAGTTGGCAAGTGCCAGGCCCACCCCCGCTGCCTCCCTCCACCCGGCTGCATGGCAGCTAAAGAGCTTTCTAATAGCATCCTCTAGCCCAGCAGCCCGCTAGAAGTGTCAAGAAACACTTGGTTGCAAAAGAAAATAATGGGCTTTCTTTAAATATAGACGTTTGCTTCGAAACCAGCAGCCCCACGGCAGGGAAACCAGCCTGGCCTCGCCATGCCTGTCTGCAAGAGGGGTTCATCCCCCCGCTCCAGCCCCAAGTTCCCCAGGGGCTGAGCTGAGGTAGCACCTCTCCTGACCCACTCGGGCTTTGTCCTGAGAGCCTGCTACCGCTTTTGTTCATCTCCCTGGTCCTTTCTAGCCAAAAAAAGGCCTGGCAAAGCTATCAGCCGTGCAGTGATATGAAACATCCCTTTCAATAGCGAAGATGGGCTTTACAGCACAAGGTGTCCGATTGCGGCGCAATGACCTTAGCCCAAGCGCACCCCTTAATCCACCCCCACGGATATTTCATAGGAGAGGAGTAACCCCAAGCTGCTCATTGAAATTCGGCACACACAGACTTGGGGGCAATATTTAGAGGGTGTCAGGCAGGGTCGTGTGACTGTACCACACGGGCTGCAAGGGAGCAGGCTTGAATTCCACCCGCTCAGCCTGATTTCAAACTGTCCAAACCTCGTTTCATGACAGAGCATCTTATGAGAAGATTAAACCCCATAATGCCAGGCAGGAAGATTCTTTATCTAGATCTCTGTTTGCAAAAAGTATGATCCCGGCGACTGGAATGCAAAGAAGAGTTCCCCCAAGGCCTGAATTATTGTCACCAGGACAGAGGAGGGAAAGGCAGGGGTGGTAAAAGGGACATTGATAATGCGCTACAGCAAGTATTTAGAGCAAGCTTCTGCATTTAAAATTCAAATACAGATCTTGAGTGCCTTGGAAAAGTGGCTCTGCTGTGCAAATAGTGCTTGGAAGGTCCTGGGTTTTTTGGAGAGTATGTGTGTGAATTGGCACATAGGGTTTCTGCACCTGAACAAATAGGGAGGGGGAGAAAAGGGGGAGAAAGAAGCTGGGAAAAAAATGGAAGTGTCCTCTCTTCCAAGAGTGTCTGCATTTATTACATGAATCAGAATGACAATGCTGATCCTTTATTGGATTTTAATTAGAGAACCCAAACAAGCACTGCTCAAAGAAGCAGATTTTCACACCTCTGCCAATTCACTGGCATGTTTGTAGAGCTGCTACACTACTAGATCTATTCATCAAGTCCCTGAATATGCAAACAAAGCTCTAGCCAGACCTTTACTGCCAGCTTGTAGGAAGGTGTAGTTTGCTAGCAGAGGGCTCCACATAAAGCACATAGCTTGTTTGTTGCCATGTCCTCCCTGAAGAGGCCTTGGAGATCTCGCTGCTTCATTTCTGAAGAAGTGATAAAGTCGTTAGCAAATCAATAACGGTCTAATTTTCACCCTTCCTGTCCTTCCTGAGAAAGTCATTAGGAGGAACTCCAAGGATTTATTTAAATCATAAGAGCTTCAGGACCAGCCACAGAGGCAAAATATAAAATCTGACCACCTTTAGGAAATAAATCACCAGGACTCTAAACTGGCATAGGGAGTAACTGGGAGAAACCAGGGGAAAGCAAGGGAGGGATGAGCAACGTCAACAGCTGTAGCAAAGACACTTGCTACCATGACATAGTGTGGGCTATTACCCAATATATATAGAAAATCATAGCTTTTAGGAACACTGCCGAGTCCCTCGGTTAAGTCACAGACCAGCCTGGAACAGGGCAGAGGTTCTCTCCCACTGCCCCACACGTGGCTGGGCTTCCAGAAGGAGATTTGCAAGAAAGACTTAAAGTCTTGTCGCTATTTCTGCTTTTTTAAAACCTGTGATTGTTCCTCTTGCTAACACTGGAAAGCAGCAGCAGTTGGCAACAGCATTTAGTATCTAAAGTCTGAGTAACTCCAAGAGCTGGAAGAGGTGAAGGAGGGATGTGCTTGGGCCTGGCACAGGCATGGGGCTGCCCAGGGACCACACGCCCTGGGACAGGGAACAGTGTCCTCCTTCCAGTGGGGTGGGAGAGGCGAGGGAGATGCTTTTTTTTGGGAAGAGGAGTGAACTAGAGTGCTGGGCATGCCAGGCAGAGGTGTTACGGGGGGTGGCATGTGCCCCAGCAGCTGCTGTGCAGAGCAGGAGGGCAGCGAGGGCTGGGGGCAGCGCAGGGCCATGCACAGGCTGACGGAGAGGGGCTCGGGCAATCCAGGCTGCTGCTTTCCTGTGGGGCGATGGGCAAATTCATGTGCTCCTTGGGGCAAAGCCTCCTCCTGCTCTCTGCTGTTTGTTGCCCTAGATGGGCTCCTTGAGTAAGAGCTGCATGGGGACCCCAAGCATGGCAAGCATGGACACTCGCCTAGAGGAGGAGAAACCTTATGCCAACAAAATTGGTCAGCTTTGAAAGCCTGAGAGTTATCCGACATCAGGTGTCAGGTGCAGGGCAAACAGTATCCAAGTGGGAAGCTCTTCCAGAAGAGATTTGTTCTGGAACAGCTTTTTCAGGGGAAGTATTTTGTCCCATTTCGTTAATGAGACAAACCACCCCTGTAACTCCTAACCCAGAGGGAGATGCGCTGGCTCAAATCTGGCAGGAACGGGACTCTCACTTGACTTTTTGAGTGCAAATGGGGCACGTTCGTAGATGAGGATGGAGGAATTTTGGAGGGGACTGAGGCTGCTCCCTGCGTCTGTGCCTCTCGGGTGGGTCGGGGTGGCTGGGGAAGCGGCGTGTCCCCTCGTGCCCCCATGCCCCGGCCTGGTGGGTGCCCCCTCTAACCCCGTTGTGCCTCTCTCCTTGCACAGAAAACTCGGTGGCGGCTAAATCGGGGGGCTGCTTCCCTGGCTCGGCCACGGTGCACCTGGAGCAAGGCGGCACCAAGCTGGTGAAGGACCTGAGCCCCGGGGACCGGGTGCTGGCGGCCGACGCGGAGGGCCGGCTGCTCTACAGCGACTTCCTTGCCTTCCTCGACCGGGAGGACGGCTCCCACAAGCTCTTCTACGTCATCGAGACACGGCAGCCCCAGGCCCGGCTGTTGCTGACGGCTGCCCACCTCCTCTTCGTGGCCCCCCAACACAACCAGTCGCAGGAGGGGACCCCCAGCAGCCGGGCGCTCTTCGCCAGCCGCGTACGGCCGGGCCAATGGGTCTACGTGTTGGGCGAGGGCGGGCGGCAGCTCCTGCCAGCGGCCGTGCACAGTGTCTCATTGCGGGAGGAGGCTTCGGGGGCGTACGCCCCACTCACTGCCCAGGGCACCATCCTCATCAACCGGGTGCTGGCCTCCTGCTACGCCGTCATCGAGGAGCACAGCTGGGCGCACTGGGCGTTCGCTCCCTTCCGCCTGCTCCAGGGGATGCTGGCCTCTCTCTGCCCCTCTGGCGGGGGGGCCCCAGTGGGTGCCCCTGCCGCCCCCGGCATCCACTGGTACTCTCGCCTCCTCTACCACATCGGCAGCTGGGTGCTGGGTAGTGACTCTCTGCACCCGCTGGGCATGGTGGTACCGTCCAGCTGAGAGCATCCCGCGCCGCCCTGGCCGCCTGCGAGCCTCCGAGGGAGAGACAGAGACGCAGAGGGAGAGAGAGAGAGAAAGGAGGAAAAAAGGAGAAAAAAAAAAACAGGAAAAAAGAAAATAAAAACCTAAAAGAAAAAAAAAGGAAAAAAAATCACATATTTTTAAAAGAGAGCACGGATTAAGACTTAAAAATAATAATAATAAAATAATAATAATTAAGTAGGACAGTCCAAAGTAGACTTTAAGGAAAACAAAGACCCCGGGAAGTTCTGTTCTGTTTAGTTTATAAATATATATATATTTTTATTTGTTCTTTTGTTTTGTTGTTTTGTTTGTCCTTTTTTTTTTTTTTTCCTCCTCTCCTGGATATTTATTTCTTTGGTATTTTGAATAGATGTTTTAAATGATATGAACCGGACCTTCAAGAGCCTTAAATAGTTTCTTTGATAATTTATTATCATGTGAACTGTACTCACAGGGGAAAAAATTATTTTGTGAGGCCAAGCAAAACTGCGCAGAGTCTATTTTTCTACATGTCACGTGTGTCCTGACTTTCAGAAAGCAAAATTCTGTACTTTCCCATCTCTCCATTACATTGCTCCTTCATTTCAGCAAGTCTAAAAAACAAGCAAACAAACACACAAAAAAAGACAAACTTCATGGGGGTCCGTAAATTATATTTTTATACACAGAATTGTAAATTAGATTTTTTTGAGAGATCAATACTTAACTGAATCACATTTCATTTTTTGAAATAGTGTAAAATATGAGAATATATTATTTTAATTTAAATAGTTTCAGATGTAACGTCATTTCCTGTATTGTTTTCCATGTTTTGCTTTGTAAAAACACCATTTGGCCACGTTCATGGAAGTCAAGACTGTTACACAAACTTTTTATTTGCAAAAACCGTAAGAAACTTTGTTATTTTTAACTTCAAAAAAAAATTTATTAGAAAATAATATTTTTTAAAAAGCGCACATGGCGGCAATTCTGTGACGATGGAAACGGTAGTTTGTACAGAGGGGAGAAAAGGATGTTTTGCATTAATAAATTGAGAAATAACTGCTGTAAATTTACTAAAATGTATTTTTGAATATTTTGTAATAGTTTTAATAGTTTTATAGAAATAAAATGTGCCATGCACAGTCTGGTTAGTATATAATAACTAAGAGTTCCTGGTGCATCCCATTTTTTTTTTTCCTTTTTGCTTGTTGGTTTAGGAAACATGATGCCTAAAGGAGTGCCCGTTATTTTATTTAGATGTGTTGCTTATAACTTTTAATTTTGGTACTTTAATTAAGGAAATTAATCCATCACATCTGCGCGTAACCTGGAATCTCTTGTACTAACAGTAGAACCTCACTTATTCGCATGAGCGACCGGGAGACGTGGTTTCCCTTCGCCGGAGCCCCGGCTCCCTGTCCGCACCCAGGCACGCTCCCCTCTTCCAGCTCCAGCCCCGGCTCCGTGTCCACGTCCTGGTCTGGCCCGGAGACCACAGACGGCTCTTAAAATTGATTTCTGAGGGTGTTAAATCAAGTTTGCCCTTTGAAGCATGTTAATCTGAAGGCAGGCAGCTGCCTTCACCTTGTGGCGGCACTAGGATTTTATCGGCTTTAATTTGGGTGCCCAGAAGATGGAAATCTGGGGCGAGACACTGACTTCGGTGAATTAACTGGGGTTCATGTGGCTGATGCTGGAAGAAGGAGATGGCCGCCAGATTTCACTGGCCACCTTGCCTTAGTGACAATGCGGGGCTTGGGGCCACCAAGAGAAGAATAAAACACCCTTTGCAAAACAAAAAAAAGGGATAAAAATTTTTTCATTTATTCGGAGAGATATTCCTTAGCTGTAACGCATCAGAGCCCGTCCTCAGCTATTGATGCGTGAATGTATCCGAGATGTGTTTCAGGAGCCGAGTGGTGGGGCCAGTGCTGCATCCCCTGCCTGGTCCCAGCCCCAAGCCCCGCCAAGGGGCTGGTCCTCAATGGGTGCCGATGAGTGAGGTTCTGCTGCACCACGTGCTCCTCCCCGGAGGGTTTCCAGGATCCCTTTAAAAATTTTGCAAAACATTGTGTGTGCGTGCGTGTGCACGTCTGCGACAGGACCGTGCCGGAAGGGAGCTTTCCTTGAATGTCTTCTCACCTGTTCTTCGGTTTCCATTACTCGCCGGTCTAGGACGTTCATCCATCAGGCAGCCTTTTGCTCCAGAGATGCAGCCACGTCCTCCGCTGGCATGGATGGCAGCTCCACGTGGCCTCCCGGGATGTTCCTGTCTGGGGCCACCTCCAGAGAGTGTAGACCATGCTCTTCCACGCCGAAAGCCTGGGAGCTTCCGGAGTGGTGCCAGGAGCTGGTGGCCAAGCCCCGGGCATGAGCACCCCCATGTCAAGCCCTAACAGATGGATGTGGTCTCTCCTTCCTGGCAGCTTCTAGTCCAGGGCCACTTCCACACTCTGGAGCTCGGACATGGCTGGGGTGGTGAGACTTCGGTGCGACCGCCGGCATGCTGCAGCGCCCGTGTGGACCGCTGGGATAGGAACCAAGCCACCCTAATGCCCACACGGTGTGGGGCATAGCGGGGGACTGTGGACTGCCTGGTGGGTGTCGGGGACCTGCTGCCTGCCCCAGCTCGGACTCAGCCGCCTCCGTGTCTTTGGGGTCTGCTGGTGTGTCAGGGGCTGCAAACACGGCTGGTTTGGGGCACGTAAAAATGTGATCGTGGAACAAATGAGTGTCTGCTGTAAAAGTCTGGCCTTCGTACAGCGGTGTCTGGGCATCTGAGCTCTCTTACCCCTGTCTCTGAATGGCAGCTGCCATTTTGTAAAACCTTCACACTCAAAAAATGACCGTGTTGGAGCGTACCTTCTCCAGAGGTCAGGCAATGGAGGTGTTTAGGGATGTCAGTGATAAAATTTAAAGCCATTGGCGTGGGGGCTTTGGTCTAAATCGTAACTGAGATGAAAAAGACCCATTAGCCCAGAGCCCACACTTGTGTCAGGGTAGGGTACATGCCCTGGTAGGGACCATATCAGACATTGCTGCATTTAATCTGCACCAAAAGGCCAAGACGAGCTAGAGCTTTGTGGTGTGAGAGAAGCTAAGATGCTGTCTTATACTAGGATCAACCTGTTTCGCCAAGCACAGAAATGCTGTGTCGTGTTCTCCATCGCACGTATTTCAAGTGACTGTATGCCTCCCTCTCACCATATATTTATTACATCTCTTCCTTCGGCGCCTCACGTCTGGATCACCCTTCCGTGGTATGCATTAGAAGTGCTTTGTTAGATGGACCGATCCAACCTATAGTTACAGCTCTCGTATGAAGGATGTACTGTCATAACATTGTGCAAAACGTCTAGGAGATGTCACCGTCCATTTTCAGGGTCCGAGTATGGCAATAGTTTGTATAAAATGTACACATAGTGGTGGCTACAGAATAGTTTATGACTAAATACATATCTATTACTGTTAAAATAATGTATAAGAATGTACTTGAAGCTATTATCCTTGTGCTCTGTTGTCTGAATAATTAAAGAAATTACAGAGACTTCCTGAAACGTCTGTTATGTGACGGCATTCCTATCGCACACTCTCAGCTCTGTGGTTTTTGCCCTGGTGAAAATGAAACGGGGCATGGGGACCTCGGCGCTCAGTCCTGTGGGATTTGGCGTGGGACCCTTCAAACACGGCAGGAATTGTGTCCGTCCCGCTTCATGTGATGGTGGCAACCTCCCTCTTCTCCCACCTAGAGCCACGTAGACAGTCTATCATTTACCTGCGAAATACCGCGTGGCTCTGCAAAGCCAACTCATTCGGCAGGGTTTTGTGGGGAGACAGAGTTGTCCCGAAGGTCAGCCCATCAGCAGCTGCCTGTACGCCCCAGCCTGCCCCATCCAAGCCAACATGAGAAGTGACCCTAATGAGACCGGGTCTATTTTGTGTTTATCTAACCGGTCTCTCACACAGTGCCCAGGCACCAGGTAAACCAACCAAAGGGAAGCTTGGATGCGCCAGTAAAAGAGGATCACATCCACAGTGCAATTAAAATCCAAGCCAAGCACTGGAGTAAACCAGGTCTTTCACATCCAGGTAGCCGTGCCGTGCCACAGCCAGCAGCTCCTTGTGCTCTCACATATGAAAATTTGCTTAGCTATATCTTTATATATATATATATGCACATGTATGTATACATATGTAATATTATTATCCCTATATTAAGAGCTCAGCATATCCTACCAGGCTATAAATGTGTTTATGTTGGCCCTCCCGAGCATTTCACATCACGCCGAGGTTGAGCAGGCGACGTAAATCAGCCCGGTTGGGTGATAATTGGGCAGCAGTTTTGCAACTCCAGTACGACATCTATTTCAATTACAGGGGGAAGGAAATCAGAAAGAGCATTTTATTTTACTCATTACTGCAAGCCATAAGGGACCACTAGATTTCCTAAGCTTTTGAAATTCTCTCTTCAGCAGTTTCTGCCTTAAAACTAGTGCAAACTTTACCCAAAAAAAAGGTCAATTTTCCATGTACAGAACATTTCAGAGCTTTCAATGGAGCAGTGTTAATGCGATCCTTGGCCTACGCAGGCTGAAAGGGAAAAAAACATGTTT
The DNA here is from genome assembly GCF_034638445.1 of Ciconia boyciana. Classification (NCBI taxonomy): domain Eukaryota; kingdom Metazoa; phylum Chordata; class Aves; order Ciconiiformes; family Ciconiidae; genus Ciconia; species Ciconia boyciana. The sequence goes on from NC_132935.1 coordinate 159,469,976, forward strand.
AAAAGTGCATCTTTACAAGCGACAGGGTTGTCTCAGATTTTGACGGGAGCAGGATGAGGCCCACAGGCACTGTTTATGCCGAGATCATTAAATATAATTTTCAATACTTTGCATTAGGGGTGTTTAGGCTTACCTATTTAAATTATTTGGTTTTCAGGACTGAGAAGAAGTGAGCAGATTGAGGAAATATGAGTTTACTAATCCTGTCCTGGTTCCAGTAAAAACAAGACTGGCATCCAGAGCTGATCTGGGTGCACAGGGAATTGTGCTGTTACCTTAAAACCCAGTGCAGGATCCTATACAACTTTTTTTCCTTCCATTTTTAAGTGACAGCAAGCCAGCTCTTCAGACAAATATTACTGCAAATCAGGAGTGAAACCACAAGGTCAGGAAATCAGTTTGGGGTAAAAATATTTGTTTTGATGTCCTGTGACCTAAATGTGAAATAAAAGTTAGATTTGCTCAGTTTGGTGTAAACAAATGTCCGTTCATATTACCGAGGAGGAGAGGTGACAAGGGATGCTCTGTGTGGCGTGACTGTGGAGGGTCCCTTGGCCACCAAACTCACATCTGGCTGCTGCCCAAGGGAAGGAGGGCTTGGATGTGGGCAGGGGAGCAGGGATGCTGTGAGAGCACCGTGTGTTTTGTGCGGCTCTGCCCAGCTCGCTTGGCTCCGGGGATGGCACGGGGACCCCTTCCTCACCCCATTGCTGGGGCAACACTTGTGTGGACCAGCTCTCTGGGACACCACGATGTCTCCCTTGAAAAGGGGATGTGCTTACAGGAAAAATATACTTGAGAACACTGTAACATTCCAAGTCTTGAGTCTTTTGATGGCATTCGCTGCAAGGGAACGGATGATAAATCTGTATGCAATTACAGCGACATCCTTTTGGTATCATGACACACAGGCACTATGTCACAGACCTGTCATAGGGTTTCACTGGGTGGAGGATGCTTATTTTACAAGCAGGGTACAGCTCAGGATTTGGATAATTTAGAGCATTAAAATATTTAATGAGGTTTTCTCAAACAGTTTAGGCTGGAAGGGGCCTCTGGTGGTCCCGGGTCCAAGCCTGGCCCATACGGGGCCAGCTTACAGCAGGCTGCTGGAGGCCATCTTCTGCCAGGTCCCACGTGTCTCCAAGGATGGAGAGCCACCATCCCTCTCGGTAACTGGTATCGTTAAATAAGCTAACATTTTGCCTAAGTATTGCAGTATCGCATTCCATCTACCAAGAATCTTCCTTTATATTCTCTTTGTATTTCTTCTGGGGGGAAAGAGACTCAAGAGTTAAAATAGGAGTAGTTTTAAGAAATCCCAGGTTCAAAATCTGGGACGTTCAGAGTTCTGCTGAGCTCCACTTCTGCTCCTGTAGCCCGCACCAAGCAGAGACGGATGAAACATTACCCGCCCAGCTAGCCTATTCTCTGTAAGTCAGTCCCGTCCTGTTTTCTACAGCAGTAAGCACTGTTTTTAATTATTAGGCTGTGATGAGTGCAAATATTAGTCTCAGGATTGCTCATGAACAATTCTCTTGGGGTAGTCACCGGTTTGGTGTAAGCTTTGTTGGCTTTGCCAAATGATGCCCTTTCTACTCTGCAAAGTTTCTCTAGAAACAGGAGTGTAATAAATGTACAGTATCAAACAAGTCTGTTCTGGCACAGTATTTGTATGAATAACCATTTTGTGCTAACACTGGTGGAAGCTACAGGGTTCACAGGCATCAGAAAGTCCAACTGCCATTCAAATATTTGCAAATAATGAATCATGTGATCCCACAAATAACAACAAACCAACCTGGTTGCTTTCATTGAGGAAAATGATTATGAATCACTGTGTACTGTGGGCTCAATCCAACAACCACCAGCGTCAAAAGGAGTCTTTCCACAACTTCAAACAGGCAGGCAGCTGAGCTGTGTTTGCTCACCTTTACTCGGTGTATCCTTCGCTTTCATATTGCACGATTAAATAATAGAATTTATCAGGCAAGCAGGAATTTCCTAGAGCAGCCAAGAGTGGGCAAATGTCTTCTCCTGACTGCATATGTACAGCTCCCACTGATGTCAGTAGGGTTATGTATGGGCAAAATGAGGTCAGGCTGTGTTGTCCTACTTTATGTGCCCTGTGGTATTACACTCAATTAAGTTTTGTCTCCCAGGACGCAGCCTCCCTCCCACTTAAGTCACCAGGAACTTTGTCACTACACAACAGTGCAGGAGAAGGCATGAAATACTAGTCTTTGATCTAGAGTGCAATAAGGTTTAACTCATGTATTTAGGAGCATGCAGCTGCACTTTGAAAAAGGGGGGTTAAATTCAGTAAAAAAGAACCAAATCCTTGAAATCCCAATGTGGGGCATCTTCAGGAGAAGGTAACAGCTTTGCAAGCTCATGTACAGCCTTGCAGAGCATGGTGGCCTCCGCAAGACCTTCTTCCCAAGGCAGCGGGGCATCTTCCCTGCCCTCTGCCAACAGCTCCCCACAGTCCCTTGCAGAAAGATCCTGAATATCATGGGAAACACTTTTTAGGCAGCGCAGGAGATTCAGCCACATCTTCTGTGTGGGTGCCACATGCTAGACTACTTTGAAAACATTAACCACCGGTTATGAAGTGAAACTATAAATAGCCGTATGAATGCCAGCTGAAAAAAAATCCCTCATTACAGACAAACGAGTTGCCAGAACGATGCTGTGCTTTGAGTGAACTGGGTTTAGTCCTTGCCCCTTTGATGGGGTTTCTTCTGATTTTGAACAAGTAGCTTGTTGTCTCTCTGCCTTCATCAGAGATGTGCAGAAAAACATCTCTGAGGATAATTTTCTGTGGTCTATGCGGTCTACATGATGAGAAACACAGTGATTCAGATATCATCTACTGCCTGTGTGTCACTCTGAGGGATCTCCTCTGTGTGTACATAGTGAAACCTAAGGATGATCCAGAACCTTTACATGGCACCCTATTTGAAAGCCCTCTTATTTATATGTTGGTTAACAAATTGCATTTAATTTTTAAATCTCTCACAACTGCCAGTATTAGGCAGCTTTATATATAAAATAGTCATGTTTCCTATGGGATTTTTAAGTCCATTCTAAACACGTTTGGAAAAGAGGACAGCTGGTTTTTTACATGATGTTAAACTTTGCGCCACACACGTAAGTCACAAGGAGGACCCACCAGGCAGTAGCCAGCTCAAGGCTAAGACACGATTTGGGCTTCTGATTGTGTCTCCATGTGTCTCTTAGTGCAGTCAGTGGGGCCAGGAGGGCAGTTTGGTTGCCCCTGAAATAGGTACCTGCTGGCTCACTGGAGGGGTCAGGGTGGACAAGATCTCCATGGACTAATTGAGGGAGCTGAGACACCAAGAGCTCACACAGACACCTGCAATTATGTGTCTGAATGTAGGTGTCCTAACTTAGAGCCGAATCCTGCCCAAAATGTCATTTCAGCCCTCCATTTTCTGCAGACGCTCCCCGTGGGGTGCTAGGTTACATTTGGGGTGTCCTTGACTCATCCAGTAGTCCTGGTGTGGGGTGCATATAGACTTTCCATAGCTCTGCAGAGTGACAGAGCTCTGGGCATTGATGTGCCCGCCCCACCTCTTGTGTCCACACTGGGGTAAGTCCAGTGTAGTCCAAAGCCAGAGCTTTCTCTGGGGCTGGTCCTCCGCTGTGGGACAAGCTCAGGACTTCAGAGTGGCCACAAACCTCAGCGCCTCTCTTTCCAAGAGCAAGGCACACTTGTTCAGCCTTGCCTGCGTTGGTATAAACACTGTGCACGTACAGTGTAGTTAATTAAAACTATTCCCACTCAACTTTCCCCTGGGGGAAGGAAGGAAGAAGAGATAGATGCTCATGGGAGAGGTGCTCGTCACATTGCTTAACATGATCTGGAGGGGGACACACAGAGCCATGGGAATAAAAAGCTGTGGAGGGCTGAGGGAGCACCATGGGGCACATGGAGAGCTGTCCCTGGAAAGAAATTTCCCTTAATCTGTGCACTGTCGAAGGGAAAAAGCGGTGTGTTTCTAGGAGACAAAACAAGAGACCAAGACCATCTACTCTCCAAGGCGAGGAGTTGTGGATGGAGGCTTGCCCTGACACCACCCAACGCTGACTTCTTGCTTGAGACTTTTTGGGATCTCAGGAACCTCCTGTCCTCCAAAGCCCAGTTTTTGGGCAACTCATGGAAAGGAGAGGAGAAGTCACAAACGGCTGGGTGTGGGCATGGCACAGCTGGGTCTGCACACCAGCGCTCGGTCTCGGTGACTCAGCCCTGATGCCAGGAGCTGTCCTGGGCGTCAGACACAGGAGAAGAATAGCCTACAGCTCTCCCGCATGCTGCTCCCGACTTACTCATAGAGACACCGGGGAGTCTCTCAGGCCTTTATTTTGTGGTGTGTGGATGCGAAAGGACTCTTTCACGGAAAGTGAGTGCCCTGGTCCGTGCAACCAATGCTGTGATATGCAGGGCTGTTTTCCACCTCTGGGAGAGGCTTGGTTCCCAAGCACAAGGGCAGGTGTCCTCTGCATTGAGCACAGGACATGGGACAAGCACTTCTGAAGCATTTTCATTTCAAATGAGCTCTGGTGTCTTGCTTTTGTCAGTGCTGAGCAGTTTGGCACTGAGCTGGTGGTGCCGCCGTGGGAGGGATGCAGCTGGTGCATGGGGTCGTGCCACTTCATCGGGTGCCCTGGTGCTTTCCAGCAGGTGTTGAACAATACCGGGTGCAGAAGAAAAGGTGAAGCTTTGTGGGACCTCACTGGTGGGCCCTGGCAGACGCTGCAGTGGTTTGCAACAAAAGCGATGTATGCATAGCAAGAAGGACTTAAGCAGCACCAAGGGATTTCCACCTCCCTGGATAAGAACCTGGAGGTGCAAGAGGGCTTTGCTTTTCCCAAAACAGGAATAAACCAACTGCACTTAGTGATGGGCAGGATGCTGCTGCTCATCAGGGCAGGGTGGTTATCTCCACGCAGCCCCTGCCCTGTCAGGGATTGAGCGGGCAGGCGGCTGGGCGGCAGCAATGCCGTTTCGGAGGGAGCTGTGGCACGGGTTCCTCACCTGGGGCTCAGGCCCTTGTGACCCCACAACAAGAGGAGCCAGCAGGGTAGGGCCCAAGTGAGCCCGGATGTCCAGAATGAATGAAAAGTTGGATTTCATGCTATAGGTTCCCAAGGAGGCAAATTGTCACTTTACCAATGTAAAAGAAGTGAAGTTTGGGCTTCCCTTGGAGTTGCTCTTTGCAGCAGGAAAACGTTTTGCCTGATCACGAGGTGGTCAGGTTTAGGGGTTTTTTTCTCTCATCAAGGAAATGTCTGCACTTTGGTTATCGACCAAAGCTGAGAATGAAACACACCTAAATATTATTTCACCTTTGGGTATAACAGAATAAGCAGCAAAGTTAGAATATCTTCTTGCAGATTTATACATCGGAGCTATTCTTTTCCTATTTATAGGGATCCTGACAGGACAGAACTATTTATTGAGAGTTAAATAATGACATCTGTTATCATGAATATCAAATCCAGTGGAAGCTGTTTCATATTAAAAAAGAAACTCAGGGCCAAATTTCCTCTCAATGAATATAGTCACAGCTTCATAAACTTCTTTAAAGTTTCACTCTTTACACCAGAATAAAATTCAGCCCAAGGAGCTTCTATAAACAAGTACTATACACATGTGCAAAAAGAGTTTGCTTTTTAAAAAAAGTCTCACCGAAAAGAAGAAGCAGAAACAAAACCCCAGACCTTTTAGGATTTGTTCCTTTAGGTGGAATCAAAGTGACCTCTAGTGATTCCCCGTTAACCGTGCAGCTCGGCAGCCGCCAGCACAGAGCATGAGTGGTGCAATGGTACGATGCGCTCTCATCTGCTATAAATGCAATCGATACCTGATTAAAGCTAAATTATAGCAATTAATGACTGGTGCAATGACCATTCCTACAATTCAAGTATATAATATTTTCTCAAACTCTACCGTTTCTTTTCATGCAAGTCGCACACTGTTAAAAGAAGAGGATTGTTTTTATTAGCCCATTAAAAATAAGCAACACAATGAATTTATTAGTAACATCACCCATGTGTCTTCTGGCACTGCTGACGTGCTGTTCTTTGGGAATAGGCAGGATAGGAAGTGCAGTGGATTTGTGATTTAACTCGTTTGTTCCTACTTTTTGGAACAGTCACAGGCTGATCACAAAATTATTACCAGTTGTGTAGCGAGCGTGGAGTGCTCCTGTGGGGCTAAGCCATACACATCCCTGGGTTCAACCGCGTTGGACAACAGGAGAGAGATTTTCACCTCTACAAGGTCATCTTTTTCCTCCCAAACTATCAAGTTTTTTTAAAAAAGAGCGTAGAGAGAGGATGTTACAATTCATCAGTGGTGGGGGAAACTAAAAATATTGATATATATTTTTAGCCAAATTATGTCGGTTTACCATGAAAATCAATAGAGAAGGGGGTTAGAAATGGGATGTAATCCTTCAGAGGCAATGCAGGGGAAGCTCAGTCAGCAGCGAGACGGTTGCGTGCTCTGGCCTAATATTCCCCAGGGATATTTCAGGGTTGGGGAAGGCAGCAAAAATCATCAATTCCTTTGTCACGGAAGATAGGGATGGGCACGAAGGAGATGCTGAGCTCTGCTGAGACTCAGAATGTAGATATTTTTTAAAAATATATCTTCTGTAGGTTAGATGTGTCAATCTCTGAACCAGAACCGGATGAAAAACAGGACACTATTCCTGCCAGAAAAATGTCACCCAACTGCTTTAGTTTCATATGTGTTTCTAAGAAGTTCATCTCCAACCTCCTCTTTGATTATTTCCCTCCCCATCTCCATTAAAGACCATGAGGTTTGGCATCTGCAGGAAGAAGGACAAGAACATTGCTTCACTCTTGCTCTCTTTCCCTGTTGCTGGCTCTCCATGACGGTCATGCCGAGAGCAAATTGCTGTTTGAATCCTTTCCAGGACTGCTTTAGCATTCCCTGTAATTTTCACGGAGGCTCTGCCGCAGCCCCTGTAATGAAACGTGCTCCCTTGTTGTGGTCAGTGCTACTTTCATCACCCATTTGCAATAAAGCTCCGTTTTTTTGTCCGGATTTGTCAGCACCTTCCACTCCCACCAGCAGGTATTATTTAGGACATTCCTAAAACACATTTCAGAAAGACTTCTCATGGAAATGAAAAGTTTTGCAACTGGTGTCCTTTGACTTGCCAGCTCAGCCCGACGCTCTGCCCATCCCACCAGCCCTGCGAGGGATGCCAGGGGACCCTCCTGCCTCTCTGGGGGGTGTCCACAGTGTAAAACTGGGCTGTATTCCTGATAACCGCTGCTCTCTACCCCAACATGCCCAGGTCGGACCTGGATGCTGGGCTGTTATTAATTGTCAACCTATGGTTTCACCTGCCACCGCTCAGGAGCATCTTCTGGATTCAGCCTCCTCCATCCTGGGGCATGGAGCAACTTGTATGAGTGAAATTATGCACGCGTTTGTCCAGGGCTTAGACATTAGCCAGGGAAGATAGATTTGCCATCAAATAATGAATCCAGCTGGCAGAGAGACCAAGCCCCGGCTCTCTGCTCTGCCCAGGTAGGCCTTCTTCAGAGCCACAGCTGGGGGGACCAAGTAACAGGGCTTATTCATGTTTCTCTGTTAAGTCAAATATGACTTGACCTGTGTTTGCTTTTAAGGCTTAGAGACTGAAGGAAAACATTTTTATTTGTTGCGAGAAGCAAAGCCAATAAAAACAGGCAGGTAAGAAGAAGCAGGGTGCTCAATGCAGGATGATCTGGTGCTAACTCTGAATTATCTTTCAGACCTCGATATCTTTACTGGTGTTAAACCAAACCAGCATCTTTCTGTACTTTGGTTCATTTCTTTCCCAAAGAAACTTCCACATTTTATTAAGCTCCTTATTAATTTTATTTTCATCTTGGATAAAATGATATAATTTTAATGAAAGGCAGCAGCTAGAAAAATGCATTTTGTCTTGAAAAAGTCACTTTCTGGTAAAGTACCATTTCCTTATTTTTAAAGCCAGGGCTGTGATAATTTGAAATACTTTGCACAGCCTTTGAGTCCCAAACCTGAAAGCTGTAAAAATATAATTTATTTTATTTTATACATGCATGCTGTGGGTTTATTTTTCCAGCTAAGGAATGAGAATACAGAAGCTGGTTTCACTTTTGTGGTCTAATAGGTCAGTGCAGATTTACCATTTTAAACATGTGCAGCCATAAATGCACAACAAAACAAATTGTTGCTGCTGCTGTGATCCAAACCCCAAATTAAAAACAAATACAAATTAGAAATCCCCTTTAGAAGTCTCATCTGTCTAAAGCTGCTGAAATATCATCTTGATGACAGAACTTCTCAGATAACAACAGTGCATAATAGTTGGACTTTTTAGAGTATTTTTACTAAACCTCTTTTTTGTTTGTTTTGAATATCCTAATAGTTAGAGGCATTTTAAAATTTCTGACTCTGTGAGCCATGTGATTGCACGCAAATTTCAGATTACGTGGGTTTTTTCAAGTTAGCTTCCAGCCTTCATCATTTGCAGCAAAGATGTTAAGAAGGTGAACCTGAAATCTTGAAGACCTGGAGGCAAAAAAAAAAAAAAAAGAAGAAATTAAAATAAAACTTGAGTTTAAAATGATCTTGTATTTCTGTCATGGTAAAGTTTGCACAGTTGAAGTTGGCATCAGGAGACGAGTTAAAAGTAGCACAGTGGAACATTTAAATTCTTTGATGCTGGAAGCTATAGAAAAGCATAAACCAGCCAGCTGGAAACCAGCCCACCCAGCTCACCCTGTCTACAAGAGAGCAGGTCACCCTGGTCCTCCATGGGCACTCGTTTGAAGGAGGTGAAACATGATGGTGTTGCATATTTTATAAAAGGTTCGCCACTGCCTGAAGGGAAAGTTTTCCCAAGGAAAGTAGGTTTGACAACCTGTCCTTAGAAAAGGTCTCATTGGATTTGTTGGGAATGAAAGCAATGGTGGAGTGCAGAAACAGAGATTACTCAAACAGGCTGGAGAAATAAGTGGTGCATAATACGCTCCTGCAGACTCTTCACAGCTCTCTGTGGAGTTTTGTTTTTCCTGCCCTGGCACCCAAGAGTGGATTTAGAAACACCAGAGGAGGGAGCAAGTGAGAGGAGGGGCTAACATTGGGGCTGGGGAGGTCCCTTCTGCTCCCACCTCCCCAGCATCTCCTGACACGAGTTTCCAAATGGAGCCAACCTCCCCGACTTCCCTCGTACCAGAGGGGAGCGAGTCACAAAATGATAACAGCACAAGGCTCCCTGGCTCCGGCGGGGCTGCGCAAGCTGCCAAGTACATTTTGGGGCCAAAAGTAAAAAAAAAGTTTGCCAACAAAACCTTGTGTTAACTGACACGACAATGTCCTGATACGCTGCCCAAACACATTGTGAAGCCCTTTGGAGGTACTGAAACTAATGGCTATTCTCCCTGGGCTGTGTCTGTGTTTCAGCCAATTTTGTGATACCAATAAAGTATTGAAAACGCATTTCTAGTCCTTTCTAGGCACTCTTGCACAAAGCAGAACCAGACACTAACATAACTGCAGGCAGATCGCACTCCTGGAGACAAGTTGGCAAGCCACTGAGCAGCAAAGAAACCAATCTTTTTGACGGTTTACAAGGAAAATTGCCAAAAGTCAGGTTTTGTAGCTCAGCTTTGCATAGGAAAGAGCTAAAGGTTCTTGAAACATCCAGATGAAGATGAAGTTGTGCAAGGATAACTTAGTTCACCCTGCAGAGAGGAGGGAGTCAAACATAACTGAGGTATGGCTTAAAAAGTACCTTGCCATGGTTTGCAGGAGGATGCTGATATCGAGCATGGGAGCAACAGAAAAATGGCTCATGGTAACAAGGGCATGTATGGAAAATGACTGCATCCACCATGGAAATTAAACTTCTTTTATGCCTTTACAACAAGAAGCCTTGCTGCTCTCCATCCAAGAGCAGGAGGGAACCAACATGTGAGATGATGTGTCCAGGAAGGATGATGTTCAACACATCCCTCAAATTGGCTGTGATGGCAGGGGACTGGATAACGGTGAAGGTAGAAACTCTAATTTGTGGTAGGGAGGAGGGGGCCTGAGCAATCACAGCACAAATACCTTGACCCCAGCATTGCACAAGAAAGCAGAACAGGTTTTAGATGAAAGAAGGATCGAAGATAGAGAACCAAAGAGAAAATGGGATGTATAGTACCGGATTGATTGGGTCAGTTAATGTAGAACGGTTCTTTGATAAAGTCAGCAATTGTATTTTATTTTTAGGCAGAACAATTGATCTAAGAAGAATTTGCAATGGTCTTACATTAGCATATGCTACCTATGCCTGAGAAGATTGAAACAAGTGCGCAAGCTGAAGGCTTGGCAACGAGGGGCTGTGAAGGGCTCACCGTGAAAATGGAAGGAGGAGACAAATGGATTTCCTCAAGCATTGATCATTTCACTCATCTATTCTAATACCCCTGGCAGAAATTTAGGAGTATGCTATGGTGGGTGACAAGATGAGAGTTGCCATGGTCAATAAAAGTGACCAAAATGCTGGTCAGGAAGCACGAGACAACCTTGACTAGATAATAGAAATGATGTGAAAATGAATAATCAAAAATGCTCCTTGTGCACATAAGGAGTAAGAACAGTTATTCCTAATATGTCAGAACAGATTTTCAGGGATGACAAGCCTAACCTATAGGTGTAGGAGCAGTGGTTAAGGCATGGATCAATGCATCGGTCACACTGAAGATATCCAGCCAGATTCAAGCACTAGTAAATCAGGCACGTCAAATCCAGAGGTTAGCTGTTTGGAAGGCAAGAGCTCCAGACTCAGCTGCGGGGCGGGCATGCAGAGCCGCAGCTTGGATGGGATGCCTGGATGGGATGCCTGGTTGGGATACCTGGTTGGGATGCCTGGTTGGGATACCTGGATGGGATGCCTGGTTGGGATGCCTGGTTGGGATGCCTGGTTGGGATGCCTGGGAGGGCTTGCTTACGGCTGCTGTGAAAGGCCTGGGTGGCTGCAGTGAAAGGCCTGGTGTAACAGGGGTTAGGAAGTGAAGTTATGACCTCTGCGGTGTGGGCACAGGCCAGCTCTGCTCCTGTCCAGGAGCAGCACCCCACCACCGAAGGGTGCACAGGGCAGTGCCCGACGGAGGGTCCAATTTTGGGCTGTTCCTTCATGGAGAAACAGAGTGCGCTGGTCAGAGCAGAGCCCAGTTTCTCTCCAGCATGATGAAAGGACCTTTGCCTGGCCAAACCTTCAAGTGCAAAATACCCACCCCAAATACCTGTCCCCAGCCCTGAGCAGGTCTCAGTGCTCAGCAGCATCCCTGCCTGCCCTGCATCCTGCCCATGCCGCAGCCTGCTGTGGGACCTGCCAAGCCCGGGCAGTGCTCCGAGGCAGCTGATGGAGAGAGCTGAGACCGCAAACCCGTAATTATTTAAGATTAATTTGCATGTCTTGTTGACACTTCATTTTCTGTTAGATTTGCTGGATTAGTGCTTTGATCAGCGGACAGGGTGCTTCCAGGGCGAGCGCGGGCTCTGTATTTGAGCATATAGAGCCGGGCTCTGTGCTTGCTTTTCCCCTGCTCTGCATCCTTCCCAGGACCCATGTGCCTGGCAGCGGGTCCAAGCCCCATGTTAATGGGCTCTCCAACCCCTGCCTGGGAGGAACTGAGAGCTTCCAATCCAGCTACACAACAGGAGTCCATTTAAAGGCAGCCAAAAGGAAACACAGAGGGCAGGGGAGAGTCTGAGGCCCTTCCCTTGTCAGGAACGCGGGCGGCAGAGTCACGGCCCCGCTGCCCACCGGGGATGCCCGCTCCGTCCCCCCCAGCCCCGGAGCCCACGCTGCTGCCCGACTTTGCTCATGTCCGCTCCGCTTCTCAGTCCACCACTTCTCATAGTGAGTTTCCTGCTGTTCAAGAACCTGCTTGTCTTTAATATATAACTCTTATTGAATCAAAACCTTCCCTTTTTCAACTTCACTCCAGGTAAAGAAAATGACAATTAACCTGATTCGGTTGTGAGTTAATTCATTTAATCTCCAGGTGCCCTCAGTCTTGAAATTAATACCCCTAAAACACTGCTAAATAGCGTTCAAATCTGTTCCTTTAATTATGTGTATAATGAAGCTCATTTAGAAAGCAGCCAGCAGGATGGAGATGACACTGCATGTTTTACGCCTTTTTCCCACTATCATCCAAATCACTTTTTCCAGGTTAGGCTGACGCTCAGGACTACGCTCCCCTGCCCTGGATGCGGCCGTGCCAGCGGCCTGGGGATGCTCTGCCACCCAGCCCAGCCTCCCAGCACCACCTGCCGACACCGCTCCTAAAAACAGCCTCGCACAGCAGCAGGCAGGGCCTGGGAATTTTCAGCTCCGTCAAATACGGAGAAGAAACGGTCTCGGACTCAGTTTGTGGTGTGTTATGGTTTTCCCCGCCATCCACCAGCAGGTAAAGAGGTTTCACTGGCAGCAATTGCTTCCCATTCCTCCCACCTCTCCCTGTACTAACCTCCCCCTCTGCTGCGCATCAGCCAGGCTCCTGCATCCCTCAAACACTGTAACAGAGTAACAAAATTGAGTCAAACTATTGCTTTCTACCTGATCTCCTCCATAAATCTGCTATTTTGGCTTCCTACTTGGAGGAGGGCTGTGAGCCGGAGAGTGTTTCCACTGAGTCCTCCAGCAAAGTCCTTCCTTCCATCAGCAAGGATGACACTAGGGCTTGGGAAACCTTCTCCCCTGAGGCCAAAACCCAGTAAAAGGACTGAGGATGTACAAATCTTGCCCTGGCCTCCTGTGGCCACAGCAAGGACGGTGACAGAGAGGGCCAAACGCCTGCAACGGGCTGCAGCCCCGCAGTGGTGGGCAGTGAGGGCAGCATGGGGGACGAGGCTGAGCCTGGATGCCCCTGTGCTGGGGGGTTTGAGCTCCTCTGCCATTGCAGGGTGGCATGCACGGGGTACCTGGGCTTGTGTGCCCTGGTGCAATACTTAGTTTTTTACTTCCACTTAGTTTTTTGGCAAGTTAAATGTTTCCTTCCAGGGTTACTTTGGATGAGCATCTCATGTGGGCCATCTCTTACGCACAGGTCACCAAGGCGCCAGCTCACTGCCACCTCCACCGCTGGCACCAGGAGCTGGGTAACTGGCTTCCCTGGGTGTTTCACTTGGTTTCCACAGGTTGCAACTGCCCAGCTCCTGGAGATGTGTCCTGCAAGGAGCATTCCCCCTGCCACCCCGCGCTGCAGTGGGCTGCGTTTCCAGAGCTTGTTGCTTCCTTGCCTGTTTGTTATGCTTCTGTCTAAAGACTTTGCTGGGGATGCCAGGGTGGGGAAAAAAATACACCCAAACCCCTTGTAATTGGTTCCTGTAAATGGGTTTCAAGCCTGGTTACATCTCTGGCTCAGTTTGACCTAAGGTTTTTCATGCCCTTTCCAAAATCACATGTTAAAACTGGTTCTCTAAGAACATTCTGGGGCATTTGGTATAACCAATGCTGGTCTAAAACTGCGACAAGGGGCTCTTTGGTTGGTTTTTTTTACGTGTTTCCCCGGGGTGTTTCTAATAATGGCACAAGGACCATATTCCTGTGGGAAATGTGGTCTTGCTCTCCCCACTCGCTGCCAGCCCCCAGCTCCCGGGGAGCTTGGCAGCGCTCGTCTGGGCAGCCCGTCCACCCACCGCACACCTCTCGGCACACCAGCCACTGCCCAGACCCCTCTCCCAGCACCTCTGGGCCCGGCAGGAGCAGGCAAAACTCCGGCATGACCAACACTAAGTTCAGCATCACTCCTCCCTGGTGGCCCAGCATCGCTTCTGCCCACCTCATTGCTCCATGTGGGTCTACTTCCCTCCATCATGGAATCTTATTGTAGAGACAGGAGGAGGAAGGGGAAGGTAAGCACTTAAAATACAAAATGGATTAGAGACGGGCTTGGGCTCTTCCTGGGGTGGAGGGACCCCTTTCCAGGTGGGCTGGGGCTCCCCCCATCCCACCGCCTGTGCTGGGAGAAGCAGCACAAACAGGGCAGATGGTTCCAGAGGGGAGCGGGGAGGTGCCGTCCTGGGGGCGGCATTTGTCCCCGTGCCTGTGGGAATTGCATCGTGAATTGTTGGCCTGAGGATGGGCAAAGGTGTGGTTGAAGGACATATACCAGACTTAATTATTTAACTTTATGAGGTTGAGGAAGAAGAAAAGCCCTTGTACCATCATGCCCAGCATGAGTCCTTGAAACCAGGGTTCAAAAATCACTTTTCTTAATACCTTCTAGAGAGCCTGCAGCAGTCCTTCGCTCTGTTTCTCGCACCGGCACATACTCCCTTAAGATACACTCACCAACATAAGGCAACCTAAAAAATCCCCTGAAGACTTTTGTGAAGCTTGGCTTTTGTGTTTCTTGTTACGGGTAACTTCACACCTTCACTCAGGAAGCAAAACCAAATATCTTGTAACTAAATTTTACGGTTGGACTCGATGATCTTGCAGGTCTTTTCCAACCTATACGATTCTGTGATTCTGTGATTCTGTGATTCTGTAAATATCACCTTCATGGAGAAGATTCCCATCCCTTCTGTTGTCTGCTCCACACTTTTAAAACCCAGGGGATTTGAATAGAGTGTGTCGGGATTTTTTAATTTGCTTTCAGGTTTTTGATGTTTGAAAACGCTCGCCTTCAAGACCTTGACCCCATGGACAGGAGCCGGTAAGGAGGTGAGTGCTGATGACGTGGCTCCTGGAGATGGGGATTTAAGGACACTCTGGAGTATGATGAGAATGGGACCCATTTCTCCACCAGCTGAGCCTCCCTAGCGCACCATGGACCAAATCCCAGCCGGGGCTGTGTGCTGGGGGCTCCTGTCACCCCAGCCCTTCTTCTGCTTTGCAAAGAGACTTTTACAAAGGAAAAAGCCTGAAGGGGAATAAGCCCTGAACCACTCACTTTTTCCAGGAAGGAGGAAAACCCATTTTGTTCTGGTTGGCTCTGCACCAGAGCATTTGGTCACCCGGACCATGCTTTGGCATTGACGGTTTCTCCTTACCTTCCCTCAGGTCTCCTCCTGATCCCTGGGGTGAGCATCACCTTCGCCTGACTCCTCGCCCTACCACCAAGCCCCCTTGACTGGTGATCCTGGGTCTGATTCATCTCCTCAATGTTTATTTTTTAGCAGACACTAAAGCTGGGAGAGCCACAGGGCAACCACTGGTGACCAGGACCACATGCTCGCAGGGCACTGGTGGTGGATGGAAGGACAGAAGCCCCTTCCTGGTTGGGTTTTTTCATTTGGAGGATTGGCTGGTTGTGCAGGTGGGATGTTTGGGTTCTTTTGGGGTATTTTTAAGCTTTTTTGGGTATTTAGTTATGCTCTTTGGATAAAACAAGTATTTCTCTGCTCAGTAAATCGTCCTGCTTTGTTTAACCATACCCACAGGAGGAGAGGGAAAAGTGACGATGCGGCAGCTCCCAGATACATTTCTTAACCCTTCCCTTTCCCAGCAAAGAAAACTGAGTGGCTCCTTTCCTACTGAAACAGAGACACCGCCAGCGCAGCAGGGAGAGGGTGCTCAGAGGATGCTGAGGCTGCTCTCCCCCAGCTTGGTGGCGATGCACCCTCTGATGAAGACCACTGGGGTCTTCACTGGGGGGGGGCGTGAGGCTCGGCAGTCTTTAGCATGCTGCCTTGTCACTGGTGCCCACCCCATCTCCTTCCAAGACCAAACCGAGGGGGAAGAAGCTAAGAAGGCAGCAGCTCACATCAATGTGGGCTTGATGTTGGCTAAATGGCCTGTTACAACCCCTGAGACCTCTGCCATTTACTGAGATAGTCATGGGTGAAATTCTCATCTCAAAATGCAGAGTCTCGTCAGAAACAGCCGCTTAGAAGAGGAGTAAGGAAGCAGAGACCGATGCAGAGCCTCACTGAATTGTTCCTTCACTGCTGAGCTTCCACCAAGCCCTGTTTGCACCATGGTGGCTCACGGCAGCCCTCTGGTGACCATGGCCATCATCTTCTAAAGAAACGAGGTGAGTGATGGTGACAGAGCATTGCCAGGCTGTGGCCACAGCATCCTTCCACCCTCCTGAGCCAACCTGCGATGGTACCTGGTTTTGCTTGGGCAGTAAGCAGCACAACCCTGGATGGGCTCTTGAGTAATACTAATTAATTTAATCATCTGTTTCGCTGTATCCAAAGTGTTTGCATTCTCATCAATGCAGTAACTTAACTAATAAAGCCAGAGAAACATAGTGGCATTCAAGCCACCACCATCATGCTTATTTTTGTGTCTCATTTCATATTTCTCGCATGCTCAAAATATTTAGGGTTTGATTTGTGTTTAAAAAGAGAAAGGATCTGGCTTCAGTGTGATCTGCAAGGATGCAGGTTTTGCACTGGAGCACTGCAAGTCCTTTCCTTCCCAGATCTAAGTCAAGGTATTCACCATCTCCCACCTGCAAACAAATGTTCCCTGCAATTGACTGGAAAAGAAGAAAAAAAAAAAAAAAGTGCTTTTAGATCCTAATGCACATCTTTGCAATAAGAAACACCAGGTTCTTGCTTTGAAATAAAAAGGGCTAAGAGACTCTCGCCAGTTTTAATAAATAATGCAAGGAATATTTTGGCTCTGAGCTCATCCCTGCAAGAAGACGTTGTGTCAAGGTTTTGAACCTCCCTGGGACCAGAAAGACAGGAGAGATGTGCTGAGTCACTGAAGGACATCACCCTGTACAAGAAAAACCTTAGCGCAAAGATGCTTGCGAGGGGTTTAAGCAACCAAGACGCAGGCATAGAAACTGCCGGAAAGGATCCTGCCTTCTCCCAGGACGGCCCCTTCATCAGCAGCATTCACTGTGTGAGGACCCATTTCACCTCTCTGAGAGGGGGTAATTATTTCTTGTCAGTTAGACTCAATCACTGAACCCTAAACAGCTGGTGGTAGAGAACCATTTAGCCTCATTTACCACCGTGATAGCCTTTTAGCTCTTCCACATTTCACACGGTCTCTGCCATTTCGCCCATAAATTCTCCTTTAAAAAAAATCATAAAAATTTATGAGGGGAAAAAAAAAGCATAAAATGGAGGCGGCTAAGAGAAAAGGTACTAAAATTTTCAAATGAAGATGAGGTTACGTACCCCCAGCTGTTTGAAGTGCAGTGATTGAAGGTCTCGCTGATGAGGGATGATTACATTCCTCCTGCTCCTCACCCCCATTAAAGGCGACGTGCATCCTCCCTTTGGATATGGCTGATTAACAGTAACGCAGGAAAGACCTGGGAACAACCGCATCTTCCCTGCTTTGATGTGATCCATGAATTTTCCTGACCTTAGTGAATGAAAATAAGCCCTTTCCAATAAGCTAGCACCTTTAAACAGTCTGAAAGGTTTATAGCAATCAGAAGTGTAGGTATCACTTTGTGGAGAGGCCAGTTTGTGGCAGTCTTTAAGATGGAGAATATACAAAGAAATGATCTCCTCATTCAGTTAAACGGTGTTTGGCTTCCAGGACTGGTTTTGTCACGCAAAAATCCAGGCTAGAAATAGAAAAGGACATATTTACAGTGCAGGGCTTCTCAAACAGCACCCTGGGCTCTATCGACCAAATCCCAGTTATTTTCCTGGGACCCAGATTTTGCATCCAGCTACTGTTTACAGAAGTCTCAGTTTCAATAATAAGGTTAATAAAGATAATAATAATAATAAAAAGACAAATGATGGGAAGTGACAAAGGATAGACAGAAATCAGGGCCACTGAATATCTGCAGAGAAATCTTAAATCCATTGTGGAGCAAATTCACAGCAGCCCCTCTGTTTTATTAAAGACCTATCTAAGCACAAAGTAGTAAGGATTCAGATGACGAGTGTTCAAAGTGTTATTTGTGATTTGATTTGCTATCAATTTTTCTTAAAGTGTTAGATTTCAGAAAGGTATGATAATTTTTTAACAATTAGACCACGCTAGTGAACTATATTTTGCCTGCATGCAAAATACTTGATGCCAGCCATACTAACATACTAACATAAGTACTAACATAGTACATAACATACTAACATAACAGTACTAACATAAGTACTACCCAGAGAGCATCCTACGCTCATGAGTACCTGACCCAGGACCATTTTGTTGTGCGCAGTGCTAAACAGACACTTCATACTTGAGAAGGTGCCCAAACTCCCTGTGATCTACCTTGGAAAAAACAGCTTGAAGACCCCAGCCTCCTCTGCGATGAGGGCTGTAAGAGCAGTCAGGCATCCCAACCCCCCAAATACCTTTTGATCGCTATCAAAACAAGTGGAACCATTGCCTTTTACCTTTTTCTTTCAAGCTTTTAGCTATTTCCCCAGCCCTCAAGCCCTGCAGAGTGGGATCCATGTTAACTAAGGCTGTGGAAAGCACAGAGCACGGTGTCACACACCTGACTCACCGCATAGATGCATGAAGGAAAAACTTGCAGAACCGCTCTCCCTCTGTTCTTACTAGCTTTGCTGCAAGGAAAGATTGTGTGATGCTGCACAGGAATATTTAAGTTTTGGAAGACACAGCCTAATTTGTTAGTGACCCAAGAAAACAGGATTGGAAAAGGCTGCTGGGGCTATTTAGTCCATCCTCTCACTGTTGTCTTAAAATCCTTCATATGGAAGTAGAATCCTCTCATCAGTAATTTAATGAAAAGGGGTTGTTAACTAGCTAACAATTAGTGGAACACGGGACTAGAATCAGAAGAAATAGAAATGCTCAGCTCCTAAGTCCTTTCCGAAGCATCCCCAATGCCGACCGCATCTCCACAGAATGATTTTCCTGGGTTAGCATCTTTACTTTTTCACCAGTTGAAGGCGTTCCTTCCCCGGGATCTTTTCAAAACAGCACGGATGGGTGAAATATTTAATGTATATTCAGCAGTTACTAGAATTGACATTTGAAACCAAGGAGCAGTGGCACCGTGTGACCAGTCAATTCTCATTGAACCCATCTAAGGATGTTTTCTGCAGCTTAAGCCCTGATCTTTGAAAGGCTGAACATGTAGAGCAAAAGCAGAGAAAATCTTTGATAGCTGAAGCGTTCAAAAAAACCTCCCTAAAATAAATATTCACAAAGGGGTTTCTACTTAGGGCAGTAGGGAGGTGGTTGATTGGGTTGCTATTTTGAAGTCCGGCACTAAATCTTCATACTACACATACCAATAGTTCAATTCTGGAAGTGCCTGACCCATCCATGCTAAAAAGGCAGTCATCTTTTTTTCTCATAGTTCACCACATCTGTAGATCAGCTATCTGCAATTAATTCACTGCTCTTTCTCTTTTCCCAGTGACGCTTACAGCAAAAATCCTTATTTATTAATACCAGAGTGCATGCTCTTGCACTTTGCAAGATTAAATTTAATCTCACCTCTATTAGAATAATTCTCTAGCTCATCCAGTTCCTCTAAGGTGCTCCGATCCTCCTCCTCATCTGAGCCCTCCCTCGTGCATCTCCCAACACGCTTGGTGAGCACACTCCAACTCTTCCTGCCCAAATCATTACAAATTAATTAAGGTCAATCAAGACCAATTTCTGAAGCACTCCACTAGGCACCTCAAATTTTGATTTTAAAGGTTTATTTGTACCTCCCTTGGTCACTCCCTTTCCATCCCTTCATTAACTAGTTTTTAGCCCCATTGAGTTCCTCCATCACTTTGCAGTTGTCAGCCTTCTAATTCTCAAAAATCTAATTCTCTTAAATATTTTACCAGTTCATCAGCTGGAAATTTTAACTTCTAAAGACCACAGGGACTTTTACACCCGATCCTAACCTGTGCTCTCAAAAAGGGCGATTGTTTTTCCCCTGTGCTTTGCGATGGTTAACCTCTTCAGTTTATTGCAAGAGTGGACGTTGTGCTCAGTGGTGCATCAGCTTCGCTAAAACACAACTCGTGGCCCAGGACTGCAGATCAACAGAGGCAGGGAAAAAAGGTACACAGAAGCAAGGAGATATAACTCATCAGGTTTGGGTTTTGAAGGTTTTTGGTGAGGTTTACTTTTGCTTGGAGCTTTCTGTAGAGAAGACGTGGAAGAGGAGATGTGGAAGAGGTGATGCTGCAGTCAGATGGATTATCTACAGTGTGCTCCTATTGTTAATTCAAAACAAAATCACAAGTTGAAAACTAAGCTGGAACTGTGTAAGCGAAGATGGTTATTCTTACATTGCTCACTATAAAAATCGCTGAGGCGGTTTTTTTATCAGAGGCGGGTTTTTTTACCTCAATGAGCTTTCTAAGGTCACTGTGTTGCTGGTCACTAGTATGTCTTCTATCAGGGTACGAGCAGAAATGAACAACTTGGAGTATCATCAGTCTGCCCCAAGATAACGATGTTCTCTTGAGATCTACCCCAGTAATGATCTGACACGCTACTAATGCTTCACTGAAAATGTACATGCTGGATCACAGGTAGCCACTTCAAGTGATACCAGGGCACTAGTGGGATTTTTTACATTTAACTTTGTGAATAATTTTATCAAACTTTTAAAAAACCCTACGAAGTGCAAGGCAGCCGATTCTGACCTCTTTTCTTGATACATAATATGCCATTAGGAAGGAATTAGACTTCGTTTATGTTGATATAATTGTGTTCAGAATATAATTGATGGTGACCATACTGAGCTTGCCGAGAGCTCCTCTATGTCATAAATTAAGACAGGCAATATTTGAAAGTAGAGATATTTTATTAGATGTATCAGTACAGCTGAAAAGAAGCAGAAAAGCTTTTACATTCAGAAGTTTTCCTCCTATATCTACGTGATGAAATCCTTGTTAGCCTCCAGACCCTTTGAACTAGCCACACAAGCACAAGCCCTGTTTACCATCACCTATCCTCAGTCACTTGTTTTCCCATCTGGGGCACCTTTGCACAGCTCTGAAAGAACCCCACCCTACGATGCTGATGTAAGAGTAGGGGCCTAGAGATGCTACCATAATAAAAATGGTAAAATAATATGGTATGTGAAGCTTTTTCTGAGAAGTTCGATGTTCAGTTGTACATCAAGCGACAACAGAGGAAACGTGATGAAGATCAAGCTTTATTGACATATTTTAGGTACAATAAATATATTTACATGTTGACATTTTAAACATGGAATTACATGTAAAATGAACTTGTACATGAGATCATCTTTGTGTTTCCATTTTTACATTCCCTTAAATAGGTACGACAAAGATCTCTTACGCAAGCCAAGGATTTGGTATAGTTCAGTGTTACATTCAAGAAATTAGCAGTGAACACCTTGTGCAGACGAGGCTGTAGAAAACATGAGGCAGACGAACTCCCAGTGGAGTCAGTATGATATAGTCGGCTGTTGAATTTATATCCTGAACTGCTAATAAACAAACTCTGTAATCCAGATTAGAGCAATACATTTGAAGTGATTCTCAAAACACCCAAATACAGACATTGTTTAAGACTTTACAGGTTAGGAAGGATCACATTCAGTAATAGTAATAGGAGGTAGAATCGTGTCGACAGTGTTCATATTTCTACGTGGCGATAAATAAAAAGTACTATTACTATCACTGAATTCAAGAACAGAACTCCTGAAAAAGTGAAAAGGATAAAAGAGTTGTTAATCCTGTTATGCCTGGCTTGCCACAAATGCTAGAGCATGTAAACAAAACGTTTTAATTCTCCAACACGGGTAAAACTGCAAAGCAAAACTGTTAAGTGATGCTTCTCCAGTGCTTTGGGATGGGCAGCATCTCCTAAGGTGCGATACCTGTAAAAGCAACCTCAACTTTATGTACCAAAGTCTGCAAAGAAAAGTGCAGTATGATGTGCTTTCAGGGTGGGAGATCTAGGCTTCAGGTATCCTCAAAAGAGCTATAAGAACAGAAAACAGAGCAAAAGATTTAATGCAATGAACTCAGATAGGAAAAAGTCGGGAAAGATGAACAGAGAGTGAAAAGAGCAGGAACATAACAAGGATACAAATATCCTTGTGGGAATGGAAAAATGGGGGCAAATGAGATGGAAATGAAGTAAAGCATAAGGTAGAGGCAAAGGGTACCACAGGAAAAAAGAAAGTTGACTTATTTTAAGGCCACTTTGTGTCAATAAAAATTGTATGCAATGGTACGGAAGATCAGCTGTGAATAAATGAGTGTTAGCATCTTGTCTTTTCTGTATCTGTAAGTGAAAATGTGTATTAATTAGAAGTTAAACTGTTGAAAGACATTTCACCATCTGAAAAAGAAATCCTGCAAAAAAATGGTTTTGTTATTACATAAATAGAAATAAAACTGTAAGGTTCCAAAGTCAGCCTGACAGACACTAGGAAAAAATACAATGCATATTAAAAACCATTAGATGCACACAAAGAAAATCCTGAACCACTGAATGAACATAACATTAATAAAGCAGTGTTTTAAATTGTGATCTTCCAAGTGACTAAACACAACACTGCAATACAGCTACATTTAACTGTACACAGGTTCTTTTACAAAAATATTCTTAATCTGAAATACCGTTTAAAATTATTTAGATGGTAAAAAGCGCTTAACCTGAGTGGTGTTACATTAAATAAAAGCAGTGTAACCTGTTGAAAAACAGTGTGTATATATAAAGCCCATTTCCAGTTAGTTAGAATAATCAGTGCATCCAACCAAGAAATGAGAAAGCAACACAGGCACCTAAAAGACCCAGTAAGATTAACTCTCCCCTTGAGGTTTTCTTTAGCGCAATAAAGGACCACACTTTCCACCAAAATAAGCACAGAAGTAGAAAATGGAGGTGTTTTTTTAAATAAAAAAACCCAACCCTGCAAAAAGCAGTGTTATAAAGAACAAAATGATCCTTCCCAACCATATTATACCAGAAGATGGTATACGTAAGGATCCAATATGAATCAGTGTTTTTGTACACAAGACCCTGTGCTCATGTGGATAATAAGTCATCTCCATGATTAAAAATCAGGTTACAAAAAAAACCTTACACAAAATCCTTAGGATTTGATACTAATTGCAGATAAAATACTTTCAAGTATTATGTTTATGAATTAATTAGAGGTTAAGGCATGATTTAAGGTAACATTGAAACAAAAGCCCTATGTTACCCTAAATGACCTTTATAATATAGCTAACTTTCTGCAATCTGTTCAGTATTTGTTTCCTTCACATTTAATTTCTCATCCAACATGCTGCTAAAAAAAAAATAAAAGCACAAAAAATAATTAAAAAAAAGGTTCGTGTCTCTCTGAACAAAAATGCCTTTTTGATAGCGAACAGGTGAAGCCAGATTTCTACCTTCGAGTATCGCGACTCACATAAACACAGTACTACGCAAAGGACAAGAACAACACAATACTACGCCAGAGAACAAATCCAGGATATCTCCCGAGTTAGACAAAAAAACAGGCAAAAAACCCCTCCAAGGAATGAAACCCCACACCCTCCTGCCCACCCTCTCACCCCAGCTATAAGGGCAACGCACCCACACACACATACAGACACACAGTTACTGTGTGTAACTATAGGAAGCGCTTATAGCAGCTTCCGGGAAAATCACACAATTCCAAGCTAAACAGATAAAAGATACTATGTTTAAAAAAAAAAAAATCTAAAAAATTCAGCACCAAGTAAAAGGTTTTTTCTCAGTCCAAGTAGCTAGATAATGTTAAGAAAAAACGATGAAGACCCTCAAGGTTATTCTGAAATAACCCATAGTTTTATAAAAAAAATCTCTCATCTATATCCTTGCAGTGGAAACCTAACATCAAAGAACTAAAATGCTCAGTCTGCTTGGCATTTTAATGGCTAGAAGGACTTTTTTAACAGAAATTTGGAAGTCTGACGGGAATCTTCAGATTTAAACTTGGGAATAAACTAAGGATCTGAAGATACTTTACAGAAGGGGTGCCAGTATTTACTCTTCTTTCCTGAAGTCGTACTGGAGATGTATGTGGGCCAAGAACAATATCCCTGTCTAAATTTATTCTCTACCACTACTATAGAGAAAAACATTTGCATGGCAGCTCCTCCAGCTATGAAGATGCTATGGATCTGTCCTCCTCCTGCCTAGCACCAATTATACCAAGCTTTTCGAACACTGCACATCGTTCCCATCATACAGTATATGTGCCACATCAGTTGCTAACATTGTGATGAACCAACGTGTTACACGACCAACTTGAATTATGTGTAAAGCCAAAATATCCCCAACTTTTGAGAACAATATTACACGACAGACCTAATTTGTACTTGTACAGCACAACGGAACGAACCTAGGAACCCCATGCCTCGGTCTGACAGTGCACTGTATTTCCCCTCAAAAGTTGAAGAACAGAGATTTTTTTTTTTTTTTTTAATAAAAAAAAGTAGAACATTCTACTAAAATACCACAGATCACACGGCCAATCCAATCTTTTAGTCAAGGCAAAATATGATTAGTTATAAAGTGAATTCTCCAGTGCTCAAGATGAAAACAAAGTAATTTTGAAAAAAAAAAAGTTGGCTGCATATAATCACCTACTGAGTTGCCTATTAAAATCATTATAAAATTATGCTAATAAAAACTGAACAAATAATACACAGATCAGGATATATGTATTGACTTACTAGCATCTTTATAAAAATTTGAAGATATACACAAAAACACATCAACATTTATGGAACTGTATCCATTAAACTTAGGTAAGACAACACAAAAAACTAACAAATAGCTAAGATGTGGTTGACTGTAAGCACTTTGAGTAACATTTTAATTTTAAAAGGTCAGTATTTACATACTACATTAAATGCCTTTTTTTGTTTTGCATTTTGCATCATATTTTGAATGCATGATAAAGAAAGAACAAGATAATGGTTGCAACAGATCTTCCAAGAAAGTTAACTTAAGATGCTCAGATTTAACTATGTGCTGAAAGAGAACATGGCAAGAACACGTCTGTCTAGCTTTACCTCTACTTCCTTTGGGGTTTTTTGGGAGGAGACGACAAATGGATCTAAGAGAGCTGTATTGTCCAAACCGATCATTGCCAAGAGATCCACTTTTAAGTTGGGATTTGAGAACTAACAAAACACAAACATTTTAACAAATGACTCACCTAATTGCTACTTTTGCTACTGAGTTTTTTAAGATATTAGAGAGATATGGTGACAACACAGGGTGTGAGTATGTATGTATGTGTATAACAAAATGCATATAGACATACATACATATGGTAAGTTTACATATAGTAAGATACCCAGGTACTGCAATAAGCAGCTAAAATCACCACCAGCGATCTGCCCGTACTCTGTCTATGCACAAACAATAATCTACTGCAACCGCTTTTAAAGAGGATGCATCTAGTCATTAAACAGGCATTGCTTACGTTGCCTCCTACATTTAAATAGATCTGAGGTGATCTCATGTCTTTATTCCAAAGCCACACATTTGTCTCAAAAAAAATTTTTTTAAAAACCCAACTGAATAAAAATTGTTAAAACTTAAGCTGGCTGAACCTCAGCCTCTTTGGGATGGATTCAAAACCCAAAGCAGGAGCGTTTCTACAAACTTCTTTGACTTTTGAATCAAACCCATATTCTTAGGCTCCAAGAAACCCTCTAACCCCAATAACATTTGCTTCTGACAGGACAGCTGATCAACTGCAGATGTTCCTACTGCTGAACTCAGCTGCTGGCCTGTCTGGCATTTGCATCTAACCCAGATTTCCAGGCACGCACTATTATCGCTCTACTCCGAGATGTCTTCCCATCCTTCTCGTTACAGAGAAGCTGCTCCCTAACAGTGGGATGAATAACTGTTTAATGACTTGTTTTAAAGATAAGCATTTATTTCTTAAAAATAAAAATTACATAACCTGCGGAGGCAGCGTAGGGGTCCTAGTGCTCACAATGTGAGGAGTTAACAGCACGTGGCAGAGCCGGTCACCGCGATCAGCTCGCGTGAGTCTTCAGGGTCGGCTCCCACTGGGCGTTTCCTACCTGCGGCTCATTCTCTGTCCTGGGCTTGGGTCTACCCTGAAGCACTAACAGCACTGTATGTATAGTATTTGTGCTGGATGTTACTAAGTATTACGCATAAATGGGGAACTATACAGATGGGTGTAAAACTCACTTCCACGCAAAAATTCTCATGATGTTACTGAGTCTCATCACTAAGTTGTAAATGGGCTTAGAGTAGTCTTTAAATTTTTTTCCCAGTGCAGTATTTCCAGAGTACCACATTATTCTGTATTATTTCAATGAACAAAGAGATGTTTTATCTAGAAGACTTTTGACAGTATTTATTATTCAATCATTACTTTTAGTAACTTCTACTTAATTGAAAATCTGGACCAAAACTGTAAGAAAGCCAATTAGGTCTTTGTGACTTGGTTACCATCAAATCTTAAAAAAAAAAAAAAATCTAAGCTACTATAAACTTGCTTAGTTCATCCTTCCACGCTTGGCATGCCTATTTTGGACCCCATTCACAGCTGTTGCATTACATACCAATAGTGTTCTTCTGCGGTCATTCAGGTAACAAACCTACAAAGTTTCTGTAAGTCCCCCCATTCAAATCATACGTGGAGTGCTTAAGAGTACTCCTAAAATAAAGGATGAAGCAAAAGCTCACAGTCTAAAAACTAAGGAAATGTTCATAAAAACTGGAATCCAATATAAAGATGACATTTTAATAAGTTTATTCAAAAGTAACTGAAAAAAATTGTTCCTTTGGCAACACCATCTAGATGGTTCTAACCAAAAGGAAATATTACGGATTTTACTTTGAATAAAATATAAATTCCTTAATGTTTCCACGTAATTTTTGGGAACTGCAACGTTCACCAGCAGATTCACAATGTCCTTATAGTCCTGTATTTACCGGGAACAACACATCAAACCAAGTCCTTTCAGTTACGGGTTTCTTATGGTTCAGCATTAGTCACAAAATAAATCTCAAAGAAAAAAAACTAATCAAAATAAAGCATAAGGCAATCATGAAACGCTAGCCCAAAAGAACTATCAGGAATTCGCCACTCTTCCTGTGTAACATTTCTGAAGTGAGCCACCAAATATTTCTTTTTCCTTGTGTCTGGCAAGGTCATTTAAAACAACCTAGTTACAACTTGGAGTTCACTACCCCACAATGCTACTGAAGGGCAAAGATCCTTGTTTTTAAAAACCAAGGGAAAATACAGCAATGTTATTCCTAACGCAGGGTTTTATGGAATAAGTGGAGTTGGAAGGAGAAGATGGAAGTCTGTGTTGGAATAGAAAAATGCAAAGACAGACTTAACTTATTTACAGAGATCAAAACTACAATTTTCCAGTGTCACCTCCAAAGCTTCTCAGCATACTGCTATTCAGTGAAGTAGACCACGTTTAAATGTATGCAAGAATACCTTCTGTGCTCTCAGATACACAACGTAACTAGTGTGTTTTGTTTAGAAAAGTGAGTTTTCATTCAAATACCTCGCACTGAAGATAAGAGCAACCATTATCAAATATTCTTTGCTATGAAGAAAGTTTTTAAATCTTTCGATGTAAACGTTCTCTCTCAAGTCACTGTGGTCACACAGTAGGATCTTGAAGAACAGTGTCTACATGCATTGAAAGCATTTTGAAAAAAAATCTGTAGTTCCACGTGGTTACAACAGAATGCGAACAAACCAAACAGAAATTCCACCTTTGCAGATCCTCTCAAGTTCAGCTCTTCTGAAGGACACCTTGCTGCTTTCTGTAGTTCAACACAGCAATTAAAGACTAAGCTGAAAGGTTTCACAACCCGATGGTTTTGCCACTGTGTCTTGTGTAGCTCCACAGTACGCTTCTGTTAGTGTCAGGGTTTCTCACAGCAGACATCACTCAACTATCAGTGCCACGTTTATGTGGGACAGATCTATCATGTGCCTGTTAAAAGTTAAAAGAAATTTAAAGCTGGTACTCAAATTGATTCTAGGGGTGGAGAACAGACAAGGAGGTTCTAAGAAGGTCACTAATAAACAGACGCTTGATTGGCTTAAAAGAAACATTGAGCAGAGGAGACTGATTTAATCTTTTATAGGGAGGGAAGGAACTGAGGCAGCAGCAGCGCTCAATTATTTACCTGTGGAATTTCTGTTGAAATGCTAAAGCATGTGCTGGCTCCTTAAATTTTGCTATGGCTTTCCGTTGTTGAGGAAGCATCTGTAAACTCTGCAGAGACAAAAAAGCCAAAATATATTTTTAGTATTCACTTAAAGTTCCCTTTAAACTAATTTTCCATCAAACCCATTGAAATTTTGTCATTTCTTTTCTCAGAAACACTTATTGGTGTCCAGGGAATGGAAAGAGACCTCTCAAACTGCAGTCAGGGACCCAGCTGAAGAAGTTTGAGCTCATGCATTAAGCAACTGTACTAACCGGAAAATCCAGACCATCACTGGTTAAGCAAAGGCAACAGCTCTTCAGTTCAATCCATACAGGTGAATCAAACCCTGCAGTGAACCTCCCACCAACTGAATGAGAAACATTCAACTGGGCAGAGCTCAGCTTCACACACAAGCACCTCGGAGTCATTCACCTGATGTATATTAAAGGATTGGGGCTTTCCACAGGTTAAACAGGACAGGAATAGGGAAAAAAGTGTTAGGTTTTGACCTCTAGACTGTATATCCTCACACTGTTTTAACAAAAACAAGTGGCTAGCTTTTGACAGACACTAACCACCACATGACCCCAATGAGATGCCTTAGGTCACCACTTCCAAGTCCTCTTAGTAATAGGAAACCACACAACACACATCTACCCAGACAAGTCCATGGGGTATATGCTTCCCATACCATGAGAGCAGCATTTCACAATGCTGTAACTATCAAAAAAACCCTGTGTAGCATTGAGGTCTCCAAAACTATAGCATGCCTCAGCCAGGGCTTTGGAGAACTCATGTCCTTGCTTCCTGTTACAGCAGGAAAAGTCCAGGCAATGCCAAGATCCCGGAGAGTGGTCCTGTGATTCCACTATCTCACAGCAGGTTTTGGATGTTTAACGGCCTATGCTGCAGCACATTCAAGACAGAACTGTTCTGATTCAGCATCCAATTTCCAATTATTCTTATGCAAAATTAAAAAATTCCTAACACCTCTCTTTTCTGTGCGTAAGTTTCTACATAAAGCCAATCCAATTTTGTACTGAGCTTTATACATGTACGTACAGATATATGTACACACACACACGCACATATATAGGAACCTTAAACTTTCCTAGATTTCATTATAAACTCCTGGTGGTTATGTACAAACGTAATTCTCTGCTCCTGCATCTCTCCTGGAACTCAGCAGCTTCCCCCCACATTTGGATGACTCCAGCACTCTGATGGTCAGTCTCCAGGATTTTAAGTTCCACCTGCAAGAACTCTGTATCATCGTCTAGACTATTAAAAAAGGCACCACATATCTTTACACAAACAACTATTCCTTGGCAAACTGCATACAACCCCCCTCGTTGATACATTTTAAGGGTGACATACTTTGAAATCTTAGTGAAAGAATTTTTAATTCAACTAGTGTGTTCCCTGTTCATTCAATCTAATGCAGCATTTTAACCAAGATGTCAAATGCCTAGATGACATTTGCTATTAAAATTGCCTACTTATATCTTTTTTGAATAGGTAAGACTCTCATTGATACGATGCTTATTTAACAAGAGCCATGGCACCTGATAGTCATATTTTCTTGTTTCTAAGCCTGACAATTCAGCTCTAGGGTCTTTCTGTAACTTATCTATCTGTGATTTTGAAGTCATTAATTTTGGCAGTAGCTATGTTGCACCTTCTTGTAATTGACAGTAAACTTCCCTCTTGCCAGGAAAATCACAGAAGTTTAATATTTCCACCACTCCTGTGACTTCAAAGTGAAAGCTCAGGAAAAGTTAAAGGATTCAGCAAACCTGATAAGCTCCAGTGAGTTATTTGCACTGTATAGTTTTTGGAAAGCTGCTGTGAGGGAAAGGTTTAGCTAAGTCACTGCAACTTCTTAGTTTCTGAGCTGGTAGGAATGGGATTTATTTTTAAAAAACCAAAACACTTGGCAGATGATTTTGGGATTTTTTTAATCAGAAAGCTCTTGACAAGGTTAAGCACATTTTACCAACGAGAATACGATCATGCTACACAAAGCATCAATGAAAGACCTTGGACAAAGCTCAGTTCTCTTCTAGGTTAGCTGCTGGAGTGGGTAAAGGAGGTGCTGAAGTTTGTGTTCTCCTTGACTGATGTCTCTTTATTATGATTTATAGAACTGTATCTAATAGACATGCTCTTGACAACACTTTTCTGGCTAGGAAAGGACTAAGGAAGTCATAGTACTACGGACTAAGTAAGTCCTAGTGCTACGGACTAAGTTTTGAAGACTAAGAATTAATCACAGCCATTAAATAATGAGATTTAGAAACAAGAGACTTGTAAGAGTTAAAAAATCTCTGAACCGCAATTAAAAAAAAAAAAGGAAATCAAGAGAAGTAAATCTGGCTCTTTTGTTCCTGTCAAAGAACGTGAAACTTTTAATATGAGAAAAACCTGTTTGAATCACTGAAAGGACGAATATTCCAGGGAACAGTGGGACAAGAGGAGCTGGAAAAGAACCCAGAGACGCATCCCTTCAGCTCTACCCGGCACGTCCTGCTGTCACCTGCTTCTCTCCCCTCACCTGAACCATCTCCAGCCCTCCTGTGGACAACTGATCCTCACAACAACGTCAGGTCTCACTCAACTACCACAGGAGATTCTCCCAATGCTTTATGCTCCAGACCTCTGTTGTGATCAACTGAAGAAGAGAAGCTGCACTTAGTGACTTTTGCTACAATAATTGAGCTATTATTGTATTAATATTCTTGAGATGCACAAAAGCAAAATCTGATTTTGCAGTTTATACACCAATAATGATAAATTATTAAGAAGCTGCTTGGTAATTAAAAATTGACTAAAGGAAGACATTCTGGTATAGCGCAGACTTATTAGGGAAATTAGGCAAAGTATCTAAATCTTATTACAGACAACTTATTTATACTTTCGTATGAATTAAAGTTTATTGACTGACTGGTTTGGATATTATGTCACAGCCTGTTCTTACATTGTATTACTGCCTTATTTTCCAAAGCGCAAAAAAAAAAGGCAATCAAAACACTAAATACATTTTAATTTTAATACTCAATTGCTTTGGCAGCAAGGCATCAATTCTTGGATAAGTCTATGGAAAAGCATCTTTATCAGATTTCATTTCACTTGTCAGTACGAACTGTGGAAACAAAAAGCCAACCCATCTGCTCCTTCGCTGAACTGCCTAAACACCACCCATTACACAGCCCAGGGGTAAGGCAGTAACTTCTAGCATCAGGGTCTTCTCAACTACTGCAGTTACACGTGTCTATGCTTTAACAAGAGAGAGAAAGATTGCAAAACGAAAGAATAAACTAACACTACACAAACGATACTTCTCCAGTTGGAAACTGTCCAAAAATTTTTAATTCAAATGGTTTTAACACAAGTTCTCAGCCACAGCTGCGCTCAAACCATGGTAGTGAAAATGATGCAGAAGCACTTCATGTTTGCTTAGGTATATTAGGTATATGCAGCTTACTTAGGTATAAAAAAAGTTCTGGTTTTGTTTCAGTAAGAAAAAAGACAATTACTAAGCTAAGTTACTTCGACAATAGAACCACCAGGGCCTGAAGTACCACCATAAATATCTTTGCTGACAAAGATTTTTAATATCTCAACATAAATCGTGACCTACATTGTGTTTTCAAACAAATCCTCATCTATCATGACTTGCAAATATGACCGTTATTAATTCTGCTAACAAAGATCTCTTGAAAATTTATGTTCTGATTTTGGGACAATATCTACTTACTTGCATTACTATTTAAACCCCGAGTTTTATGCTTAACGACGTTGATTGTCAGGCACACAACAAGCAGGTATGATTTTGCCAGAGCGTGTAGGTCCTGAGCTGCTGCTATCCCACCCTGAGCAGGTAGGTTATCAGTTGGGCATACAAATTAGTGTTCCACTTCAGTAGAAACCTGAAGTAAAATAACTACATACTCATCCTACTGGACTACTTCTGTCTCCTTGAATTCAGGATGATATGCAGTTTAGAGCTGATCCTGCATTTGGATGATGTTAACAGTGATAGTCTGAAGAAAACACTTTTTTTGTGTAACCTGTGGAATTTCATTAGCTCAAAATGTTGTTCAAGGCATTATCTTAAAGACTTACTTCACCAGCTTCTGCTTTTGTTGATTCCAAATACACATGCTAGGGAAATACATACAAAATTAATTAGTTTTGTGTATCTTAATCATGCTACCTTGCTAGTTTAACACAATTTTTTTCACCTTTTTTGCATTATTTGGCAGCCTTTTTTCTCCAGTGATAACATTCAGTATTTCTAGCATCCATAACATTCTCGGATAGCTTGAGTGCTCACACATTCACTACAACACGATCTTGAAATAACCTCCTAGAAAGCTGTTAGTTTTGCTCTTTCACCAATCAGGCTATCTGTTGTATTAGCCAGCTTACTTGTAAAGAATGCTCTAATAAGTTTCCAAAATTATTGGTACCACTGTCTAATGTATTACATTAATGTAAAAACCCATACACGTGCAAGCATTCATCTTTCATTTTTAAAGTAAAACCTGAAGTACTGCATTAGCCATCATAGAGCTTGCACAAAAATAGATGCTCACCTATAACGTTTTCAGTATTATTTTTGTTTCCCCACAATATATCTAATTTGTATTTCCAAAACAATACTGTACATCCAGATAGATTTAAACTTTTGTGATTTCTTTTCATACTACCTAACTACTTCTGGAGAAGATGTTATAACAAGTTAAACAAAAGTTTCACTGAACAAAAGCTCTTCTTGCATGATTCTCTACGTAACTAAAATAACCAACCTAGTATTTGTACATTTTTATCTATTGACCTTGTTTGTTTACTTCTGAAGTTAATGACTTTGATTTGAAATTACTACATGTTCAGGGACAAGGGGTTTTTTTTAGTTAATATCTAATAACATGAACAGAAACTACATGACTTTAAAGGAAGCAGTTAAGTCTTATTTTTGGACTACCGACCTCGATGGCTGCTAAAACTTCCATGTGAAGCATGAATGGATGTCTCCTACAAATCACCATACGAGAAGCCTTGAAGCAAGAACTAACCATAACAGCAAGAGGCTGGGAAGATCACTGCCAAAATAAGGTGAGAAAAAATACAGATCTGAGAGGAAAATAAAAGAAATCCTCAGTGTGTGACAATTAGTAGGAAGCACTACAATTTTTAATCGTGAAAAAATATTTCTGCTTGACAATGTTTAATATGGGCAAGATTTACAAAATTCTAGTTTGCTCAGAAAAGGTTTTGTCCATCATTTGAACCAACAAAGCCAAATGGACCTACAGCAAGTTTCTGCAAAAATATCAGTCCTTCGTGAGAAGAGCTAGCCCTCCTGCAACACCACATTTCCAATCATACTACAAGGATCACTCCAGGGGACCATGCCAGTGATCTGTTCCAGGTTCAAGTCCTTAACAGCTGGTGCTACAGCTGATACCCAAGTGCCACAACACAAATGTCTTGCATACTATTGGTGGTAAGTTGTTTTTAGAAAATCTAGATGACTTCTGGTTTGTACTCTAAGGCTTGAGTAATGTCCTACTAAATGCATAACTATGTGTTACTTAGAAACAGATGCGTTCAAATCTCTATTAAATACTTCTTTCAAAAATGTTCAGATACAGTGAGCACCACAGATTAATGGCATTTTGTGATGGGTTGACCCTGGCTGGACGCCAGCTGCCCACCAAGCCGCTCTATCGCTCTCCTCTTCAGCTGGACAGGGGAGAGAAAATACAACAAAAGGCTTGTGGGTCAAGATAAGGACAGGGAGAGATCACTGAGCAATTACCATTATGGGCAAAGCAGACTCGACTTGGGGAAATTAACTTCATTTATTGCAAATCAAATCAGAGTAGGATAATGAGAAATAAAACCAAATCTTAAAACACCTTCCCCCCCGCTCCTCCCTTCTTCCTGGGCTCAACTTTACCCCCAAATTCTCTACATCCTCCCCCCGAGCAGCACAGGGGGACAGGGAATGGGGGTTGCGGTCAGTTCATCACATGTTGTCTCTGCCGCTCCTTCCTCCTCACGGGGAGGACTCCTCACACTCTTCCCCTGCTCCAGCGTGGGGTCCCTCCCATGAGAGACGGTCCTCCATGAACTTCTCCAACGTGGGTCCTTCCCACAGGCTACAGTTCTTCACAAACTGCTCCAGCGTGGGTCCCTTCCACAGGGTGCAGTCCTTCAGGAGCAGACTGCTCCAGCGTGGGTCCCCCATGGGGTCACAAGTCCTGCCAGCAAACCTGCTGCAGCGTGGGCTGCTCTCTCCACAGGTTCGCATGTCCTGCTAGGAGCCTGCTCCGGCATGGGCTTCCCACGGGGTCACAGCCTCCTTTGGGCATTCACCTGCTCTGGTGTGGGGTCCTCCACGGGCTGCAGGTGGATATCTGCTCCACCGTTAACCTCCATGGGCTGCAGGGGGACAGCCTGCCTCACCATGGTCTTCACCACGGGCTGCAGGGGAATCTCTGCTCTGGCGCCTGGAGCACCTCCTCCCCCTCCTTCTTCACTGACCTTGGTGTCTGCAGAGTTGTTTCTCTCTCATAGTCTCACTCCTCTCTCCGGCTGCTGTTCCGCAGCAGGTTTCCCGCCCCCTCCCCTTCTTACATATGTTATCCCAGAGGTGCTACCACTGTCACTGATGGGCTCGCCCTTGGCCAGCGGCAGGTCTGTCTTGGAGCCGGCTGGCACTGGCTCTATCGGACACAGGGGAAGCTTCTAGCAGCTTCTCACAGAAGCCACCTCTATAGCCCCCCCACTACCAAAACCTTACCATGCAAACCCAATACACATTTTTAAAAAAGTAATTCAGAGTGTTGGTTTTTAGACCTGAGATATTATCACAAAGAAGCTAAGAGCATCAGAGAGGTCTTCATATGGTACTGATGACAGCTGTTCTCTCATTTTCAAAGAACACATAATACTAAAGCAATCCTTAGTCTTATGATGTCTGTTATAATTATAAAAATATGAGTCTATCTTTCCCAAAGTATCACGTCTCATTAGGAATTTGATCTGAATTTAGTATTATTCCATAACCTACTGATTTTGAAAGGCCAGTTGGGGGAGGCAGGGAACAACCAGCCATGCAGCACTGCCTCTGGAGATGGACTGGTTCTACCAAGCATCACTTGACTTCACATTTAATGGTGGGACATTCATGTTTCCTCCAGAGGAGATTTCCCTGTTGCCACACTGTGCTCCACTGGAATCTACTTCCATCATGAATTCCTAAACTGAAATATCACAATCCTCCCAAACGTCACAGCTCTGAGAAAACAACTTAATTCACATCTTCTCTTTAAGTTGACCTAGTCAGATGCTCACCAGAGGATGAAAGCCCCTTCCCAGATCCACTCAGGTGTAAAGGATTGACAATACATACAATAACTTCCAAGGGATTTCAAATGACTGGTTACTTTACGTATTCGGGTGTACAGATCTACCACACAGCACTTCAAGACCAACCTGAGATCAGAGGTATTCTGGGCATGTTCCCCTTCGACTCTGGAGAACAGAGATTGCATTCTGACATATTCCCAGCATTAAAAATAAAAAACTGGTTTAGGCTAAGGAGGAGTATTTTATATGGAAAGGATTTAGGCAGCATAGAGCTCATACTGATCTTGATTATGTCCTTCTTCTGCTTCCTTAGGCACTGCCATGGGAAGATGCAGATCTTGTGTCGAATGGAAAATGCAACAAAACCAGTATTTCATCATCACTCATGCTTTTGATTGAGAGTTTGCCTACAAAGTGTTTTAAAACATACTATTTAATTCAACAGCTTAAAAAAACCAGCTTTTTCTGCAACTGAACTATTACCAGTGACTAAAGCATGAATATCATAAAAGGACCATTCCCTCTGCAGACCTACACTGCCCTCAAATTTCTCCTTTACACATGCTCTGTAATTAAATCTACACTTTTGCAATATCATCGAAAATAATATTGAAATAGCCTGTATGATAATAGAAGCACAATAATCTCTAGTTAAGCTTCACTGAAAAACAAAGACCTTGAGACAAGCAGCAGGACATCCATGAGTAGAAAGCAAGAGATCTCTTGCAGAAAGCAAACATCTTTGACACCAAAACTCTCAGAGGTTACACAGAGAGGAAGAAGTTAAAAGGGAGATAACAGAGCACTGGGAGATGGAAACCAAGCAGGCAAGAGTGAGACTGGAACAAGCACTCATTTCAATTATAGGAGACACACGGGAAATGAAAGTTTCCTCCTTTACTTAATTTCTTTCACTGAAGTGAATGGATTACCTAATAGACTGTACACTCAATTCATCGGTGAGTTTGGGACTAGGAGTGGCAGTCCATACGAAGCTGCTAAAAAAGCATCTATGCAAAAAGAAAGTGAGTGTAAACTTTCCTAACCAACATCATCTCCAGTGTGTGATCCAACCTGCTCTGCAACAAGTCGAACAGCAGCACGGCAGGCACTTTCTAAAAAGAAAGACTGGATTCTATTTATTCTTCCCTCCCATCAATAAATGCAGACAGATTTTTATTATCGTCACAGTCTCCTGACACCTGAAGCATCTTTCCTGGGAATGACACTTCCTAGCCATTACCAACAGGCACAGAGGCTGGGACAGAATGTATTTATTTCATCCTCAGCTGTTGCAACTGATCTCTTCCACCTTCTGTCCCTCCTTCCTGCTTTTCTGCCACCTTTGACTTCCTACTATCCACCTTTAAAAGTGCTCAGCTTTCCATCTCCCTATGCAAGATGACATGAGAAGAAAGGATCTTCTCCTGTCATTGAGATGAGCGTCTCTAGCTCACATACTGCTCTTACAGCAGGGCTGAACTGGACAGGCTCATTACAGAGCTGGTCTTCTCTTCCCCCAGCCCCAAGGACGGAGCAGGACTGCCCATGTCTTCTCCCACAGTCGATGGAGCTGGCAAAAACTCTTGGCTGTCAATGTTTTTACAGGTAGGAAGACCACACAGGTCACCACGCCAGCCCTGCGCACCTTGTGTGCCACGGCACACTGAGAACCGCCCTGCTGATCCTGGAGGAGCACTCATGTTCTGGGCACGCTCATCATTTCCACTGATGAGCCTTTAAACTAAAAATAAATTAATCGATTTTGAATACAGTGTCAGTGCAGATAGCTGCCTTTACCCTAACTGAGCACTAGGTAGCACTGTCACTCTAAGAAAGCAAAGAGAAGCACATCAACATGGCAATTGTTTCTCCCTTCTGAGACCAGAAAAGGACTGCGTTATCAGAGTAAAACGTGTATTTGTAAAACTACTCAAAATACACCTACAATCGCCGCATTCTCATCACCTCTGATATACAACAGTGGAGTCTGAGATTATTTCTTTTTTTTTTTTTTAACATTCAGAATTTATGATCTTAAGTCTTCACAAAGCAATACTGAGATTTTGCACTCATGTTTTATGTTTGCAACCATTTGATGTAAGAAAATATGATTAAAGATGATGATGGAACACTCCCACAGAACAATTATTCAAATTATCTAGAGAACTAGCAAGTGATCCCCTCTACCTACCACCACCTAAAAAACCCAAAAATAGTTACTGGCAATAACTAGCTGAACACAAGCTTCTTTAGACAATATAAACATTAAACCTGGACTCAAGAGCACCAAAAAAAAGCGCTGGGTTTTTCATAACCTTTGCAACTTGTTAGTAATGTACTTTAGGTTCTGGATGGATGTGTACTGAATGTCACTGCTCCAGCACAGTCCCCAGAAGCCTCTATTTTGGTGGTGTGCTCAGAAATCTTCTGTACTTTCCAGCACTTTGGAATGCATAATTTTATTTATAGTATCTAATTATTTTAGATTCAGCACTCAGGTTTTACTGTGGTACATTATTTGTATCTGAAAGCTTACCCTCTCCAGAAAGAGTCTGACAGCAAACTATGCTGAAAGGAAGTACTTTTCCTGCTAATTTAATCATGTTTGAGTTGTAAAATGCAGCTATGACTAAGGGGCTGTTCTCGGAGCCCCAAAGATTTTCTTCTATTCAGTATCTTGAGAATCTTAATGGTATTTTTTTCTCCTATGTTAATAACAGAGCAGCTTTAATGAAGCAAGGATAAGAATTAAAGAGTCTTCAGTGATTAGGCAATAGAGAGTATTTCAAAGCTCATATATGGGAAAAGATTATTTTCTCCATTTCTATTGTATGGAAGGGAAAAAATGCTGAATTTTCAACTTTAACTGTAAAAGTCTCCTTCATTTTCTCTTACGCATGCCCAGCTATTCCCAAACCCTGACTCACAGAACCATCACCTCAATGCAAGCTGACGGCAAAGCTAGGAGCATTGAACATCATAAACTGAGGGAAGTTTTCAACTTCCCTTCCCAAGGGTTGTGCAAGGTAGTTGTACCTTGATAATGATACTGACGTGAAAAAGCTAAAAATAAAAATCCAACCCTTTTGCACCCAGAAAAACAAAGTAATCTCTTCCTCCCCAT
This sequence comes from Ciconia boyciana, assembly GCF_034638445.1. Classification (NCBI taxonomy): domain Eukaryota; kingdom Metazoa; phylum Chordata; class Aves; order Ciconiiformes; family Ciconiidae; genus Ciconia; species Ciconia boyciana. The sequence continues at coordinate 159,508,613 of NC_132935.1, forward strand.
TCACCCCATTGATAAATTATAGACCATTTCCATAAATACATTAAAACTTTGTTATGCCAGTGAAGATCCCCTTCCTGAGAAAACACATGCAGGATAAGCACACTGCAACAAAATCAGGAGACAAACTATATATTTGAAAATAGGAGCTGGTGCGGGACCAATTGCTCTACAGATGCACCAGTATGGAAGGTGCAGATTAAGCAGAGTTCCTGTATAAGGTGGGACAAGTACTTATGATCTATTCTTCTTGTCAGAGAGCAGAGAGATCATTGGGAAGTATCTCTTCCCATTCCCTGGGAGCTATGCCTCAGTGTGGCCATTCCCACATTCATGTCTTGACTGCATCAGAAATTGATACACAAGAGGCAATATTCAGATTTATCAGCTGCGTTTGCACATCACTTGGAAGCAAGATGCTTGCTTACCATTAGAGACACATGTCCTACAGTTTGGGAATCTTTAACCAGGAATTCGGGTGTTAGATAATCAGCACGTGTCATTTCAAGACACCATCCAGGCAGGAGAACTCCTTAAGTTTTGATTCAGATTTGAAGTTTCTTTTCCAATTGCAAAAAATAAGCATGAGTGACACACACATCCTCCCCCCACCTCACCAGATAAATAAAATTCAAGAAACTGATGTCTCAGAGTTCAGTTCACTAAGGAAAGTTTTGCTGAACACAGTCAACAGCTAAAGACAGGATATTCCACATCTTAAAGATGGAGTCAGCTACAACTGACTCCCCCTTTCCCTCCTCTCACCGTCTCTTGAGCTCCATCTGAACCAGCTAAAAACCTGGGCACCTTGCTTAATTTCCAAAAAAGCAGCTAGAATTTCTCACCTTGCTGTTTTCTCACAATAGCCGTCTCCCGAATCCCTATTTCAGTTCATCAAGCTGCAACACTTCATCTTAGAAGATGAGAGCTCTGCAGTACCTGAGATAGCTTTGTTCTGGTCATGGCCATGACCTGTCCTTGCCTCTCACATACTGTCCTCATGCATGAAACCTCCAAAACCCACCTGGCAAGGAACCCTTCTATTCACTACTCGGCTGTCTTCAGTGGCTCACTTCTGCACTCCTCATTGAAAATGCATTTCTTAGAAGTGACTTGCAAGGAAGAATGAGGAAATAACCAAGTAGAGTATCCCTTCACTATCAAGCCTATTGACCGTTTCCAGTTGCAGGGGATTTTGTACAGCACTGAGCACAAATATTATTGAAAACACTGATTTACAGCCACAAGAAAATCCGCTCGTGCACGCCGCGATATTGTTCTCTTTCAAAATCTTGCACCATCTGCATAGAAGTGATTACTGTGAACAGGGACAACGCAGATTTTCAAACATTCTGTTTTCAGTTCTTGTCTTACAAGGCACTTAAAACTGCTGCTGCCTCTTCCTCATTTGGGGTGTTAACACTTCTGTGGTACATCATGGTACCATGAAAAAAACCCAACCAAACAAAAAGAGCTAAATACTGCATACGATGGTCCCAATCTCATATTCTTCCTATAAAAGGATCACTTCTCCCCTGTATATCTTACTATCCACACTTGTGAAACATCATTCAGTCTCAAACAAGCCAGGAAATTTCTAGCCTTCTACAAGTCAGACTTGACTTGTACAGAATTAGCACAATAGCCTTCTGCATCGTTAGCTAAATTCAAGCATCTCTTTCAAGTACTACTTCTAGATCTCAGATAAAGTGAAAATAGATGATGATTCAGAAACCATCATTTCCAAAGGTACAGCTGATGCTGCTGCAGGAATGCAAGTTGTGTAGGGCACAGGCATGTATCAAATCCCACTGGGAAATCAGTTATCAATTTTTTCCTCTAAGCACATCCTTCTAAATTGGTCTGTGACACTGAACTGAGAGACCAGACTTTGGAGTCTGCTATGAAACAGCAAGTACTGAATAAATTTTTTAGCACATTCTCAATAACTTCTCTCAATTGTATTTCCTAGCAGGGTTTCTATTAATCTCCTCCTAATATTCTCATGCAAGATTTAGCAAGTAAACACTGAAAAAATGTGCTTTGGAACTGTATGAATAATTTCCTAGAGTACTACAGAACATGAAGGGACAAAGTATTTTGTGAGAGTATTTTTGCTTTCACAAACAAATTAAACCTCCCTGAATTGACGACGTAAATAATTCAGCATTATTCCATTTACTAAATCGGGAAGAAGTGAGGCAGAGTGTACATCTTTAGGAGAGCAGTGTGTTTTGCAACAGAGAGATGATCCCACTCATAAAGAAGACTCGTAGAACAGCTCCAATTCATGCATTGCATTTGTCTGAAAATGTTGATCCTGTCAAAAGGAGCACCCAAAACTGGAAAAAAATCAAGGAAAAAAAATTTTCCTCATCTGTATGTTTCATTATTCATTGACTGATATTTTCAAATGTACTAACAATAAGTCAGACAGGGCCTCCTAAGCCCTTCAGTGCTTTGAAAACCTCCTATCTTCCTGAAGTCAGTTTAACTGATATATCAGCTCCAGGAGGCAGTTTATGCAAAGAAGCTTCACAGTGTCTGTGTGTGTGTTATAAACTTGCTCACAGGCCCCTCCTAAAGAGAACCTTGTAAAAAAAAAAATAAAGCATAAAGAAAATCCTTCAAAGGAGACTGTGTTTTCACCTGAAAAAGTAGATGGTGCTACATGGTACAAAATCTCCACTGTGTAGTGGTCATTAAGTGTTCTTACCCCTGGACTGCAATGACAGGAATTGGTAAACATTCATGCAAGTCAACAATAAAAACAAGGACAGCAGCCAAAAATATATTCACTTTGATATGATCATCTGATCAACAGCCTCACTGAATGGACATGTTGGTATTGTCTAAGAAAAAAACAGATAGTACAAGAACTCCAAAATGAAGGAGACTCTTCTGCAGCAGGAATGTGATGGTTAGCAAAATCCTACCGTACCTCCCGTGTCGCAATATCATCACGTGCTTGTCTTTGCTACCAGGTGTAGCGTGTGTGGGTGGGGGTGCCTTCAAACATAAATTACCAATAAACACACATTGTATTTAGTGTCAGGGAATTAATTGAGCTTTCCGGAATGAAAGCCTTTTGGCACAAAAATGATAAACTGAGGTTGACCTACCTGAATGGGTCCCACTGACATCAGCAGGTTTTTCAGTTGGACATCAGTAGTTGATGAAGAAAGCCCTTCAACTGACACAATACAGGGCTGAGGTTTGCACTCCACCACTCGCAGGTTCTGTTTATTTGGCATCAAGCGTCCTCGGCCCATCTGGCCTGCTACTCCTCTGCCTCTCCCGTGCATAATGACCTGCCAACAACAAAAGTAACAGTATTTTGATTTACTTACCTAGTGCTTCTGCTTGCTGCATCTGACAGACAATACAAAAGTTGGCAATTTACTTAAAGACTTGATTAAAGTATGCATTGATTTAAAACAGCTTGTTGCTGTTTGCTGATTTGAAAGGCCACTTATTAACATATTCATCCACTGCTTATACAAACCTTTTTTAGAAGGACAGTGAGTTATATCTTGGGTTATATATACATACTGCATTGAGGCTAAAAGCCTCAGCATTAGCACAGATCAATCAAGCAATGGAGGGTCTCAGACCAAAATATATAACCTAGTTTTCAACACTGCTCACATTAGCAGGATGTGTTCAGCTCCCATACTTTGAGTCTGGCCAAAAAAACCCCAATCAGTGATCCCTCTCCCTTTTCTCTTCTCAACCCATGGGTAAATTTAATGTACCCACAAGACGAGCAAACTGCTTCAAGTGCCTCCAGTCTCTACTGCTACCAACTCTTGGGCTGTTATCAGGATGGAGTAGTCACATATGACAAATAACTTTAAAACAATTTTTGCCAAAGTTCCTTTCCCCCAAATCCTGTAGGATCTGGCACCACAGTACCCTCTGGAGCAGGAAATGTGTGGATTTAATTCTTGTAAATTAAAGGTCAAACAGCTGGAGAGGGGAAAGATAACAATGAAACAGTGTAACAAACATTAAACAGAGTTAACACTTAACATTGAGTTAACACTCAACATGGTTCTTTGATTTGTACTTGGAAAGCCTATGGAGGATAATGACTTTTCACACCCCTCTGCATCAGCAAGGAAACTTTATCCTTAGGAATAATCCAGGAAGGTTATGGCCAACAGTTCAAAACCAAGATATAATTTAAAAGCCAAAATACCAGCTATTTTCAGGGAGCATGCCAGTTTGCAAATGCAGAGAAGGCACACGCCAGTGCCACCCGAATCCTTTCCCTGCCTCCTCCCAGTGCACAATCAGTGCAAAAATCCAGTTACGAGACCACAAACTATTTCAACCAATACCAACTTTGAGGATCAAAGAGCATCCTGAAACAGTCGCTGTGTGCTCCTACGTATGCAGGAAACAGCCGGAATAAAAGCTTAAGCAGAACTTCAGAACAACTCTTGGTTTTAAAGCCAGAAAGCACGTTGGATACTGTCTCCTACAGTAGCTATCTTGGGACGCACGCATTTCCCCCAGGGAGTACTGTGCTGGCCAGAAAGTCAGCAGATGAAACAACCTGCAGGCATCTCCAGTCTGTGCTAGCTACAAACAGGCCTCTCTAGATTAAAAGTTTTATGTGCAGTTATGCATCTCCTGGGTCATGCAGCCCTGTGCTAGCAATTGACAAACAGAATGCTAGTTATTAAGAGCAACACAGCTAGACAGTAAAACTTCTAGCAGCAATATGCATCTAAAAATCACCTTTTTAGGTTGATGGATTCCCTGGATGTTTTTGACTCCTTGAGGAGCTGGTGAATGGATCTGTGCCTGCTGCTGCTGTTGGTGCTGCTGCTGTTGCATTCCCTTTGTCAATGTGACCTTCCGCACTGGCTGCTGTTTCTGCTCCGGGGGTTGTTGAGGCCGCTGGGGCTGGCCCTCTGGGTGAAAAAAGCCAGCATCCTCTCCCCCCTGCTGAAATCAACAACACAACAGGCGGCTCAATGTCCAGGCACCGCAAACCCTCGCCCTGAGCAGCCTCCTGCCACATCAGCACAGAGAACGCCCATCAGTTTGCCTGCTAAAGCAAACCAGCGGCCACAGCAGGCGTGTGCAAGGGCTCAGCCTGGAAACTGTGCTTCAGCCTAAAATAAATCCACAGTATCTGAAGAACAGTTTACTTTGTTCAGACTTTATTATAATTACAATATTCAATAATGTCTTTTCATATACAAAGCAGCAAGGTGTTTTCACTTCTTTCCAAATCATTCGTCCTTCCAGGGTTGCATGTGAACTATGGTGTGCCAGTTGGGGGTTTTTTTTGTTTGTTTTTGGTTTTGTTTTTGGGGTTTTTTTGTGGTTTTTGTTGTTGTTTTGGGGTTTTTTTGTTTTGGGGTTTTTTTAAAGAGATATACACATTGCAGAAGAAGGAGCAAAGAACTGTGAAGGCTGGAAGAACCAGGCAAGTACTCTGCTCATCTTTAAACATCCAACCTCTCTTTAGATAAAAACTGGTATTTATTTTGAAGTGCATACTTATTCTGCCAACTTCTATGCCAGAAGCCTTTTAATCAGTGTCCTTCCTCAAACACTGTCCATACTTGGAACAGTTCTCCCCCAGTTTTTTTGTTTGTTATAAAGCTCTTATTATGGATATTTATAATCACAAGCACAACAAAACACCACCTCAGTGCCTCTCTCATCCAATGTAGCTCTTTCCACTACATCTCTCAGTGCAATCAAGCACAGTAAAAGCATAAGCTGAAAGCACTAAGAGAGAAAGGATTCCCTTCTACTGTCTCTACCCAACCAGTTCAGGTTTTTTTCTACAGACAGACAGGTTATTCTTGAATTTGTGTCCCACTGTCCAGATCAGATCAATCACTGAAAAAAATCCCATGGAGCAAGAGACAGCAGAGCCCGACAAAAGATCAAGCACTTTTACATCTATAAAGCGCATCATGTTATTGCATGGTTTCAACAGCAGTATCTATACCTTGATTAGACTCCAACTTTAGAACTCAAATACTAGAGAACATTATATCTGCAGGCGGAAGGCTTTGTCTAAGTCCCTAACCAACCTCAGGTAACCCTGCAAAAGCTCTCAAATAGAAGGCATGTCGAAAGGGGGAAAAAAAATTTTTTTGAAAGCATCTTTATTTACATAGGGTTTTTTTTTCCTTTCCTTAAACATTCACAAGTTAAAAATCCTTTTGCATCTGTAACATGTCACAAACCAGAAAGTTTACTACTAACTGGCATGTTTCTTGTGGATAAGGAGACAAAATGCAAGGCTGCAGAAGGAATAGGTTTATGGTCTAAGAGTGAGATTATCTTGAGTGAGAACATATCATTACCTACAAATCATTACCTCTCTACCAGGATTAAACAAAAGCAAAAGAAACACCTACTGAGGACTGGTTACTAAGTCTCTTTGCTATCATTTGAAGAGCAATAGTCCGGTACAGGTGATATGTAGGATAGTCTCACGTTTGCAAGTTCACTAGTTCACAATTCATACCCCTAAATCAAGCCCTCTGTATTATCAAGTGTATGCAGGCAACAACTTCTCAAGAACCGAACTACTTAAATCCCAGACAAATCAGCTTCATCACCCCCTTGCACGGTCTACACTTCAAAAGCACAATCTGTCATAGGGAAAATCCTGGAGCTCTTCCCACTTAAGGGCTTTTGTCCACAGTGTCCAAAGCGAGAAAGCAACAGAAAACTGCATCTAGTTTTTCCCCTTCTAATCACATATCTTTTTTTCTCTGCTAAACTGAATGGCTCCATGGCTTCACAGAAAATTTTGTATACAAACCTTTGAGAGCAGTAACTAGTGAGAAATTATAAAGCTTTCCCTTCAGAGTCTCTCTCTTCAGTTACTGCTCAAAACTATAAAAGCCACAGCTTTCCTCTCCTCAAAACCCCAAATATATGCACACAAACAAAACCTTACCAGGAAAGCAGCATTAAATCCTCCTCATTTCAGTATTAGTTCCAATATCAGCATCACCATAAGCCCTATGCCCTGATCAGATAATTTCTTTTATTCAACCCTACAGCAGCTGGAAGATGATGAAACAAAAAGGAACAAAAAAATTCTAGGAGGAATTTAAACGCAATAATTAGGAGTTAAAATCTAATCTCTGCTAACTGCCTGCTGTGAAAAACAACCATAAATATTTGCAACCATTTCTTTCCAAACCAAAAAGCGATCCCAGGACATAGGAAGAGCATCTGACAGTGAAGCCCTCAGGTACAAAACACATCGAACATGCTCATTACTGAAACTTCAAAAGCAAACAATCGTTTCCCATAAAAGGCTAGGATGGCCAACAACCACCCAATATTTAACTACCAAGCCCAATTATCACCAAATAAAACTGTATAAAGTAAACGCACAACTGTAACAGTCAAAGGCATAAGCGCACACAACATTGGTTCACACTGATGAAAAATTTGACGGGGTTTGTTCCCTGCTGGGGTCTCAAATGCCACCTTTGGGCTTCACTGCTAGCACGATGCTCCTGCAAAAGTCTGAGAAGGCAGAAACATCTCTGGACTTTTTAATGAATTAATATATTTCAAGAATAAGAAAACCTATACAAAACAATAAGAAAAGTCCACAGGGTAAGAAAAGGGGATGGAGTGAGGTCTGCTTGTTCCTGCAACAAGAAGGAAGAAAGGGCAATTGGATCAAACCCTTTCTTTATACTACTGCTCTGAACATTTACTGCTTTTTGAGATGACTCGAAGAGGGGAAGCAGAGATGAACCTGCAGCACCACTTCTCAAGAGAGGTCCGTGAGTGAGCGACTTGTTGCTCAAGGACTAACAGTGCTCCCTGCAAGTCAGCAATACATTGTTTCCCGTTACAGGTAGCCCTGGCTTCAACTGAAGACAAAATCTGGTGGTTTTCTTAAGAAAATGAAAACCAAACGTGACTCCTAGGTCACTATATGCCTAAAAATCAAAATGACACAGCCTCAGATAACAAATTTTAGCAGCGATTCCTTTTTCACTGGTTAAAGACGTGACAGTGCAAGGACAAGCCCTGTCCGAGCCAAAATGAACAACCTGTATAGTAGTATTTAGTGGCAAATTAGACTCACCACCAACATCATCCTTTAAACTTCTTCTATACAGGACAATTAGTGGCTTCTTCAGGCATGTCAATGAAGAACTAAGTCAAGCAAAACACCCACAAAGAGCTTGTAACATCTGGACTTAAAGCTATAAAACCTCAGAACATTACTTACTGGTCACGTGCTCATAAGATAACATTAACATTTTGGAGGAAAAGATGTATGACTGTAAAGATGACTGTACATATGCTGACTCCTGATTTTCACTCATGAGATACGCAATAAGCTGGCAACCAGAAGGTAAATCAAAACACACGGCAAAGCTACACACAAGCAGGTAAGTGACCTGAAGCGATATTGCAGAAGCTGCCCAAAATGATGTCTAAATAGTTGAAGCTAAATTGCTAGCATCTCTTCTACTTAAAATGTCTCAGTTCTAGCTCATTTGAAATCAACTTTTGCTTTTCCTAAAGACAATTTCTGTATTGCTAATTTTTCATTACCTTACCTCACTGCCCTCTCCAAAAACATGTAGCACAGAAGGAGGTATTAAAACTTTTAAGTCTTCTCTTGTCAAAATACATTTTTATCTGATTTTTTTTCTAAAGCATTTTGGGATGTACAGAGCAACACTAAATTTTTCAGAGATGCATCTATTCATCATCACGGCCTGCCTCCTACAATTTGATGCACAAAGTGCTGAAACCAGGTACAATATTTCTTAGTCCACCACAGAGACCTGAAATTGATTGATTGATACAAGCTCTGATTTTATATTGCAAATTTCTTCTAAAGTCCTCTGCAGAAAAGTGAATTTCCATTCTTTGTCTGCAAACTAATAAAGGAAGAATGCTTTTCTGTTATTGTCTACTGCTTAATTTCTATATTACAAATCATTCTGACCTTCAAGCTCTGAATTTCCAAGTTTTATAAAGGTCTACCTTCCTAACATATAGCCAGGAAAGACTTCTCTTGAATGAAACTTTACCATTATTTGGTTAATTCTGGAGTAATGAAAACACCTTTTTTTAAAAGGCAGGAGTTCTGTTCAGGAGAAAGTATAAAAACTACCTTTCAGATTTCAAGTACTGCAAGATTGCTAGCAGTGCCAAAATGACAAGTTAGTTTCAAATACTGTGTGTAATTAAACAAAACTCAAAAGATCGAGGCAAACGGATCTGATCTACATGGTGAATGGTTTCCAAACTTCTACTGTGGAAGAGTCTGCACACTTTGATCTGAAACTGGACTAACAAAAAGAGAAATTACGCCATTTAATGGCCATGAACTTTAGAACAGATTCCCTGATACTTATCAAGGCTGTTTTTCAATAGTGAGACTCTCTCACTATATATATATATAGTCAGTGTTGTGTTTTGAGCATCATAAAGACCATTCTGTCAAATACGAGATCACAAATTCTAAAAGCAGAATTTTATGAGGGACTGCTTGAATTTAGCAAGCTGAAGCTCTCTATCATAATCATTATGACAGTTTTACAATGAAGATGAAGTTTATTTGCCACCAACATTAGCAGGACAAATTTATTTATAACAAATGCTTTAAAATGTACTGATAAAAATGCCTATTGATACTGTCAGAGCTGCTTGCAATTTGACAGATCAAATCTTATTTTCATTCTTAAACCCTATGAAGGAATGGTATCACCAACTTGCATTCTGTAGTGAGCAAATTGATTAATCCCCCTCTATAGAAATCTCAACTCTTGATTACACCTATCAGACGTTAAGCAGCATTATTCTAGAGTGACAACACTTGACAAATTCCCAAACCATTTTTCTCAGCCTTTGTGGCCCTGCTAGCTTGTATTAACCCTGATGAAAAATTAATTTTCCTTATCTTCTGCTAAACCCCAAAATCCAAATCCGCCAAACTGGCAACTCTTTCTGTAAAGGTATTATGAAAACCTCTAAAAGATTAATTGCATGTCTTCAGGTGACATTAAATTAATTTCTGTACTCGTGACAGACATTTGATACTCCATACTGAGAGGACAGATAACATTGTCAGGATACACAGAAGGACAGTGGTGCAGTGTCCCAGGGCAGCCTCTTATGAATTCTCCTTTCGATAAGGCCATACTTCACTGTCATTGGCACTGTTAGTGATCTTGCAGCCCATAGACCTCACTGCACAGGTTTCTATTAACTACGACAATGCTGTGTCTATCCATGTAATCTTTATAAAGCTAATTCAAAATCACCCAATAGTAAAGGGATGCGCATGCCGGATAAAGCACTTAAAGGAAATAAACTCTGGTTGATTTGTGTAATAATAACAGAGAGAAGCAAAATGTTTTCACCTTTTCTCAGATGTGCTATAACTCAAATTCTCTGTAACATGATGGAGGCTTAAATCTTGCAGGGAAATCTCAATCCAAAAATATCTTGTAATTGATTTCCTTTAAGAAACGAGACACCCCTCATCTGTTACCAGTTTAAGTCAATATTTCTAGAAATGAGTACTCTACAGTATCACAGTAGTTAAGGGGGGGGAAAAAACATCCTTTAGGTTACTAAATTCATCTTCGCTTCAAGGACAAGAGAAATTACTATTCGTCAGCTATATAGCTTTTCATATGTAAACTTACATTTTACCAATACTGTGATTATAGGAAAAAAGGCAGACATCTACACAGACAACTGTGATTCCATGTAACAGAGAAAAAAAAAAAAAAACAAAAAACCCCAGTAAAGCAAAAACCATGGAGAGCAAGAAAGACTATCATCTAATCCATACAAGTATTTTCTCACTACAATTATCAGAAACATATATTAAAGGCAAACCCCTAATAATTAGCTATTTCTCTTTGACTGGTGCTCCAAATGCTTTACCACTTTGATACAGCCAGTTGACAGACTGAGGACCTGGGAACAGGAAACCTAATCACTTGCCAAATATCCCACAACCAAGTGACATGACCAGGCACTGTTTCTGAACAGCTGAAGATCTGTTTTCAATCTGTCAGATGCCAATAAGAAACACCTGGAAATCTTTTTTGAAGGCCTTCTAAGACCTTTAAAAGTCTTTTTTTAAGTTCAAGAATAGCAGTACTTAAAAAAACTCCTGCTCTCCAGCCAGGCTAGAATACACTACTCTATCAACAGACAACTCATCATTAACACCTGGTTTAAGACATACTAATGGTCTAGTTTTGACTCGGAGTACACACAGAAATAAGCTACAACAGACCACAGAAGTGGTAGAACCACCAAAGCATTCCCTGTTCACAGGAGAAAAAAAAGACACTTCTGGTGCTGGCCAGTGAATTACGGGTTTCTTTTCCCAGCCTAAAACTTTTGCATGGGGCAAACTTATCTCAAACAAGAGCAACCAGACTAAGCAATAAATAAATAAAATGCAGAAACAGTTCCCCTCCTGTGATAAAAAGACACTGCTAAGCTGCTTCAGCGAGCCATGATGTGATGACTATCTTCTCTTCTGTGCCTAATGGTGTATGAAAAGTCAGAACAGCAAGAAGAAAATGTCTTGTAAAAAAGCAACTAATTCCATTTAATCCCATGTACTAATAGAATTCTTACCTTAAGTACCTCCTCATCTGCCCAAGAGGAGAACTAAGGCATGGAGAAGGACTGGTCAAACAGATGTTAGACAATCCTAGCCATACCCGTGCTACACTGAAGTTTCACCAGGAGTGACAGAAACACAGTTGATCAGATGTCGAATCATGACTACATGTTTTTCTAGTACAACCACCCACCAGTTCATTGTGAAAAAAATATAAATCCTGTGTCAAAGCTACAACAAAATCAAGGTTCTGGGCTGGATATGTGTAATACTCTCAGAAGTACCTTCCATTTTTACATTGCTGTCTGCAAAATACATAACGTAAATGTCAATAAACACATTTTTGAGCAAAGTTTCCTGGTTCCCTTTTCAGTTGCCAGTGTCCAGGATAACTTTTTGTACAGAGAATTTTAGTGAAGACTGGACACGCAGAGAAATCACCATGAGAAAAGGCTCCTGCTGGAAAAAATCAGTGATTCAAAACTTCTGACAGCCCAAAGCTCCTGAAGGAGCACTTCTCAGCCGGACACCAGCCATGGCACAGAAAGCCAGTACTGGATATCAGAAACCAGTACAACTGGAACTTCCCTTCTTGTGTCATATCTAGTTTTTCTAGTTCATGTTCCTTGAAGCTTAAAACTAATGGCAAAGTCAAATCCCTCTGGTGTGTTGCCCTAAGCTCCTTGTACAGTCTTGACATGAACAACACACATTACCTCCCTCCCCAGCCACTTACAGTGTCAGGATTCTCCCGACTCAGAGCCACACCTCTGTCCTAAAGGTCTATTCCAAGCGGTCAAACCTGAAATACCATTTAACAAAGGCATTTGAGACTTCTCGAAATACTAAATTTAAATTGGACAAATCTGCACATTTCCCTCCAAAGTTCAGATTGCCTTCAACTAATTTTCATTTGAAAACTAGCTCTTTCTCTTTGTAATGTACTTTAACAGTGTTACTGTTGCCTTTATTCATTTCCCATTAGGAAACTGGGCTACTAGACGCTGTGTAACACCGACATCGTATCAATATGAATTTTGCACTATAACACTTACAGTGGCAGAACAACTCTCCTTTGAGACTTAACAAGAGTGACAAGCAATACCAAACGCCTTGCTTTCAGGGTGTTCAGGAGGAAGCAGCACTCTTCAACATACAATTTAAAAGTCTCCTGAGGAAAAGGAGAAACCTGTTCTGCCATCTACAATACGAAATACTTTATTGCACTTTAGTTCCAAGTTATCCACAGCAAAGTTAAATTCAATTTAGGCAGATATCTCTTCCCCCTTTTGAGGATTTTATTACCAACCCATAAAAAGTACGGTCTGTGTGTGGTTTGGTTGTCACCTTAAGTCCCTCTAGTTGCTAAGTGTGTCCACACATGCCCATGTATTTCATTTTCCCAGTAATCAAATATGCCCCAAACAGCACAGCATAGCCTGCCTCACTACCCCCAAGCCATGAAATATTCTGTCTCTACAAGGACCATCCTCACTGGAGGTCTGGGAGGACGGGGTTTATTGCTCATTTTCAAATGTTTCATGAAAAGACTATGCCTTTTCATAACCAGAATACCACAGGGCTCCCTGAGTTCCATTTTTTTCTGGTTTTAGTTTTGGGGTGGAAGTGTGAAATTCATGTCCATTTGTGAAATATTTCCAGAGTGAAATCTTGCAGGTTGTGGCAGGCAGAGTGCTTTTTCAACAGCATTTACATTAGTACTGCTTCAAAGGTCTTGCCCATTTTGATACTCTCTAAATGACAAAGACGGTATCTGGGCATTCAGATAGCACGGTTTCTGCAGCTCCTTCAGTCTGCTCCTGACAGAATACAGACATTATTCATAACCTCCTTCAACTACTGGGATACGAATAAACTGCAATGCCATTCTGCCTCTTACAAACTAACAGTATGGCATGCAGCGAGAGCTCCTGTGGTGTTTCTTGCAGCTGGTAGTGCTGCAGAGCTGGGTGAAGGGCTCCCTCAAGAACTTGTCATGCAAATGCCAAAAAATCTCAGTGTTTGTAATTCCTGACATATTTAGATGAAAGGCGCTATAGAGCTTTCAAGTCAAATATTTTAATTAAACTTGAACATACACATGCAAGCAGAAACAAGTACAAACATTAAGCAAAGTTGGTTGATAAGGTTACATTATCAAACAAGAATCATCTCAATCAGTATCTTTTTCCATATTTAGAACTCCATATTCATCTCTTACAATTCTCAGTTACTCTAAATATGAATGAAGTTGTCTATCTTCCATTCCAATTCTCTCTTTCTTTTTACAATCCGAGGACAGTTTTTGTGACAGGCTTTTCAAACAAAAAGAACTTGCCAAATCTTTCTTCAAGCTTTTAGGATAAAGCATCATCTCAGGTTTTCAGGAATTATGATCACTAATAAGATACTGCTTCTAATCCAACAGGGAACACCGAGATTTTTATGTATTTTTATATATACGTATTTATGAAAAAAGCTCATTGTGTAGCTTTCCACAGAGACAAAGACTGGTGTGTTCTTGGTGCAGCATAAGAACCAGCATTTTCAGGCCTTTGGGACAGACACACATCTCTCTGAGCATGGCAGGCCATTTTCTGGCTAGAGAGAAATCACCCAACAACAATATAAGATGACTGAATGATACACAGATTTTAAGATATTACCATTTCCCAGAGAACCTCCAACTAAATGAAAAAACATGTTCACCATATATCTCTCATGAGGTTGTAGCTGGCACAAACCTGTTCTTCCAGGACTAAAGACACTTCTAATATACTGGCTTAAGGAATTCAATTGCACTTGGTACTGGAACTATTTACCAACAAACGGATCACAGAGAGCCCAAATGAGACCACCACAAACAGCCAAGGTGTTAGAAAACATGCCCCATCAAGAGAGAGTGAAGGACACGAGCACTCAGAAACAGTTAAAAGATCTTTAAAGAGAGAGACAGCCACAAAGAGGGATATAAATTCTTTCCCATGTGTCTTGAAGTACAATACAATTAGTCATAGATTCAAAATTGCAGCAAGAAAATGTGGTTTGGTCACTAAGAAAATTCTCCTAAATGTGGAAGGATGGAATAGATGGCCAAAGAAATCTCCAATAATGAGATCTCAGAAAAAGGTTGGTCAAATCTGTCAGGAATGCTGCAGAGTTCATCCCTCCTTCAAGACAGAATAAATTATTTCTACGGTCCTTTCACCCCTATTTTCTATAATTTTACGATCATGTTTTTAAGTGATTTATTAGGGTGTTTCTTCTCAACAAACAACACTCTACAATCTCACTGAGTTTATTCTTACACTTATCTTTAGAAGTGACTTCAGGCTCCTCACCAAGCCAGGCAAATCTCAGAAGTTTTCTTAGTAAAATATGCAAGTATGAATACTCAGCAAATATGCTGAACTCCTATATCTGGAAAGGGCAGTGCTGAAGAAACGCCACACAAACCATAAAGCACACTGGATCCATCAAAAGATATTTGGGCCTCCATGAAAAAAACCCAAAAAATCAAAGTTCATCTGCTAAACACTAAGCACTGCCTCATTTTCCAGGAACATAACATTTAAAAGAATAATTAAAATGGAAAACTATTCACTGTGCTGCCATTCCTGCATAAATTACAGGAGTATTAGAAAGGGATGGGCATACTAGTATTGGGGGGGAGGCGGGGAAGGGATTTGTTTAAAAAAAAAAGCATCAGACAAAATCATTAGTGACAGTACCTAAGGTGTCACCTTGATATGCAGACTTAGTCTGACATACAGAAAATGCTGAATCATTTTCTACTTCCCTTTTCTTTAAGTGTAAGAAGCCACAAATTAAAGCAACTTATGCATCAGATAAAGTGGACAAATTACAATATTTCTTGGAATGTAATTAGTAATTCTTCAATTCCATAAAAATACTTAAAAAGCAAAATCCTCTCAAGAGAGAATATTGTGGAAACACATGAAAGGCCATTTTACCTTCTTAAGTAACAAGGGATATTTCCACCTGGAGGTCAGAGATGCTCAGTAGTACTGCAGTGCCCAGCAACACAAATAAACATAGAAGCTTAGACTGGGAAAGATACTGCCCTCAAGAGAAGAAACCATTCTCTTCTGACAGTATTTGTATACCATAAATCTCACCAATGCACCAAGTACATCTCCTTAACTGTTAAACAAAAAAACATCACCAGCAATGCAACACCGTTTAATCCTGTTCTATGGATGGTCCTACTAAATCTAGAATGGTCCTTGCTACTAGCTCCTGTTTTAGGTCAATTTGCTCTAGATAGAGTTAGTATAGGTCTGGCCTCAATCAGCTTCTTCAACTGACAGCTCTACTATTGTACTGTACCATGGCTGGCAGGCTGAAAGAGAAGGGACTTTCCAAGTCTTTACAACATGCATCAAGAGAGCTTCGAAAAGGAACGTGCATTGTGTCTAATCGCAAGCCATCTCACTTGTACATGGGTATTCAAAACACCTCTGCACAAAAGAGCTCTAGAAAGGAAAAAGGGTACAAGCGATTAGACTGAGGCAGGGCTGCTTAACTGCAGGATCAAGTCAGAGCATATAGATAAGAGACACCAGCCATCCCTTTGGCCAAAGGCAGGGAATTAGAGGAAGCACTATTACATGCTAAGGAGAATGGCTAGGAAAAATGAGATTTGGATTTTGCTTTGTATTTAGGGTTGAGGCAAAAGTTGTGAAAATAAATAAAGCATGTGGCAGGACTAAACACTAGAAATGGAAACTAAATGTGATTTGTGATCTTTATAGTATTCAGAGTCCAAGCAGCTTTTAATTCTTCTTTAAAATCCTGTCAAAATAGACAACATTGGCCCCCCACTGCTCAATTTTTTCTTTTTCCTTGTGTGGTCAAAGAAACAAAGTCATAGATTCAGCTTGTCACTAACTGATTAAAAATTAATCAACTATCTCGATCAGTAGTAAACAGCTAATTGCAATGCTTGCTTTTATTCTTCCACAGTTGGAAGGAAAACTTAAAATGCCCATGGCAATATGGAAAAAGTAATGACGACTACATGTAAAGAACCTGCTTTACCTTGCTAAAACCTCAGTATCTGAAAGTTAAGAAGGACAGAGCAAATTTGCTTCTGCATACAGTGAAAGGGGGGTTACACATGCATTTAATGAAGCTAATTGCTCTTGCTTACCATGAGACTTATCTGAGACAAATCATTTATGGTTTTCTGAAATAGAGCATTATGACAAAAACTATTTCACTGCGATTGCTAGTTTGGGCACTGATAACCATTTGTTATGAAGAGCTGTATACAGTGGTGACTGGCATTGTTTTGTTTCACCACATAATAAAAAGTTGTGCATGACTGCTTTATTCAATTATTCATGAATAACAAACCTGTCATACCTCTTACAGGCCACTGGGATTCCTGCAGACATATTTATAAATAAATATTTTTAGCCCAGCAGAAGCAATTTCTTTCAACTTCTTGTATTTTATTCTTCTGTACTTAAGTTACCATGTCTGAGAAATTAGACATCCTCTAAGTCAGGTTGTTGTCAGCTCTATTTAGTCAATAACATCCTTTATGTTAATAATGTGAAAGACCACATGGTCATTACGCAATTCACAGTTTTAAGTGTATTTAAGTTTTATGAGCTGGAGAAAAGCATTTATAAAAAGTAGTTAAGACTTTGGCATTTCAACTTCCTCTCCATTTCTACAGAGTAAAGCCTAGTCTCCAAGGCCTTGTTCAGTCCCTGTTAACACACTGTTCACTTCATTACAGATTACAGCAGTTCTGCAAGTTTCCCTAATTAACATTCTGAATAATTTAAGAAGCATTCTTCCAAAAAACCACCTCCAATGTATCACAGCATTAAACCACATCACATCCTTCTTTCCTCAGCATAAACCCGAGGACAGATTTCACACTGACAACACCATCTTGCTATGTCCCTCATCTCAGTTTCTTTAGAGCCCTAACAAATTAACTTGTCTTTTCATTAAGACAGAAGAAATTTGGTCGAGATACTTTCTAACCAAAGCCCCAGATCTTAAATATGCACACTGCCATCAAGACCACCATTGTGAGCCCTCCACAACACTGGTGCTCAAGGGACACTCTGCAGATAATAGACCCCTCATCAAAAGATAAGGAAATCTCATTTAGATGCAGAAGTGAAATGGCAACATTTTAAACCCAGCCTCTAACAGAAACAACCCCCTCCAATATACTGCTTAAATTAGTTTCACAACACACTTCCAAGAAAATAAAAACAATCTTCCCTTGTGTATAGAAACCACACTAACACCAGCACCTGCACACAACTAAATTAGGTGGCTTCAACTACCAAATAAGCAGAGCCTAGCTTTTTAACCAAACCTTAAAAACAGCAATCCAAATCCTTTTCTCTGACCAACTATCAGAACTACCAACTGTAAGCAAAAGGAACTCAGTTGAGGAGTCTTTCAGACGCAAGTTACAACAAACTTAAAAGAAAGGAGAATCACTTCAATGTGATTTCAATGATAACTGCCTGGCAGCAAAGCATTACAGCAAACATAGATTTCTGAATAAATGCTAATAACTTACAATTCGGAAAATATAAAACATGGACTATTAGGTCTGCTAAACCTGCTACTTCCCTTGTCAACTTAGGCCCATTTTTTATTTTGGGATTACACAGAATGAAACACACAAAAACAAACCATGACAACACACACACATGAGATGAGCCTTGGAAACTTACCCCTCCTGACAACTTAATCACCCTGACTTTGCTGCCGACATGGGGCCCATCTCCACTACCACTGTTTGTCCGCTGCATGACAGTCCTTTTCACGCCAGGTTTCAGTTCCTGGGGCCTTGCTTGTGCTGAAGCCACTCGAGCAGTCTGTGTCGTGGGCAGCGATGCTGCAGCAGGTTTTGTCTGTAATACTTTCTGCGGTGCCTGAGGCTGACTCGGAGGTACTGTCCTAGTCTGCCTCAGCTGCTTCACTGGCTTCATCTGCTGTCCTTGATACTGCATGTTCGCCCCGACCTGTGGGAAATCTGTGGGTTTGGGTTGGATATTTGGAACTACCATATCTTGCTTTTTAACAAGGAGTCTGTTTTTCACATTTTGCCTGGTCTGTAAGCCAGAGTGGGGTATGTAAGGGTTGCCATTGGTGGGGAACTCAGAGGAGTCGTCCTCCTGCTGCATGTAGGACTGCTGCATAGAAGGTTGCTGCTGCTGCTGCTGCGCAAGTCTTTCAAGCAATTCTCTCTTTCTAGCACCAGCCTGCTGCTGCCGTCTCAGCTCCTTTTGTTTCAGAATTTCTTCTCTTAGACGCTTCTGCTCTTCTATCTTCAAACGATACAATCTAGTTTCTTCATCTTCGTCTGGATACTACAAAGGAAAATACAAATGAATTTATAAAATTCTCAACAAATGCCCAGCTTGGTCAAAACAACATTAAATTGTTGTTTCAGATGTCGTAAAGCTGTAACTCTCTGAAGAGCTGTTTAAGTTATCCCTGATACCAAACTAAGGCTATTAGTGGAGTATATCTGCTGGTAAGGTTTATTTGCTATTCATTACAGACAAACAGCTCATATATGGTTTAGGACTTAGATATACTACTTCCTAGACCGGGGGGGGAGAGGAAGGGGGGTAAAACAAAAAAACAGCTTTAATACCAGTTGAGAAATCTTATCAGAATACTAAAAAAAAAAAGTTTTACAAATTGAAACTAATTTAGAAGTCTCTAAAACCAATTAAACTATTAATATAATTCAAGATATCAAAATATGTTTCAAATGGAAAGTAACAATACGGAGGCAACCCACTGTCACACAGGTTTTATCTTGCTCTTTTCTGACAAAGTAACAAAAGGTAGGGTGGTAAATGACCTGAAAGGCCCTGATTAGAACTATTGATTTTTCTCACAGAATTTTCAGCCTGATCTCAAACTCATTTGTCACACAATAATTGGTTATAATGAACAGCACAAGTCAATCTCTCTGACCTTGAACTCATGCACTCTCTTCAGAATCAAAATGTTGCCAAATGCAGTGTTGGAATATTAATGGTATATAGAGAATGCCTTTAATATTCCAGCCCTGGGCCCTTCTGAAAGTATTACACACCATCAAATAACCTTTCTAAAGATTCTTCAACTTCGGCACAACGGGTTCTTATGAAACCTGTATGAAATGGGCAAAAGTCAAGGAAATGTAGATTGTCATCATCTTAGAAAAGAAACCACATTGCTCTTGTGATACAATCGCACGCATTTTTCAAAATTACAAAGCACACTTTTTCATTATATTATTTTTTCTTTTCAATTGTTTGCAATATTAAGTTAGAGACTTGTAGAGACTGCTTAGAGATGGTAATGAGCATAACATTCTACTTGAGCGATATTAATCACCCCTAAGAAAGACAGCTTCTCAAAGTAACAATACTTTGCATTTTGGTAAATTACAGAATAAAGAATGCTAAAGTGTTTCTCAAATACTGGGAATCCGTGATTAAGTTATTTACCTTGCAGTAACTGGGTGCAAGCTCTTGTCAACACAAATGCCTTTTTTGCACATATAGGACCCAAATGTGTAACAATTTTTATTTATTTTTTTTTTAAATTCAAGTGCTTTTATCCCTGGTACATCCCAGAATCCTCTCCAACCCAAGGAAAAAAAAAAAAGAGCAGAACAGATCCAACCATAAAGTTGGTTCACAGATACAAGTAGAGTAGTATTTGTAAGCATAGAATCCAGATGCACAAATCCTGAAGGCTTGTTTCCTTCAGATATAATTGCTTCTTCCCTGCACACCTACTGATAGGGATTATTCCCACAGTGACTAAGAAATAGCTGCATGTCTCACACTAGAATTCCAGCGTAAGCAATGGCTAAAATAAGACTTCAACAAAACTGGGGTTTTGTTTGTTTGTTTAATATGGACTATAGTTCTGAGATGAGGTCTGTCCTTTTTAGAATGCTTCATATACCAAAGTGTTCTGATCTTCCTCTATACTTTTCAGACTACAATGGTGGTGATTAATGGCTAATCACTGTAACAACTAGATTACAGGTCTTCATTGATAGATGGTAATAGGAATGTACTTCTACAAAGTAAAATGGGCAGTAGTGAGAAACTCATATATTTCATCTTAAATTGAAAACTGGAGATGCTGGATTGTAGTAAAAAAAAAAAGAATAAGGCCCTTACAAAATACAGTAAAAGGGTAAGACCTTAAATCTAGTTTGCATAGGATGACAAAATGGATAAACTCCAGATAGGAAGAGGATGTGCTGTTATGCAGATCCTGATGTAACAAATAAAATTTGCAGTCACTTTCAGAGACAATAAATATCTCAATTACTGAAATTGTCCAAACAGAAAACCTCTTCCACTTAACTTAATGAAGTTGCTTTGCTTTAGATCAGAATATTCTACATTTTATCTAAACAGGTTTGATGGATGCGAGTGAGCCAGCACCAGATTTACCTTTGGAGGTAGCGCTGTATTTTTTTTTTTTCTTTATTCAATTGAGGGTGTCAATACCAGCAATATTCTCCATCCAATATTCACCAGCTCTTCTGTCTTTATCAGCTGTCCTTTATTATCAGGGACCTGTCTGCTCATGGTATCATGTAAGCAGTTCTGAAGGCCTTGGAAGATGTAGATCACGATCTAGTAAGCACAAAACACTAACTCAAAGGCTACATATAGCAGCACAGAGATGTGTACTTTGTGGCACACTTAAATGAGTCTTGCCAGCAGACAAGGAATGAACATCCTGAGGGACTCTGACCAATATGTCTGTGCAGCACGCACAGAGACACCGATTTCAACTACACTGGCATTAAACACAGAAGACAACTGACAAACTAGATTACCAACACATATGAAGTTAGATGAATGCTTAGCAGAATCTTCAGGCAACTTGATCTCAAATATAATCTGAAATTTTCCTTTCAGGAACTCAACTCAATACTTAGGAAATCAGTATGGATCCTATGAAGTCAATTCCTTCTTAAAAGGGTAAGCTCTGAAATCAAAGTCCAAGAGCTCTGAGGTTATATGACAACTGCAGATCAGTCCATTAACAGGCTACAGATGGACCTAAATCCTTCATCTTCATAAGCAAGTTGCTACTACTGTTAAGTTCTCAGTAACATACCCTTGCAGCTAGAGTAAGACCAAACAATAGAATGACCCTGTGATCACTAACAAAATATTTGAATTAGGAGTCAGGTTTAATTGGAATTAGTTGTGCAATGACCCAACAGTACAGATTCAGAATGTACAACAAACTCCTCACTAGGCTGAAAACAAGGGCAGTTAAATCCTCTGCTGCTTAGCTTTAAGAGCACCTTATATATACTACACTATACTATACTGTGTATGTGTGTGTGTATATATATATAAAAAAAACCTATAGTACATATAAGTGACATATACTATGTAATAAGGAGCTTCATCATACAGAACAGGCAAGACAGTACATTGGGTCAAGATGGAAACAGTACGCAATGCCTATTGCTAATGATTTTCATCCCATTAGTTTAATAAGCCCAGTACAGATTTCTCCAACAAGCAGTAGCACTGCCAAAAACAAACAAAAAAAGAAAGCAACTGGGAGAAAGTAGACATCCTTCAAAGATGTCATAAAGTTCACAGCTTGTGTTTGGAAGTTTCCTGCCAAAAGCAACATTATCTGTAGGTGAAGAAGCAGAAGAACTTGAAGCAGCCTTTTTCCTAGATGAAATCTTGACACTTCACCTTTTTCTGTAGAAAACTCCACAACATGAAAAACAACGGTATACTGTATACAGCTCCTCCTTTTACAGGAGGCTACAGAGTACAAGGCTAGAGATGCAAAGCAGTTCCCTTGGTTTTGTGGAGGGTTCGGGTTTTTTTGTTAGGGTTTTATGGGGGTGGGGTGGTTGTTTTTGTTTGTTGTTGTTTAGGTTTGTGGGGGGTTTGTTTGGGTTTTTTTGTTGTTGTAGTTCTTGTTTGTTTGTTTTTAAGTGGAGATTCTCATCTGTCTTTGAACAATTCTTGAACACAACGTATTTAATTGCAGTTTGAAGGGAAGACCAAGCCTTAGCTATAGGTTTTCTTCTGCCTTAAGGTCCAAAGAGGCTTTCATGGAAAGTGCCAAAAGAAAATGTTACAGGCTGCTTTTCCGAGTCTACCTGAAGAGCAGCAGTAAGAGAAGCAGCAGTCCTACAGCATTCTCCAGGACAACTTAGAATGGCACTGTTGATTGAGGAAAAGACAACAAAGACATGCTCTAAAACCAGGATTTAAGTTTTCTACTGTAATTTAAGTCCTAGTATCAGCAGCTTGCTTCTCATATAGTGAATTAAAAAAAAATAAACCCACACCTTTTCAGAGGTCTGCAGGCTTTATTACTAGTTAGTAGAATTAAATGCAGAGTCATAAGAACAAGATATTATAAATGTTCTGGTTTGCTATCAAGGAACAAAAAAGGAATCATGCAACCCGGCTCACTTGTGTCCCTCAGTAGAACAGGTGCAAGGACAGAGCAATCAAAACAGTCTGATCTGTGGCATACACACAAATCTATTCAGCAGGTTTATCTTTATTTTAGCAGCTGTAACATTAGAAGCAAAAGAGGCTAGAATCATTTGTCCAAAAATTCATGACAAGTCTTCATAAAAGGTAAAGGCCAGATCCAAATTACATTGTTTGGCTGCTTGTGTTCAAACCCACGAAGTATCTTAAATAAAGGCACCTACATATACATCACACATTTCATGTTACTGATGATGTCAGGTCCTGAACCCCAGGAAGGTATGAGTCACCCTACAAAACACAGTTGCTGTGCACCTCGAAAAACAGGAAGAGAATTAAGAACAAGGTTACAAGTTACTTTGAGAAGCACACTGCCCTCTTGCGATCTTCCAACTGGAAAAAGACTGTGATAAGAAGAATCTTCTAAGCAGAAGACAGGAGACACCATTATCAAAATTTGGAAATCAAACCTATTTATACTGGAGAAAACGCAAATTTAGACACGTACAATGCTTCAGGTAGTTAATTTCCAAATATATGAAAAGGATTTAGATACATTTGCTCCAGCAGCAATGTAGCAACTATTTTCCATACTGCAAGTCTTTTTTAAAAAAAGACAGCAATGTAAAGCCCAACAGACCAACTTCAAAATTTACTGCATTTGGGAGATGGAATGTGAAGGTTTTCTATCAGTACATCAGGGACATTAACTGCTATATAAGTAGTAATATCAGTACACCTATGATTATGCAGCACTCTGATTTCTCTCCTGTTATGAGCTCCAATACCCATTTCTTCTAAAGATATTCACATCACCCTTCTACGCTCCCCCTCTTCTTCAAACTCAAAAATGCTTAATATTGCCTTAATTCCTCTGATCCTAAACTGACCTCAACATGAGCAGAATTAGGCCCACAGTCATCCCCTATACTTTCCAATTTCATCGACAAAATGATTTTTCAGGCTGAGGATGTGCAAGTTTAAATCTTGGAGAGTAACAGCTACTCTAAACAGACAAAAGCATTTAAAGTCAGTATTTTGCAGCCTCACAGGAACAGGAACACAAGCATACCATTAGTAAGGTAGAAATATGGTTTTTAATCTTCTAGTCACTCAGGTTGCAAACCTTTCAAATATCTATTTTGAAGGTGAGCAAAACCTTTAATAGCCAATACTGCTATTTTTTTGGTGCTTCCTGAATGATAGGACATTCATAAATATGACAACTGACTCTTCGGAAAGAAGGATGCAAAGAAAAGTCTTCATAATTTTCCAGTTGAAGACACTTGCAAAATAACCTGCCCAATTCAGTTATGAGCAATACAGCTAGAAAAGATGACAGAACTTAACTCTTTCTCTTCTTCATAGAAAGCAAAAGAACAGGACGAAGTTAGCTAATTACAAGAAAAACACACAAAAAAGACTGGAAAACATTACAATCTGCCTAAGGAGAGAAATGTAATAACGTACATTACAACAATAGTGAAGAATATGATTAAATGCTTGGAAATTAACATTACTAGTGCAGCAATGCTTTTTGTAGAAGTGACAGTAAGCGGCATCAGCGAACAAGACTACCGCAGCAGCACAGCTGAAAAGGGACAACTGCTACGAGACCGCTGTTTGCAGCACAAGGCTCTATTTCAAGTCCGCTTTGAAAGGAGAGGGGTCCTGTGTGCACACACATTCACACACTTTCCTAGTACTTGCTCAGTGTATCTACAAAGGCTTTACTTCTATGATTAATAATAGGAAACACTAGGAGACATCATTTTTTCCAAGGCAACTTTTTTTATCCTGTTTTGCAAAAACTTACATGAAACAGGTATCAAACTGTTTTCAAAGATAGCTTTGACTTAGAAATAAAAAGAAAGCTTTATTTGTAAAACCAAGAATTCACATGAGTAAGATTAGTTAGTCTTATAACTACAGGTTTGCTAGGATATGTTTAAAACTTAAAATGGAGAGAACAGGATGACTGCTTTGTTTGGGTTTTTTTTCTTTGGTTGGTTTTTTTTAATTCAGTTGATTAACAGGAGTGAAAAATATTCATTCATTTTTCTAAACGCTGCCAGAGATATTTCAGAACGAATGCCTTAATTTTCATATGACTAAACTATGAAAGAACTTTAAGATGTTTTAAATGGGAAGGCCTGTAGCTGATTTGCTTCAAAACTTACCTTACTAACGTCATGAAAGACAGAGGCTTCTCTAAGAGGCACTGCGTTTTCTGTGATTTAGATTATTCCAAGAGACTGAATTGAGGGGAAGAGGATTACTTAAGTCATTTTTTCAAAAAAGATCAAAATTAAAAGCCGAAATGCTGAAATAAGGAGTTTTTTTTTTTATATTACCATTGAAAAGCAAGTGCACAGGAGGTCAAACACTGCTAGCTATGGGTTTCTTTTGTGCCTCATTTGTGAAAATTAGTTATGACCATCCCTAATTCAAGAACAAGATGAAAAGCTAATCATGAGCAGCTTAAAGGGAAGACAGTATTATCACAATTAAAGCTTTCAACAGTTGTTGAAGAAAACCTGGTCCTTGAGACAAGATTCATGGTCAACTGAACTATAAAGATTTACAGTTCTGCTCAGAATAACCTGACACTCAGAAATTATACAGGGTGCATTTAGCCATCATGTTCCTCTGCTACCTCCTGATGTTCAGGATTAACAGCACCATCAGTGCAACCCTACCCACTCTCTCAAACTAACAGTGCTCATGGAGAGTCCTCTCTAGCTTCCAGGAGGATCTGTGCAGGAAAACGGTCATCTGTTCACCCTGCATGATCCAGTGGAGCCCAAAACACTGGCATCTCATTTTTTGATTGTGCAGAGTACTAGCAGAGCAACAGCATCATTTTCTCCAAAATGAAAAACTTGAAAGCATCTCCTATTTTCACTCACATCAAAAGGTTGCATAAAAGAGATTTTCTTCAAGAGCAAGAAGCTCCATGGACGATGCAGCTGCAACCTCCAGCATGAGTGCTCAAGACCCTAGAGGAGATTGGGCAGCCTAAAGAAAAACAGCATGAGGAAGACAGCTCTCAAATAGCCCTTTTTTTTGAGCCACAAAGCATCATAGGAAATAGAAGAGAAGAGGTTTGTTGACTTAGAAGCAAGTGATTACCTGAAAAAAAACCCAGGTCATAATCCTGGAAGACAAAAAATGGGCACAACAGGTATTTCAGAGGCTTGTATCACTGATGGCCTTTATACCATCTGTCTTTTCATAGTAGAAATGACGACTCCTCCCGCAAAACAGACTCACCACAGCCCTTCCAACCTTCCAGACTTCTTTTTTTATCAATGGAGACTGGTTTTGCTATCACATTAAAGAGGAAAGTGCAACTCAGAAGGGAGGCCTCTAGTGGCACCAAAAATATTGGGTGAATAATACATTAAGTGTGCTTACAGTTCACAAGTCAGACTAGAAAAGTTTTAAAAACGTGGCAGTTTTTTGTTTTGTTTTTTAAGAAAAGCCTTACCTCTGGTTCAGATTTCACTTCTGATTTTGCTTGGCCCACTGGTGTGATTGCTTTAGCTTTCATCTCAGGCCTTCCCTGTGAGTTTCCAACACCAGCTACAGACTTGGTGGCAGACATCGTGCTGGTAATGGGTTTGACCTGAGCAGCTGGGGTAGAGGTTCGCCTGTTGTTGCTCATTTCCATAGCATGTGATGGTGCTATCGGCAACTCACGCAAGTTACTATTTCTTGGAGCAGTTGACTGTAGCTGCTGATTTGGACGCTTGACAATATTTTGTGATGGTGTATTCTGAAAAGCAGAAAATTAAAAAACTGCAGACTTTCACTACAAACCAGACTAAAGTGTTTCCTGTTTCACATTTTCATGATTTAGTTAAGTTTGGGGGAAAAAACAAAGCTTTCTGAAGAGGCACAGTATTTTCAATGTGAAAAGAAAAATTATAGAAATGAGAACATTTTAACGATGGTTTTATTTTTATTTAATTAAAAGCAAAACTGAATCTCACTTGTTTAACGTCTTTCTCAGAAATTGGCTTCACTGTATGATTTATTTTCCTAATCAAAGCAATTATTCTGAACTACAGTCACATTGTCTTCAGCACTGTTGTGCTACCCCAACCTACTGAGCAACAGAATATGCTGCACTGGAGCAAACTCTCAAGACATGAGTGGCACTATCTGAACCAGAAAGCTTATTAGCAGTGGTACAGAGAGGCTTTCAAACTGAAAGCCAGAAATGAAATTGAAAGTCAGAGAACTGGGCTCCAACACAATGACAGGCTACCAGCAGTTTTAAAATCTTACTAAGCAAACCTATCCTCCAAAAACCCTTTATTGCCAGTTCTTGGGCAACTGCATCATCTCTTATTGGACCCAGATCAAGAAAAACACAGAAGACTGGAGGAGAAAAGAAAAAGGGAAAGATATATGTGCTGGTTTTGGATGTAGGTTATAAAATGACCAAGGCAGAAAAGGAGCAAGAAATGGTGAAAGAAGGTGACAGCAGGACAGAATAAATGGCACTGAAAAACCATGCTGGTGAGTTTTGAAACCTATGCTTACATGCTTGATACCCATGCAGAACTACGCAAGGCAACACTGATGTACGTGGTACTTACATGTCTTGGCTTCATTGGACCCTGTCGCGGCTGACACTGCATCCTGTTGTTATTTGGCTGCTGCTGCGTGGCCTGCATATGAGGCCTGAACTGTGGCTGGTTCATGGGCATCAAGGGCTGTGGTGGCCCTTGGAGATGATGATGGTGTTGCTGCTGCTGCTGCTGGTGATGGTGTTGCTGCTGCTGCTGGTGATGGTGCTGCTGAGGCTGAGGTTGTGGCTGAGGCTGTAGTGGAGGATGCAAGGGACCCTTCACAGGAAGAGAAAGATTATTTGTTTTTAGTGTCAAGGTAATAAACTCCTGAAAAGTAGCCCAAGCCTCCCAAGTCCTCAAAACATCTGTAAGCAGCTAGCTACAGACCAGGCTAAACCAAAAGTATACTGAGTAAAAAACAGACTAACAGAAACTGTGCAAGGTAGGTCTACACTTTAACCTATGTAAGTCAACAGCTGAAGTGGAAAAAGACAAATGCAAGGGCTCCTGCCCTCTGCCCCCTTTTCTAATGACTTTCCAACTGTTTGGGTTTTGGCAGGTTTTTTTTCCCCCCAACATCACCAGACTTCAGGATTTCCCCATGTTCAAAACACAGACACCACGAAAAGATCCCGCACAAAGCCCACCAAACGTGCAGGGCGGCCCTCCCTGCACATCACCAAAACATTAGCCCACTTCCAGCTGCGATTCAGCTTCCCCCCGGTTTGCGGGAGGCCCCCGCTTCCCGCCGGGCCTCGCAGCTGAGCGGCAGAGGGCGCTCCCACCCCGCCGCTGACCCGCCGGCCGGGGCCGGGGCCGGGGCCGGGGCCGGGGCCGGGGCCGGGGCCGGGGCCGGGGCCGGGGCCGGGGCCGGGGCCGGGGCCGGGGCCGGGGCCGGGCTCCCTCCCCTCCGCGGAGCTGAAGCAACCGAAGGAGCCAGGACCGGGCGGCAGGCTCGCTATCGGAAATACATTAGTGCCGGCAACTGGGGAGAAAATGAATCACTTTTTCAGGCACATCTGCCTCATACCTGTAATCTCAAATAATTCCACTTTAGCTACATTAGTCCTATAAGCCTACAAGGCAGCACTGGGCCACTTCCCACATTGCGTGTAAGCCCCTTCCTGCTGCAGACCCGTACCTGCATGCTGGGCTGCGTGTGCGCGGCGAGGAAGGGCTGTCCCGGAGCCTGCAGGAACTGCTGCCTCGGAGGGATGAACGGCCGCGGATTTGCTGAACCCGGCTGGTTGAAGTGGAGAATCCCCACAGGACCTTGAGGCTGCATGTTTGGCCGCACTGGCCGCTCTCTGGGAAACACCGGTTGTTGTCCCTGCTGATTAAATGCTGGCCCAGGCTGGCTGAACGGCATCGGATTTTGGGTAGGGACAGGATGCGCGCTATTGAGAAGCGGTGGAGGTGGCGGTGGCGGGGGGCTCCGCTGCTCGAACAAGTGATGGCTTGGAAACCTCGGATCTGTGGGAATCAGGTAAGTACTTAAATGACAACCTCCTTGGGACACAAACACACTTTCAAAGCACACAGCTGTATTTTGATTTGGAAAAGTAACCTGAAATTTGTAGAAAGCAAAATCGTATGAGATGTTTTAACTTTAAGAGCTACATTTCTCTTGCTTCTGCCACCAGTGTATAAAAGGAATTGATGCTTGAAAGATCAGCACAACTGGGAATTCGCTGGAATTAGGAATACCTTTTAGAAATTCTACTCTAATGAAATCAATGAAGGATTCCAGGAATTAGAGTTCAAAACATGCAAGAACTCACAAAATTTTGATGCCGTTTGCTGACCAGATATTTAGCAAATTTTTATATATATATAGTGTGTAAAATAGGTATAAAATATACATTTTATATATGCACATTACATATATATGCGTAACTATATATACACACACTACCTATTTTGTTTGCTATGCTGTATCATTTTAGCAAACCTTAACATTTCTTACAGTACACATAGTCCAGACAGTTTGAAGAGTTACTAGTGGAAACCAGAGTGTATGGAGAGTCCTAGTTATCTAAAATGTAACAAATCACAAGAACTTTATTGCAACAATCACTTTAGATACTAATTTTATTTTGTATCTGTATAAATACATAGATTGATGGTAGTTACAGATGGAGACACAAGATTACATCAGGGAAGGAAAAAGATACTAGACCACCGGAATTTTTGGCATGTACTAGTCTGGCTACATCAAACAGGATCTTCTGGCCTTCAGTCTCTTCCAAACACTTCATGTTGTATGATACACACTTACACTGCATAGCGACTTTACGGAAAGTGGATTTTGTAAGTTAATGGAAGTGAAAATGCTTACCTGCTATGAAGAAAGGATCTCTTTCCTGAGGAGGCGGAGGAGGGAGCGGTGGTGGCGGTGGTGGTGGCCCTCTCCACTGGTCCTGGATTGGCAGCCTTGGGGCTTGGGAGAAGTTGGTAGGAACTGGTCCAGGCGTATGCTGCTGAAAGTCTGGAGGGCCCTATTTAATAAGACAGAACTGAGATTAAGACTACCATCCAGGAATTTATCTATTGCCTGCTATAACTTTTTTCTCTTAAAAATACAGTTGCTTTATGAGTTATCTCCTATCATCTGTACAAATTGGCAGCCCTTACCGAGTCTTTCTTTCACAATGGAAGATATATTAAACCCCAGTACGGTATCTTGAAATGAATTCACAATGTTTTAATAATCACTAGCACCACAGGAATGCCATTTCTTCTCAAGCTTATTAAAATCCACGCAATTATTGACCTTCTTTCCCATTAATCCAAAAAAATCTGAATGTCTACTTTAGAAGACATTCCTGACATTTATCTTCTTAAACCGTGCTATTCTTCACCATCAATTTAGTACAATGTAAGCTACAGCAGTGAAGCAGCTTTACTTAAAAAAAAAAAAAGGGGGGGGGGGGGGGAGGACAATTTATGGCATCCAGAAAATTAAAGAAATCATCTTTCAAAAGAAATAACAGGAGAGTTACACTTCTGTCTATTCACAACTTAGCATCTGAAGCATTATGTGAAAGAGTGCAAAATTACCTTCTCTCCAGTTAAGTTTTTTTAAAATGTAAAGTGAGTCTTTACATATTGCAGAAAGCAGGTTGTTAATCCAAAAGCAGAACTTCGCAGAAGCCACACTTGAGTAATTCACACTATTACAATTTTTTATTTTATATCACAAGTTGACAAAATATGTTGGCAACCTCTGATAACTGGAAGAAGCTATGCCTCACATAAATCATATTAACAAACATTTCCTTATTATGTGTGCGTAAATCAAAAAAGTAATGAAAATATTCTAAGAACATGCTTGTTTTCCTCTTTATACAGATCCTGAAATCAGTGGTGACACCTGTTCTGTCTACATTTGATGCTCACCTTAAAGCTTAAAGCTTACAATTGCTGAAGACAAGCTTCCCAAAACAGATTTCAGACCAAACATTCCCTGCTAGACTGAAATATGGTCATCAGCAAAGGACCAAACAAGTAAGTTGCAGTGGCTTATCGTTTATCTATGGAGCTTCCCTCACCAACAGTATGCACAGTCTCACTCTATCCTATTTGTACTGCAAAAATACTAGCCTTTTAGGAAAATAATTTCTCACACAGCAAAAAATGTGTATTTGCCCTGGAAACTGAAGTCCACTCACTGCCAACGTAGCACAAAACAAAGCTGCTTCACATCCTTCTACCAGCACGATACAACTGGGATTGGCAAGGCCCAAACAAGTAGATGAGAAAGGCACTGAGGATCACAGCCATTAGTACATCTGTGGCCTTCTTGAAAACACCTAAATGGGGATATGTAAGACACTAAGATCTCTCATTTGGAAGCGAGACTCTGACTACTTATTTTATGCCATTAACCAGCCATCAACTGTAAATAGTTTATCATTCCTAGAGATTAAAGGGTCTATATCCTGCTGCCAGTGCTCCTAGTCAGCCAGTCTCCTGTGGGTATTTCATTTAGTGGAAAGACATTATATTACACTCAAGCATGACAGTCCTCATAACATACATACTGTTTGTAGGAGGAGCTGCTGCACTTCTGCAAGTGAACAGTTACCAACGCAAAATATTCCTGCCACCTCAGAAGAGACTAACACCTTTGAATTTCACAGGCTATCTGCAAACAACAGCAGCTGGAGAAAGAGGGAGCTACTTGGGATGGAGAAAGTGACATTTATTTGTCCCATCAAAATCCGTTCAGGTTTAGCTGACCAAGGCTGTTCAACTGCACTGCCCTTCCCTCGTGTTGAGCAGGACAGCACTGGCTGCCTGCCAAAAGAGCAACTGAACACAAACCTTGAGGACCCTGACCCTTCACTCCCAAAACGCACCTCTACCATCACCGCACGTAGAAGCTGCCAGAGGTACTTTCAAACTAAGGTTAAATGTATTCCCTCATCTTGGAAGCCTTGGTGATAAAAGCCTATTTCTCAAAGCATTGCTCTTACAGCCATCCTAGGGAATACACAGCATTTCTGCAGGCCACACGGCCTCGAGGGAGGCACCCAGCAAACCAACTGATATTTAGCTATTTAGGTATTAGTTTATCACCCCATAATGTATAAGGTCATTGCAACAGAGGCAGGGGAGAAACCAGTCCATCAGGGCAGTTTTCACACAAGATGGTTTTTATCTTGTATCTTATTTACCGCACGTAGTCACATTAACATATTGCATCTGGGGAGAGAAAGCAGTCTCGACAGACAACCTGCTTTTTCCTATTTTCTGAGAGCTTGACTTGGAAGCTCTGAAATTCTCCCTGTATTTTTCTCTAGACACAATATATGCCTACATATATCTTAGTTGTTTCTAAAATAGCCAGCAAAAGATAAATTATGTGGAAACTTACTGAAACCTGGACTAATAAAGCGTAAGTATCACATATTTGCCACCCAAGCTGAAGAACTGGCAGCAGTAATGATCTGACTGGGCTTGTTTCCAAGCACCAAATGGCATTGCAGTGATCACAGTCTCCTCTACCTGCTTCTTCCAAACTTGACGTATTCTGCCCTGGTCAAGGTAACAGATCCTTATCAGTCTCTTCCCTCACTCCCAAACTTCAGTTTTAGTGCTAGGCTACAAAATACAGGCTGAGGCTACAAAACAAGCAGGCATCTCTGCTTCTGTTACCAAATTTGTAACCCAGTCTCAAGCATCTTCCCCAATATTAATTCTTTGTCCAAATTAGCCTTACTGTTCTCCTGGTCCTGCTTGCCCTTCAGATACATTCTCTCATCCCCATCATGTCTTTCACTCTGCCCGCTGGTTCCACTTAGTCCCACCATGGATCCAGCTTCTCAGCTCCCTGACTCCAAGCTGGTGGTCTTGTCTTGTGCCAGCTGGTCAGGAACTCTTATTTGCCCCACCCAGACCCTGCCTTTCTTGCCTGTACACTTAGTCCAGGCAATTTCCCCTCTTTCCTGCCAGGGAAGAAGTAAATGAGAGCACAGGTTGAAAAAGATCCTTGACTTGTATTTTAAATAAACACTTCTTCGTACCAGAATACGTTCCCTCTCCTGCCAACCCACACCTTTGTTATTATGCCCAGATCTACCTCATCCCAAAGCGGCCCTGAATTGCAAATGCATGGGAAGTCCAGTTGAATTTCACACAGCTCTTACATACCGAAACATCCTCAGTGCAGCCAAACTCAATTTTCTTCCTTGAAAAATTGAGCAATAATAAAACATTTCTAAATAACTCACTTGGGCATAACAATATTTTTCCACCGTTTCAATCTCGGAATGAAAGTATTTGGAAAATTTCAACCAAAACAATTCAAAATGAGGCAGACAACCAGCACATCGTCTTGGTTCAAACCACAGAAGTCTGTTAGTAGTACACACGCTGAGAGCAGCTTTATATTTCCCATCATAAGGAAACTTTAAAGTCTTATGAAATAAGCTTTAGTGAAGTTTTAGAACTGAGTAATACAAGGTTATTTTAGATC
This sequence comes from Ciconia boyciana, assembly GCF_034638445.1. Classification (NCBI taxonomy): domain Eukaryota; kingdom Metazoa; phylum Chordata; class Aves; order Ciconiiformes; family Ciconiidae; genus Ciconia; species Ciconia boyciana. The sequence goes on from NC_132935.1 coordinate 159,542,300, forward strand.
TAAGAAAGGTCACACAAAAAAAGATTATAGTTTATTTACAAAAAAATTACAGAAACCAATAACCAGCAAGATATTTTACTGTTAAAAATATAAGCAATACTGATTTCAAGCTCCCTTCAGTACCAAAGGTGTCCATCCAGCTTCATTTAAGAAGCAAATATTTACTGTCCTCTAGATACTTCCACTGATTTTTAAGACAAACTAACAGTTATCCAACTGTTATCCAAAAGCTGGTATCCAAAAATCCCAACAAATGCCCACCAAAATACATTGAGAAAGTATTTTTTTTGCTCTAGTTTTATTAGTGGTGTATTTCATACAAGTGTATCCCACAACACAAGTTTGGGTCAAAATAACTCCAAAACATTCCATCAAAATCAGAGCAAGAAGTATTTGAAGTTTGGAATTCTTCCTATTGGCCTCTCCCTTTTTTTCCATCCCTCACAGTTAAGAATTCTGGGGGTTTTTTTTCACTTCTTAAGTAAGATTCCAGTTAAGCTTTGAGGCTGAGAAATTTTTAAAGATAACAAATATTTTCCAATCCTAAAGCCAACCCTCCTTCTCCATTTTGTGTTTAAAGTAACACAAAGATCCTTTTTATATCATGCAACAAACATGAGTTGTCCCTCAATGTCAGGATTCATGAGTGCTGCAACAATGACCCTTCCCTGCCAGAGCACCTACGCCATGCACAATGGAACAGAGGGTTCAGCTTTTTGAAACCTGAAAGTTTCAAAAATGGCAAAACTACAGAAGTACGTCTGATACAAATCACACCACAGTAAAGCTGCATGCTATACAGATAATTGAGTATCACTAAGAAATACCTACTTATTTGATTACTGAGCAGATTTTAACTTTATGTATATGACATTTTGAAGTACTACTAAAATATGACTGATCACATTTCTTGGCTGATAACCAAAGGCAAATCATGCAAAATTAATTGCAAAGACATTTGTTATTTGAAAAAAAAAAAAAACTAATTACCAATATTTGCTGCTTAAAAAAAAAAGAAATTAGTTTGATTCTCTTCCTTCCAATATCCATGAAAAAGACTGACCTTCACGTTTTTCCTAAACCAGCTTTGCTTCTAGAATCCCTGAAGAGAGAAATAAAATTCTGCCCCCAAATTACAGTAACATGGGTGGGGGGAAGCTTGTATTTTCAGATTTTACATTGCTGAGATTTTTCTTCTGAAAAAGCTTTCAGGACAATTCCAACAGGAATTTGTGTGATGGATTAATTTCACATACTATATGTGAAATTAAAACTCTAAGGTTCAACCAGAGCTACTACTTCCAGAGACAAATGAACTTTTTTTTTTTTAAAGAAAATATGTAAACTATGGTGGATATTATTCTAAGTTATGAGGTGTTTGTCTATTATTCTGAAATACCATTACAGTTTTTTTCTTCCAATTTAGGAATACACTAATACTACATCTTCAACTTTTACTTATGCCAAATTCTAATTGTCCTAAAAATAGTACAAAGTAATATAACAGTTCTCCATTAAAGTTTGAGGGTGGTGGGTTTTTTTTTGGTTGTTTTTTTTTTTTTTGCTTAACAGTAGTTAAACTACAATTCTAGGAGTGGATTATTTTACCATTAGTGTTAAACTCTACATTCAGCAAGTATTTGCTGCTAATAGCCCCCAAGTGCCCTCTGATATTTTGTAGAAAAGACCACGCAGAGCTATTTAACTTCAAAAATTAATGAAGAGCAGGTGCAAAAGCCAGATTTCATAATGGTCTAGTTTTTATAAAATAAGCATACTGTAACATAGATGCATAATAAATCTTTATATGCACAGTAGTTACTCCCATTTTTCATGGTTTTGCTATCCGGACAGTTTCAAATTACAACCAACTATTCAGTACACACATCAACTAAGACTCCCTACAAAAAATAATTTTAACTATTAGTTCACCATTATTATGCCTTTTAGGAAACTTCCCTACTTAAATCTCACAGTCTTCAAAATACCTATTTTCAGGTTAATGGGTTTCAACTGAACAAAAGGGAGAATTGCAAATTCATATGATCAGCCAAGGCTGCAAGGTTCTACATTTCAGTCCAAGACTGGGGCCAACTGTGACACTGGGGGGAAGGACAAAATATTTACATGCCCTTCCAGTGAGACCCCACAAGGCTGGATCACATTCATACAGACAACAGTTCCAAAGACCGAGTTACCAAACGCCCATATGAGAAAGACCCGGCAGAATGCATACGTAACTTTTTGGAAGAGTCTTGTCCCCTTCTCGTTGTTATCAGATTGATTATTTAGTATCATTATTACTGACTTAGTATCATTATCGCTATTTAGTATAATTACCAGACTGATTATTTAGTAGAAGTGCACCAAATGGCAAGGAAAGACTCCTAAAATGAAGCTTTTAGCTAGATTTAAAGCTAGTCGCAAAAAGAGCACAGACTCGGAAACAGCACACGATCTGAAGCAGACATACCCACCACGTCACAGTCTGGCCTAGAAGTCCTTAACCAACCCACACATACCCCTTCACAAAACTGCAACCACTTCAGCACTGTAGTTCCTTCTAAACCAGTACCTGCAGCCCTGGTGTTAACAAGTATTTCAAAGACCTGAGAGAGAAATTGTAATTTTTGAAAGCTGGAGGGCTCTTGAACTGTCTTCTCAGTAAGGCTTTGTGGGCTACGAGCGGTAACAGCTCTGGCCCTTCTTTCTTATCTTCTGGGAAAACTAAAACATACCAATGCCTCAACACTGAAAGCAAGGTACTAAATGTCAAGATTTTTCTTAAACTACCAAAGAAAGTAATTTTTAGTCTGTACTTCTTCCTGTTTTTAAAGAATGTGATAAACTCATTTAATTTATACTCTTATAATTTTAATTTGAAAATTCTTATGCGTAATCTTTTTTAGGGTTTTTGTCTGTTTGTTTTTAATACAAGAACTGAGGTCTAGAAGGAATTTACATAAGAAATCGGGTTCTGTGTGGATTTCTAAAGAGACCGCAATCACAGACATTTTAGAAATACTTAAAAGGAGAAGATAACTGCACAGTGAAGTGCTGCTGACAGGTATTTTACTGTCTTAAATCTTTAATTTTGTGAAGTTCACTCTGACAAAAAAAAATCTACCCACTCTTCCTCCCACACACTATAATTTACAGCACTTCAGACTGACATTTTCATACAATTCTGCATGCCTGCAGGTTGCACAATTTCCTCTTTTACTAACTTCCATTATTCAATACAGCTAAGGCATAATTTACACCTTATCAATCACTTTTGGGAAAAAAAATGCAATGCAAACTTGTGTCTACAATTCATTAGAGTTGTGAATAGCTCATTGAACATGACTTTCACACACTCAGGCAATCCCACCTTCTGAAAGAACACGAGATAAGGTTACTTTAATCCTTTCAAAGAACTGCACTATTTTGCCTTCCTTTTATCCCTCTAAATATCCTTCCTAGTTAAGAAATTAACATTCTCTCTCATACAATTCTTACACAAATTGTACTTTTACTTTTCTGCATCTCTTGTTAATTACATGATGTTATCTCCAATAATCTATTCATGAAGCACAGATAACTTTGGTTACCAATAAAAGGGAAAACTTAGCATAAATTGCTTAGCACAAAGTTAATCTTATAAAGCAAGGAATAAAGAGGATCTAACAGCTATTATATGACTTATCAGCTTCTCTAAAAGGGTCACTCTACTTTTTTTCATGAGACTAATTAAATACCTTAACAATGTCATTGAAACTTCATGAATCTTTCAATAAATTACACCCTGCCTCTACAACATGTTTTCATTTATTAATCTCACTTAAAATGCAAAGAGCTAGGAGAACCCCATTGACAGTTAAGCAGGGCCACTCAGTTAATTCTTCTTATATGGTTTAAATGCAAAGAATAATGACCACTATAACCTATGACAATTAAAACTATAGCCATCTGTCACACGATGTTAATCCTCTTATTTTAGCAGCTACTAGACTTTTTGAAAAGCTTTCCTAAAACGCCTACCTTCCAGTGCAAGGAACTGACTTTCCATCCTCTTGTGTAAGAAGCCCTGCTTCATATGTCTTGGATATGGTTCAAAAATGTTGAAGTAGGAATGTATACATCCCACAAACCATGGCTCTTCACATTCAAGTTTCATAGTATTCTCATTTACTGTGCACAGCATACAGAAAGGGAATGATTCACTGAAATTTTATAATAAAATGTATTTTGATATTTCCTTAAATATAGTTTGAATGACTCATTAGTGTCCCTGTGATGTCTACGACAATCATGTAATTCCATCACGGTGAACTAAAACCTAGCAAGTACCATGATTTTCCAAACGGATTTAGTATTATAAGACAACCTTATATAAAATTTCATGCCTTAAATACATTACAATCAAGAAGGACAAAAATTAAAGTTCAGAGCAATCATAAAACTCAAGACAATGTATGCTACCCATACATGAGTCTTTTCAAAGTTTCTGGAATATTTTTTCTGAGGGGAAAATGCAAGGAGATAGCAAGTGCTGGTTCAAGTACATGGACTGCTCTGATCCTAGTATTACAGGCAGATTGAGACAGAGAGAATGGGTTGGTATTTTCCTCAACTGAGCCGAAAATAATTTTTAATATTAAGAAGTTCCACATAACTTGGACAAGCTTCTCTTTGATACTACACAACTCCAAGAGATAAGAAAGTGTGTTGGGACGTTTAGGTACAAGTCCAGATCATCCGTAAGAGAAATCACCAATGCCTGATTTCACTGTTTAAGGTCCCAGAATGGCATTTAGTCATCATGGAAAACCAGTACAAGCAAGGAGAAAAAGGCATGGAATCCCTTGTTATTTAAGCCAACTCATGATCAAGTAGCTAAAATAAAGACACAGGTGATACAGAAAAAGGATATTCCTAGCACACTAAGACAATCCCAAACAGTTCAGCAGACTAAAGCTAAAATTTAGATCCACTGTATATTAAAAGTATCCCTTTTCAGCAAGTTTCAGGGCATCCCCCCCAATGCATCAAGCAGGGACATATTCATATTGCAAATCGAGACAAAAATACTCACAACTTCAGTGTGTTTTTGTAAGAGAAGCAACAAAGCAGAACAGCCCACAAGCAATCACTGCTACACAGAAGGAATGCTTCAGATAGGTTCCTTGGACCTCCATCTGCTCTACCATCAAGGTACGTACATTAGAAAAGGAAAATCTGCAGGACAAGTGGTCCATTCAAGAACAATTCTCAGAAAATACTCCTAAATGAAATGCAGGCATAGGAAAGATATTGTTAACTAAATCCCAGCTCTAGCTTTAAACTCCTAACAGTGCTGATGTACAGAAAAACCATGCTGCCATCTGTTTTGTATGGATGAAGGAAGAGTGTTGCCAGCAAGGAGAGACAGGCCATAATAAGAAATAGCATGACAGACAAGTAGCAGCCTGCACTGCCTGAAGGAAGAGTAAACCCAAATCTCTTAGATTAGAGCACAAACCAAAGTAATTTCTTAAACGGGTGTTTTAAACTAATTCATTTGGAAGAGTCAGTTTCACTTTAGTTTGTAATCTTCTTCAGGGGTGTGGTGTAGAAGAGTGTGTGATTATTTTTGTTTGGTGCCCTCTAACTTTTTAAGTACAATATAGAAATATCACAAATAGAAGCTGGAGAAGAGACATTAGTGCCATTCAGAATGATGATCTCTCCCTTGAAATAAGAGAATTTCATAATCATTTTATTTAAAGACAATAAAATCCTTCTGCATATTTTTGTACTGGAAGCTAACAGTTTTAAGGATGTGTAAAAAGTTAGGGACCCAAAAGTTTTGGACCTCCTCTGCTTTTAGAACTATTGAGATAAAACATCTAACAAAATTCATACCTTATCCTTAGACTTACCAGAGACTACTCCAAGGAAATATTATTACAGTGTTTATTGACCTAGTGTATCTTGGTGACCTGCAAGTCACCAACAATTAGAAACAACTCTGAGGTCAGAGCTAAACTGGCTCATGAACATAAAATTCAGGATTTCTACATCACACTCCAAGCTTGAAGGTGCAGCTATAGCTCATTTAAAAACCATCTGAGAACCTCAAAGATGAATACATGTGACTTGGGGATGATGCTTCTCCCTTCAATGAAAAAATGCTCAGACTGATACCAAAAAAAAAGTCAAGAACCAGCCAATTTTATAGAAGACAGATATTAGAATTGCTGCTAACCTGGACTTTGATCTTTATTAGAAAACGCCATTTCAGACCTGACTATTTAGCAGTTAAATTACCTGATTCCTGATTTTTAATTCTGTAAGGAAATCTCATTTTGGAGATGTTTTGCACATCTCTGACCTTGCAAACACTTTGATGCGATAACTTTACATATCCAGAGCTCCCAATGTGCCTTCAAGTACTACTCACGTGTTGTGTATGAAGGACTGAACATTTTTTCCTTTGTGGGTATCCTACCATAAACCCATAATATTCCTGTAAATTAACTCATTTTACTGTAAACAGTAGTATGACTTACTTGTTTATAATGAATGAAGCGGTTTTTCATTCACATTCTAAAGAAATGGCAAGAAATGAAGGTGCAGAAAGTTAATAAATACCAGTTTCTAGATTTATTTTTTTTTTATTGGTACGACACAAATATACTGAATTATCTTTTAAAAGGACATTTTCTCAGCTCCATGAAAATACCTTAAGAGAACTATACTATCATCTAAGACTTTATATTGTTATACCAAAAATATATTCTAGTACTTAAACACTGAATAGAGAACTAAATTACCCTTACTACATTGTAGTAAGAAGTCAATTGTATGTTTTAATTGGATTTCATTATGAGTCTTGACTTCTGCAAAAATATCTCTTTAACAGTATCTAATTAATGACTATGTAGCTACATGCATAATACTTTTTCCTCTTTGCCTCAATAAAAATATGTGCTTTGCTCACAAGTCTTTAGAAAATTCAAACTTCGTTCATATGAATGTATCAAAATCACAATATATAGCTATATATATATAAATATATATCTATATCAAAACTTTTTCACTGTGAGGGTGACTGAGTGCTGGCACAGGTTGCCCAGCAAGGTTGTGGAGTCTCCATCCTTGGAGATATTCAAAAGCCATGTGAACACGGTCCTAGGCAACTGGCTCTAGGTGTCCCTGCTTGAGCATGGGGTGGGACAAGATGACCTCCAAAGACCCCTGCCAACCTCAACCATGCTGTGATTCTGCATTTAGCAGGTACTAAATAAAGCTGAGACTGAAGAAAATCTAGCATCATTAACACGGGGGGGGGGGAATATCTACAACTCTGGTTTCCTTGGCAGTGTTAAATAGTGATTACTTAAAAGAAAGGTAAATGACAGTTACTATGAAATATAAATGCACATGTTTTCCATTTGATTTTAATATCTACAGAGCATGTGCACACTGGAGCTAGCATGACAAGTTAAAGGGTTACTGCATTTAGAAACCATCTATTTCTTTCTTATTTAATAGCTGTTACCATCATGTTTAGCTGCTGCTGCTCCTCCTGCAAATGGGAATTCATTGATATGATTAAATTTGATGGTATGATAATGTATGGTAATCGTGATTAATCAGAAGCCCACTAGCAAATGGAGGATGTTGGGTATTATGTCACCTGCATTTTAAACTGCATTCCCTCTATGCCAGCCTGACAATATTTGACAGCTGGAGGGATCTCATGCTGCATCTGCATGCTACTACTTATAGATCTGATAAGAGAAAGTGCCCATCATTCCTTCACTATCTTAAGTGCTGTAATTATAGGGCTTTGCAGTCAAGTTGTGAAAACAGTTAAGTATTAAAAACGAAAGCTTTTTGCTAGCTGCTGAACAAGCTCTGTCTCACATCTGCAAGGGCTATAATCTGAAAGAAATGTAATTTGATGCAGCAGTCTCATTCAAACATGATTTGCATGAAATGCTGTATAAAGCACTATCCAAGAAATGTCAATCAACACCACCTGATACCATGTATCCTGTTAAATGAAAACAAAATGCTTTCTACACTACCTGTGATCTGCCACTGCTGCACAGTAATAGAGTGAAAATTTCATTTACTGTTACTCATTATAGTAAAGCCATAGATGAAGCAGAATAATTGTAAGGAAGTAGGAGAATCATTTTCACAAGTGGCTTATTTCCATTAACAGTTTGTCTACATACTGTTGCAAACATGTACTAGTTACTAAATATCATTACTTACTAAATATCAGTTTAAAACAACTGCCTGTGCTCAGATGCAGGACTGTTTAAGTTGTCCTTACTGTGAGTACTGGAGAATATGAACCACGACCTTAGTAACAGTTGCTAAAACCCTTATTCACTCATAGCAACTCACAATCGAATTTGAAATGATGGAAAATATTTTACTCCCCATTTGCATTTCCCATAACAAACAGCAAACACCATTGCAAGGAGTTTTACTTTCAAAAGCACTGCAAATTTCTGCTTCTACATACTGCAAGAGGTGTTTACATAAAAGCACACCCACAGACCCAGGTACCTTGTAATATCCATTAAAATGACCAAAGTTTGCTAAAATGGCATTGTAGGCTGATCCAAGTTAGTCCAAGGGCCACTTTGGGGAAAAAGCAGTAAACTGTATCCTAATGTACCTTTTATAATTAATTTGTATAACACTAATACATTGTTTGTCTAAAAGAAATGTTTCAAGCAAGTGGCAATGAAGGACAGCAACCTCTGTTCAGAGCAACAACTGGGCACCTGTTTAAAAACCTCTTACAGATTAAAGCCTAAAGAAGTGTTTAAAAGCAGTGTATGAATTTCAAACAACACTTCAAAGCTCAGAATTCATCAAACTAGAGCTTTCAGAAATGGTGAAAAAACTGAATCAAGACTAATCAACTGCCTTTCACAGCATCCGTTTAAGACAACACCTGATGTCCTGGAGATCAAGAGGAAGCATGTTGAATGGGAATATAAAAAAAGTTTACTAAGGTTTTTGCAGTTTAAGGGGGGTGGGGGGGGAAATCAAGTAGTCTTTTGGGATAAAGATGATTTTGAAAGGAAATTGCAAGGTAAGTTCCAAAACCAAATCACATCAAAATCCCCCGGGAACTGAAAAGACATGCGATGTAGAATATTCACAAGGGCCTGAGGACAAGTTTCTCTATTAAAGTCTTATTTTTATACTGAATAAAACATAATTTATGTTATACAATTCAACTTTTTCAGACTTGAATTCAACAGTTACCTGAAAGGTACCCAGTGCACTAAGGTGTCCTATCAGAGGAGAAAAGCTTTGTGCATTAAAAAGTATTAAAGCCTTCCTGGTATAAATTAGGCAGACACTAGTGCCAGTTCATCTTGTGCTTTGTGCCATTTCAGACTATTCCTAACTGCAGCACTGAAACTCAAGTTGACTAAAGTCAATAAAATTTGTCTGTGGCATGGACACCTGCCCAGCTCACACCACACTCAGGGTGTCAGGTTAAGGACAGGAGCTAAAGCAGAATTTATTCCAGTTTCCTGAAAATTCTCCTGGATAAAGATGCACAGCTGCGTTAACAGGCTCTGCTCTCTCTGCAGCAGTTTCACAGGAGGATCCAGGGCAGAGACAGAGGGGGAATGGCCTCAGATCCGAGGAATTCCTCTCTTCTGCCTTGAGCAGTGTGAGGCAGGTTCTTCCCAACTTCCTCTTCACTCCAAATGCCCCACTCTAGCCCCAAATTTGAATGTTAGGGATACCTCACAATTTCTGGCTGAAGAATGTTGACAGCGAAAACACTTTCCCTCTGCCACATTCTATCCCAAAGTGGGCGTGACAACACTCATTCTGCTTTTATATGTCCTTAAAAAATTGCACACATGCCACATATGAGTAACTTCAGTGTTTATTAAGATAAATAAATGACGTCTGAAGCAAAAAGTCTTTATAAATTTTTCTTCAGGCAAACACTGAAATATTTCAGACACAAAATGTGCTGGTGGACTCACATACGGGATGAAAAGATCTGGACCATCAACTTAGCTCCTAGGTTCATATTAAGTAATGATCTGGCCTCTGTAATAGTCAGCAGCAGCCTAGATACAAAGTGTTTAAAAAACACCTCTTCCACTTTCTATTTATTTTCTTCTTCCCTTGTTTTAACCCATCCTTCTTCACAGAAAGCAGGAGTTGAAAGAGAAATTAGCCCAGATAACAAACACCAGAGGACAGGAACCACAACAGTCCCTCTTGTGTAACAAGAAAAACCACAGGCTCCGTACCTGCACTGGGGCATCTGCAAGAATTAATAATTTGGTCAGAAAACATGTGAAAAGTTCAGAAGATCCATACAACTAGTTTCTGAATAAAGTCTTCTGTCATCTTCCTTCAGTCCCCAAAGCAGACTTATTTGTGAAATACCAACTGTGACATTGAGACAGGAACTCAGAAAAAGGCATCTTAACCACTTTAAAACAAAGGCAGATGATAAAGCAAGACCTTCAGAAGGACTCTGCCAAAGAGGTTAGCTTAATCTGCTCTTTAAACAGTTTAAAGAAAACATGCAGTTGGCACTTGCACAGTTCCAGGTTAATTCAAATACCTGGAAAAATATTAGCATCGACTATGCTTGAAGATTGGATTACTGTCAGCTACAGCCACCTGAAGAGTACTGTGCAATTTAGACAAGCATGGAAGACTTTGCAGAACTCGGGTCTTGAACTGCCAGGTATAACAAGTTCACTATGTTTCTCAGCTGTAACATGCCTCAGATCCACCATTTATTCAGTCCTAATCAGTTGAATATAGCTCTCAAACATCACACTAAGTCACACTGAATGCTTACAGAGTAAGAGACAGACAACCTCCTTGATTCAAGATTACTGTAAATGTTAAAATAACTCTAAGTAGGGAATACAGATTCATTCCATTATGTCCTTTCCAGTACTTCCTCTCTAAATATTTCAGGAGTTCAGCTTTAAGTAAGAAATAATTGAACAATGAGCCCTATCCTGAATTATTAAAATTTAGATACAAGGTTAAGTTAATTTAATCAGTCCCAACTCCAAGCAGATTCAATCCTGATCAACATTACCCTGATTTAGTACTACATTATTTCTTATAATTTAGAACTCACACCAATATGCTAACATGCTCATTACAACTTTGTTCAACTCTTCAATTATATCCTTCTGCAAAAGGCTGTAAGAATTAACCATTACATGGTTACAAGTCACTTCATTAGCCCTAAATTAATAACACCTGGTTTCCAATGGATTTCCGACTTGCAATTGATTAGCTCTGATTGAAGCTCTTCCCATGTTCAGAGCACACACAGGCTCTCTGTGCTGAGAGGTTTCTCTCCTAGATAAGACAGGAACTCAGAGGCAATTTTTCCTTCAGTTAGGGCACTAGCCATTTTTAGGTCTCTCCCTTGCAAGAACATCATTACTTTTAATGTTTCTACCTCTGCCACATTCAATCAAAATAAACCATCCAGTTCAAAGTTAAAGTGGAAAGCAGGCTACAAATATTTAATTCTAACCTCACAGTTTTTTAGAAACAAAGCAATCTGAAAAATCAGTTGACTATTATCCTTTGATTAGGCAATCCTAAAAACAAGAGCAAGTTCAAGTTATGACATATCCAGAGATTCTTTCTACAATGAGGAAAAGGATGAATGAACTATAGTCTGGAATATTTCTTTGATCTTTTTCAAATGGCTTGTCAAAGTTGTCTAACCATTGCTATATTGCTATAAGTCAACAGTTATACATAAACAAGTGAATTATAATGGCACAAAAGCATTTGACATGTAACAGAGCAAAAAAGGTAGTTCTGCAAGATGAAACGTTCAAGTCAGAAAGTAAATTTGTCTTCAGCTCAAGAGCTAACACACTACATCTAATAAAACAAACATGAGATATGTACACAGTGACACTTAATTCCTAATCTTAATATGACTGATAACCTATGCAAAATTTATAAAGTACTTCATAAGGGAAGTCCATATTATACCCATTTGATAACTCAGTGAGTCATGGAAAGATTAAGTAACTTTCTCAGGGTCACAGAGCAGGTTACTAGCTGAAGTATGAAAAAAAAAAAAAAAACCAAACCGCAAAACCACCACTCAGGTCAACCAAATCACAATACTGGATTCTCTTAGTTAAGCTAGCCTTCCTCCTCTTTTTAAATAAAGAACTACACTGACTTTTTGCTAGTGCATTTCTTACATAAAAAAGCAGCGAGCAGTCAAGTATTTTCCTTCAGGCAAAAGGAGCAAGAGTCCTACCAAAAATGTTCCATCTATTTTATTCCCTTTTAAAAACAGCTGCATGCAAGATTAGCTAGGTTTGCAGTACTTCTCAACTTGCAAAACCAAAAGTGAACAGAATTAAAATCTAATTTCACAGTTAATTTAAAAAAAATTAATTTCCAATTTTTCTACACTGATGTAAACACACAAATATGTCAATTACAATGCCTTTACAGATATTCTTTGTCCTCCAATTTCTTTTCCATCCCAAATTGTGTTTATTGGCAAAGCAACTTAGTGTCAAAGGAAAACAAATGCAAGATCCTTGTTTTCATAAAAACCAATTAGAATTACTTTTAAAATGTTAATAAGGTCTCCACATAATAATACTAAAGGCTGCTAAAGAAAACTATTTCCTCTGAAAACCGCAGTATTTTTTAATAGAAAAATATCTCCGTTTAAAGTGTTGACAATGAAATTATATAACATGAATTTACTTAATGAAACTGGGGTTTTACTGCTTCACTTTTTTATACTTCGCAGAAGAAACATGGCAATTTAAAAACTCAGTTATTGTAGAAAATACAGATATCAATTCCTCAGATAGATGTCCTGCATGAAAAATATTCTGTGTTAAAAACAAACAAGTATGCACATGGCAATCAAAAGTCACAGCAGGTTTCTGAAACCTGCTTCTTTCAAATACATCTGATCTCTATGCAGGTAATTTACTGTGTGATACTACACAGATGTTCACAAACAGCTACTTTCCTCCTTCAACACTGCACACATTAACAGAGGATAATTTTTGTGTGTTTCACATATTTGGGAAACATAATATATGGGTCTTTATTTGAAAATATTTAAGGCAACATTGCACAAACTATTTATTCTTTTGCTTATTTTGATACACTGCAAACCACTTGAACTAAAAATTCAGGACAACAAAATTGTGAAATTATGAGAAAAGGTCTAGAAGCATGCACTCTCTCCATTCACAGAACTAAAAAAAAAAATTACCAAGTGAAATTAGCCTAGTGAAGCAGCTAGGCGCCTTGTTTGTTTTGGAAGTTAGAAACATATGGGAAAGCAAGGTCATGCAATGCCATTCCCATTTTTTATATAAAAATACGAGGGCGTTTAAATGCCTGAAGTAATGATAAAAAAGAAATTTTGCTGAATTTTACAATAAGATATATATACTGCTTTTTAAACTTAGGGATTATTTCAAATAGCCTTTTATTATATCAAATAAAATAAGGATTCTATTTATACAGAAAGAGTCAGGTAATAAAATGAAGCCCATATTCCTTAAGACAAGATGTATTCATGCCTCTCCCACTGGAGAGACTGGTTCAACAATTTTACAGTTAAACAGAATTAATTCTACTCTCAAAAATCCATTGACCTTAAGCTTTTAACAAACATTTTCAACTGCAGAGTGTATTGTCAATATTTACAAATCCTTAAAATTATATTTCACTAGAACAGCTTTTATTTGCTATATTAATATTTCCTTGCAAATGTATGCTTATCCATATCAGAGAAGAAGAAACAGCTGCTACTCACAGGAAATCTCTGGGGTCCTACAGCAGGTCTTGGCTGGGCTGGAACTGGCAGCAAGGGCACTGAAACAAGAAGCACCTTTTAACACCATTTGTTTTACCTAACAGTTGTTGCTGTTATTTCCAAAAGCAGTTGCAATAAGAAGCCATGATTAAAATCTGCTACATTTACCCTCACATGTCACAGTTCCTACAATTAACTGTAAAGCAACCATTCCCTCCCCCGCAACATGCAACAGGGCAATTAGGATTCTCCTAGTTAATTTACATAATTTAATTCTGCATTTTCCAGAATTAAATTGCTCCTTGTTGCAGGAAGGAAAACTAGAATACTTTTTCAGCCAAAGACGTCTCTTAGACAAAGCTGACAGAGACACTAACAATAATTTCATGTCTCAAATAGAAGGATACATGATTAATTTGCCTTCTCAACTTCATGCCCCTCAAGATTTCCTAGGTATCTCCCAGCCTCACCACCAACCTCCCACAACAAGCATGGGCATGAGGGGCTCTATCTGGTATAAATCACTGTTCATAGGAGGGTAAAATGAAGCAGGAAGTGGCAAATAACAGCAAGCAAAAACTACTTAATCTGGCCTTGCCACGGTAATGGTATATGCAACTATGATCACTGTGCTGATCTCAGATGAAAGACTGCTATTTCATAAAGAGACACCAAGAAGAATTAGAAGACCCTCTTCCTGAAAAATAACCTCCAAAATTGGGATTTCAGGGGCATTAACCTGGATGACTTTTCCATATAACTGCATTTCAAAAGAGGAGTTAAAAAAAAAAAATTCCCAAAACATTCACTTAGTAGTATGGCATAACACACAAAGTGTCTACTGCTGGATCACCTTGGGGACTGAATCTTTACTTGAATCCCCAGTACAAAGTGTAATGACATATTTCCCATTTTCCAGTGCAGTTTTTTCCTCGTTGAGTTGTCTAAGTGTTAAAAGTACAAATGTCCAGTGTTAAACAGAAGACCTAGAGAAGTTAAATAATGCATTTCAATCAAACACTATTGCTCATTTACTAAAAACTTTTAGTAAGTTTATTTTTCTTCAATTTGTTTTTAGCATTTCTGAAAGTGACAGTAAACATCGACTTTGTAGACAACTACTGTATTACACTTCAGAGCAGGAAAGATGTTAAGAAACACGCTCAACTCCTCCTTTAAACTAGCTGCATTTCCCAACATAGAGTTTGATAAGACGCCTCAAAAATCCCTTTTTCCTTGGTAACTGAGGCACAAGAACTAATGCATTAGTGGTTATTTTTAGTTCACATCCATGTCTGGCTTCTATCCACTTTTGTTAAGTACTTGTGGTTTACTAGTTCAGGGACTGACGGGGTAAACTAATTGCAGCAGTCTTTCAGCACCGAAGGACTGTGTGCAAACTTTGTATCAGGTTACACACGAAAATTAGTTGAATAGTCTCATCTTGGCTTTTAATGAACATCTGTCGATATCAAACAGCCATGGACACCTGGAAAAAATTGACAGGGCACTCTTGACAGACCTAGGACTAAAATAGCTCAGGTATTACAGGTCAGAGGCACTGAGAAAAATCACATAAGGTGGGAAATATAGAGAAATGTCAACTGAACGGAGCACTCGTGTCTATTTCAGTATCCTGCCTCTGGCAGTAGCATACAGAGAGAGATATAGATATATTTTTATATTTTAAGCAAATGAATTTAATACTCATGAAAGACAGTAGTTCAAACTCTGTGCCCTTTCAATCCCTGCACACTTGCTGAAGCAGCAAAGAAGTCTCAAATAAGCATTAATTTTCCTGACGTCAAATCTTCCACAGGTTTGAAAAAGTAGGTTTCAAAAATAATACACAGCATGTTGTTAGACACTATTTTAAGCAGATTAAATTGCTTTTGGCCATAAATTCCAATGCTATACCTGAAAAGATGAAGAAGCAATTCCCATATTGATTATTTAGGAGAATTATAATGCAATTTTTCCCAAGACACCAAACAGTTTTTAAAAAGTAAATGGCATACTAATCTACTGAGCTGCCATAAACTGCTCATTAGTTCATGTCAATTTTGGCAGCACCATAGTATCCTTGAAATAGCTATTTGTGGCATAAACATTAAGGGGAAAACACTCAATACCTATTATCACAGGTTGAATTAATATTTCATAGTACATCTATGTACAGTCCTCCAGCATTTGTAAATTGATCATATTCAAATTTGGACATGCATTCAGCCAAAAATTACTACTTACAACTCAAAACTAATTTACAGAATTAATTTACAGAATAGGACACAAAGAAAAAACTATATGACAAGCAAGCAACTAAAAAGACATGGGATTCAAATGCCACAAAAGGCACAGCTGAACACCAGCTGCACAGTACCTGCAGCAGGTATGCGCAGAGGCTCACATAACCGTTTTAGGGGTTTTGATAGACTGAGTCCTTCTTAATCATTTATGAAGCTTCAGGGACTAAAAATAGTAGAAATTTGTTTGAAACAAAACTGACTTGAAAGTAACTATTTTTTTGAACCAAGATTCGAGGCTGGGCAGGGACATGGTGGCCGCTGTAACAGATTTGTCTTTGAGAGATCAAAGGAATAAGCCAATGACAGGATTCTTCAAGAGTGCTTCAACTCACTTTCAGGCTGAAGCAGCGGGCTACTAGAGCTATTTTATTATTTTATAATAGCTATTATACATGCTATTTTATTCACATGAAAATTTCATAACAATTTACAGGAGGTTTGAGTCTATTTTAGAAAATACTGATATACTCGATGCATTTCAAGACTAACTCAAACCAAAAAGATGTTGAGAAACTATATTTAGTATATTAAAGATTGGATTTAATAGTATGCTGCACACCTATTAGCAGAAATATTCAGTAGTCTTGCCGAGGATTCCTTCAGTAAAATGGACAGCCCAAAGGTATTTCATATGAACCAGCTGCTATCAGTACACATAGCAGAGATCTTCCTCACTGAAATAAAAGTCTTACACCATTCAAAAATGGATCACTCGTTTTCCAGGGCTGCTCATTCTGAGAGGACGACTAGACTTTTACCAGTCAAGAAATGAATGTGTACACAAAGTCAGCAGGTATAAAATCTAAAAAAAAAAAAAAAGACTACAAATCCAATACTGAAGATCTCCTAACATGCAGGAGGTACACAACTTTGTTAAAATGAGGATCTGCAAGTAAAGACAGAAAGACTATGCTCAAGATAAAGCAAGGCCCCTGGAATACCCACAGTGCCACAGATGTAGTGGTGAGGCTGAGACAAGCCTGAAGCCACCTGATAATGTGAAAAACACTCAGACAAAAGAAAGAAGATACACTGGTATACTTCTGACATCAGGCAAAAGCAAAAATCCTCAGTAGCCACTGCTGGCATTAGCAGGAAACTTGTTTATCTAGATGCAGAAGATTTGTTGACTGTTTCACAGGGGAGAGAGGAGAGGCATCTAGAATAGTCTAAAAACAATTTTTGCTTTTCCGAGGCAACAGTTCTTGTTTTGTGAAATGTTAGGGAAATGCACAGAAGGCATGAATCCAAGACTAAAGGACCTTCTGGACTGCTTCCAGATAATCTGTCCTGATGCATAATTTGGTGGGAAGCACTGATTTTATTAGACAGGAAAAAGTGAAATAATCTCTACAACACAGCTACTATGAAGCCATCTGTGAGAAGCCTAATAGATCTCTATCAACTGGCAATATCCTACCCTGACAAATTCCTGCCTTTCATTGGTCAAATAAATGATGCAAAGATAGCACTGGCTTGGGAGTTCTGCTGATTTGAAGGGGAAAAAAATACAGAAAACCTAATGGTAAATATGTATTAATATATATGTATTTCTTTACTTTGTCTAGTCCCAACAGAATCACAAATCAGAGCTATGTAAGTGTCTTTTTTTTTTTAATCCTCTTAGGGATTAAACACTTTCCAAATAAGAAGTAATGTTAACAGCTCTGCTGAGAGCTGCCCTAAAAAGTGTAGCCCAAAGAGTGCTTGTGTTAAGTTACAGAAAGTGTACTTGCAGGCTGCGAATCAAACAATACAAATGTGGCACTGAAAGGAGAACTGAGGGCATGTATCTTGTCAGGTAAGAATAGCAGCTGGTACCTTTCACAGAGCAATTACAGTACAAGGAGTGCCTCAGTGTACCCTCACCGAAATAGGTGGGTGGTCATTCTGTGAATGCTTGGCTGAAGCTGGAATTATGTGGGAAATGATAAACTGCAGTACTTACCTAGTTTTGAAAATTGACATTTGCTACTTTTAAAAAGCACATTCTCTTTTCAGTTTCCATTTTTACTGCTCTTTGCAGGCTTTACAGTAGAGTAACAAAGACAATAAAGAAGTTGAAAAGGCTTTACTATTTCAGCTGGCCACAGTCCAACAACATTATGTCTTACTTTAGGCAAAACATTTGTTTCAAGCTTAAGGAAAAAAATATCAGCCTCAAGCACATTTCCATTAAGTGATAAATTGTTGCATCCCTGGCAAAGAAGAAGATGAGTCACGCTCACATGACTGGGAAGGCGTTCAGAAAGCTCACCTTGTACAGGCGTCACTACTGTCCCCTTGAAATGTGGATTTATGTGTATGTTCTTCGGTTGCTGAGGTGTCACTGGAGGTGGAGTCATCATTATTCTAGGTGTTTCTATCTGAGGGGGCATATGTAGCCCTGGAGGAGGAGAAGAATGATGCTGATGCTGTAAAGGAAGCAGAGATTGTAACTGTTGCTGCTGCTGCTGCTGCTGTTGTTGTTGTTGCTGTTGCTGCTGTTGTTGCTGCTGCTGTTGGTGCTGCTGGAACAGACTCCTAACAGGTTGCTGGTGTGTTGGAATTAACCTCTGTGAATGAGTCTAAAGTCAGACAAAAGAATAAAGTCAATAGGCTTTAAAGTTAAAATATCCTGACATAAACCAGCACAAAACCAAGACACCTTTGGAGAACAATTAAGGCCAAATATGAACAGAAAAACTTTTTTCCCATATCATCAACTGGAACTGATAAGAACCATCAGCACAGGAAAGCAAAGGAACAATCAAAGACATTCATGTGAAGGAGAGGACAGCAGAGAGCAAGGAAGCAGGGAATGCAGACATTCATTCACTTATTTTTAACAGTGAAACTGTCTAGTTTCATATGTAGGGTTCTGCACATTTCACTGGAAACTGTCATCAACTGCAATAAGGTGTATGTGATGATTACTAGAAATCCAAGTCCTAGTATCAAAACAAATAAACTAACTTTTGTCTTGTATATCGAAGAGCCTCTCTGAGAAAACAGACCTAACAGTAGCAACAAAAGTCAAAATACTAACTAAGCTAAATTCTTAAGATATCAGTGCAGTCCACCTATCCATACTGCTTAAAGAAAAAACTACTTTAAAGATACCTTTCAAGGGTACCTTTTGTAACATAGAAGAAAGTCTCTTGCTGCTCAACACTCAAACACAAATCGCCAAAATCAGTTATAATTAAAAAAAAAATATTATCATGTTTCTCTTCAGAGACATTCTTCTGCTTCTGAACTCACTGATACTAAATACCAGTCCTAGCCCAGTAACTTCCAAATGACAGTGCAAGACGACTCCCAAACAGGCAACCTTTTAGTAACAAAGATGTGACACATTTTTTTCAGCAGCCATATACATAAAGCAAAGCAGCTACAAAGTATGCACAAGAAGAAGATACTGTGATGAGCACAATATGTTCACAACATTTAAGATCAAAATAACTAGCAAAGACTGCAGCAATACAGAAAAAAAATTATTCCACCTTCACTGTTTTAAAAGCACGAAATACTCTACTGCAGGGCTCTCAACCGCTGAGATATCCACCAACTCCTGCTAGTGATCAGCACCTAGAGTTACTGCTGTTGGAAAAAATCCCCTTTGTTTAATACAGATGACCTTGTCCTGCAAAGACATACACAGGCTTTGTTCTACAATCTCAGCGTCCAGTACATTTTGTGACAGTTAACAAAAAATAAGTGTGGGCTACCTCTTGATCACACATGTGCTGGGGTGGTTTTTTTTGATGGAAAAAGTAACATCTTATAGTTTGAGATAAAAAGCAGGGGGGGAAAGAGTAACAAAGCTAAATTCCATATGAAACCCCAAGACAGTAATTTTTCTAGTGGTGATTACCTTCCTAGGGTTTTATTTGCCTCCATAGTAGCATGGTAGGTATACAAATAGATTTTTTTTTTTTTTTAGAAGTATCAGCAAAAATACTAGTTTGACAAAAAACAAGAAATATTTCACAGAATCATATGTTTTTAAACTAAATTACTATTGATAACGTGGGACTGAACATGTTTCCATGTTGCACGTAGAGGACTTCTCAGAGGAATTAACTTATCCATCCTTATGCAAACCAATAGGTAAGCCTGATTGTATTGTATGAGTCGAAATCCACTTTTCATTTGGAGGCCCTGAGATTCCTCAAATTGAGGCTGGTAACAGGACTAAGCACATACTTTCACAATCACTATTTACACAAAGCCCATCTTGTCTAACAGTGCCCTGAAAGAGCAAAAAGTATACGTTGGAATATATATTCCACCTTCGTAAAGATTCACAATTTATAATACATTTCTCCATAATTTCCTGAAAGTATGTTCAAAGAATACTAAGGATTAAAAGGTACCATTGTCGATGGCTGGTTTGGCAGCAGTGCAGGCCTGTGATCCTTCATTCTTCCCCTATCATTATTGTCTCTCCTTTGTTCTCCCATTCCGTGGCACATAACCGAGCCTCCTCTTCGCCCTCCTCTCCTTGAGCCATACCGTCCCTGTTTAAGCTGCCTTTCCCTCTCTTCAAATTCAAGTAATGCTGCTTTGGCTTCTGCAGAAAGTTCTGTTAAAAGAGAGAGATGAGGAAAAAATATTTTGGCTTCATGCTGAAAAGATGGAAAATATCATGAAAAAAACATTGCTAGAACTATATAGAAGCATCCCTGCAACTGACAAAATTTGCAGGCACTTTGATCTCCTTTAGGTGGCATGTTAACATTTCATTAAAGACATCTTTAAAAGGAAAAAGCACACAGACACTTGTGTCTGTTGCACAGTCAAAAAGCAGCAGGTAAATGAAACAAACATGAACAAAAAGGTTTCAGGTTTTTTTTAAATGCTATTGAAGTTTGCCTTATGCTGCAAGAGAAGGCTGTAGCTCCTCTCACATTTGTGTTATCCTAAACAACATCTCTCTGCAGAAGTGTCAGGCAGCACAATGAAATCCCCAGTAAACTTTACAGTAAAGGATATGTAGAGTCTTCCATATAAACAGATTTTATCCGCCAGACTCTTTTACACATTGGCCTGTTCCAAAGAAGGACTTTCTGGTCGCTGAAGTGTTTTTGCAGTATGTAAGTACTTAATATTTTATCTACTGTATGTGGCTGAAGAGCCAACTGTACTTTACAAGTGATAATTCCACTGAGAGAGAGCACACTTCAAAATCTGTGCTCAGCTCAAATCAAATACATGGCCACTGATAACACCCACTGAACTCACATCACAGGTAAACACCGGAGAACAGACAGTACTCAACGAAGACTGCCAAATTTGCTTGAAACCTGGGACAATGCTGATAACATTAAGAGAAAACCATGCAGTAACAGGCCCAGGTAATCAAATTACTTGGAAATATAGAGAAAGTCTACAACAAACTTCAGGAAACACACCGTGACAGTACGAGCAGTGCCACTCACCAGGTTTCAGTTGCTTAAAGGGGATAAACTTTAACCCAAACATGCAGCTGAGGATTTTGCCATGTGCCAGGCAGATTCCTTGTTACCTCTAAAATTGACTTCTGCCTCTAACAGGGCAGAATGAAACTTACTCTACAAGAAACACATTCCTGACAAATAAAAACATATTTTGAATTCATATAAATGGCAATTAGTGCAAGAATTCCATTTTTCCATTTTAAAGGCTGCTCTTAAAGGAGACTGGGTACAGGGACCACTTATCAGGACAAAGTGGTTTTACTTGCTAATACTACACAAAATGGCTATAATAACTGAAGATCAGAACACAAACAGTTTGTATGTGGCAGCTGATACACTACTACAATGTCTCCACATCACTACATATCCTCCATCAAGAATACATACTCAAGCAATTAGAAAACTATTAAAATTTCTTGCAAGTCTAATAGCCAAAGCTACTTAAACCACCATCTTAAACATCTTCATAAGTAATCTCAATCAGTCTTTGAAGTTGAGGATTGACAGAAGGGCAGAAAAGGGCGAGTGTTGCGCATTCCCACTGCAACAGTTGTTCTTACATGGCTAAAAAAAAACCTACCTGCATGACTGAGCTGCAAAGACTGTAAATTTGCCTGTCCCAATTTTCAGAGGTATTCAGCACCTCCAGAAAGCAGGGACTTTTTGATCTTTTAAAAAAAAGTTTAGAACTTCCTGACTGTCATGTTTGCTGTATTCTTAGACAGATTCCTAAAAGCCCAGGATCTGCCATCATACAGTTTCCTATTTAATTTCTGCATGTTGGTGATGAGACAAGTTTCTCTACCTCCTTTTCTCTCCCCTCTCTGACACCGCAATTAAGTGGCATAAAGCCTTAATTTACAATCACACCAGATATTCTTATGAAATGCTGCCTTTGCCCTAACACCTGCCTCGAGAGATTGGCAGAGCCCAAGACAATCAGGCTTTATCAGGAAAATCTCATAGCATGCTTAGAAAGGGGCAAGGAATCACACTCCCTCAAGTCTTAGTATGGTATTAAATGTGCACACTATGGATTTCTGAGGAAAATTAAGACAAATGTACTTTTGTCCAAAGCAATCAAAAGCATTAGACTAAAACAACCACCTTATCCATCTTTAGCTGTCAGGGACGAAAAAAGCTGGTTTAATGGGAAAAATAGAGCTCTGATTTCAAGCCTCCTTCCTGTCCACACCTGAAGCAAGTTCAGTTTCTTCACAGGCTTGCAAGTGTGAAAGGGCTAACATGGGCTTTTAGTTGGTCTGCAGGAAAGACAGACCACTATCTCCCATATACTTATAGGAAGAAATGGTGGCATTACATTGCAAAGCAACAGCTCTCCTCCCTTTAACCAGAGAGGATCCAAATCCCACAGGGCATCCTGGGCATGCTGCTAGTTGGAAAGTTTTGGTTTTTTTTTTTTCCAAGAATAGGACAGGCAGGGCAATTTTTCTGCCATCTTCCACACTACAACCCTGAACTCAGCAAGGTAGTTTGGAAAGCAAAGTTCAGTCATTGCAACAAGTACCTACCACTGATATTCATTCAAGATGATAAGAAGCTATTTTCTATTAAACAGATTAGAAGTCACATACGAAGAAAGCAATTCTTAATGAACCTGGGAATAGAGCTAGGCTTCCTACAAAGCCAGATCATGTCCGAGTCTCTCAGCCTCCTGAGCACATATCAAAGGACACCGAATAGAAACAACTTCAGAAGAAAGAATGGGCTGTTCCAAACAAAATTACTTCAGAGGGCTGTGCTGATTAAGCTTGGGGAAGGGATGACAGCATCCAGGGCAAAGTCAGTCCTGATATTCTTCGATGTGCAGGTACTTTTCACTCTCTTTAAAAAGAAAACTAAAAAATTGTTTTCCTACTCACTTTACACAAAAGTTCTCAAACTTTAAAGGCTGTGTCTTTAAAGGCACAGTCCATGTATTCAGTTTTTCAGTCAGAAAAGTGAAACTGTGTGTAACACTGACCTTGGAAAAAAATATTCCAACCAAAACAAAAAACCCCATGAATTCACTGCAGCAAGCACCATTACATTCATACCACTTCTATGACCACAGAATTACAATATAACCATTTGATTTAAAGAAAAAAATAAGAAAGTAAGATTACATTAACATCAAGCATACTTCTCTTACAACATACCACTGAAAGCAAGTGCCCTACCTGTGAATAATTTTGCTTACACACAAAACTGCAGGTTCAGAGCCTCGGAGACAGACTGCAAAAGTGAAGACCCATGCAGTGACCATGACTCATGAATACCTCTAGTACTTTATATTGTTATCAGTCACCATGCAGCAAAATATACAGTCAGCTCAATTATTAGGTGGGCTGTTTATAAAATTTGAGCGCATTGTGCCACACATACAGAGATCAAGGAGAGGAGATAGTGTGGAAGATGGTTTTGCAGGGAGGGGAGCAAGGAAAATAGTCCTGGTCTTCCCTGAAAGCAAAATCAGCCTGCTAACTAGAAAAGAGGTGATGAGCAGAGGAGAAAGAGATCCTCTTTCCCTCCCTAGACTCTTCCAAAGCACAGCCAGGTATTCACGTGAAAAGGCCCACTGCTTCTCCCTGGCTAAGAGCTTGTGTGCACTGTGACTAAAACACACTGAGCCAGGCTGGATGCTGCCATGCCCCCTGGACAGTGTGTGCAGGCTGCTGCAGCACACGGCCACTGGCTCCTGCCTACACCAACCCTGAGCACAGGTCTGTGGCTGCATCTGCCTTGGGTGGCTCCCCGAGAGCAATGGCATTTCAAATCCCCAGCTCTGACAATCCCAGAATCCCTATTATCCTGGATAATGCAGAGATTTACAACACAAATCACATTCCAGAACCCCTATTAAAAAAAACAAATCATATGCATTTACATATATATGCAATCTAAATTGAGAGAGATAGCAAATGTTCTCCTTTGTTTTAACTTTTCTTCTCCCCATCACCCAGACTTGAAACCTGATTACACTATGTGCTTCTGCACACAGTGCAACAGGAGAACAGTGAATTTCAATTTTGTAGTCTTGCCCGAAATCTCAACCACTAGTTATCAGCGTGAACATAAGCCAACTAAGCAGGACATAACAAAAAGTACTACCACATCCAATAACCTTTATTATCACTTTGCAAATGGCTCTGCATAAGTGTAGGGTTTTGTTTTGTTTTTTAAATTAGATACAGAGAGAATACTTTAGTTTGGTGATGCCAAACAAAGCCATTTTTCTTCACATTCCTTAACGGGTAACTAAATCCAGAGCATAATGACAATTCCAACTCTGGGAAGACTTCAACTATGTGCACTGAAAGAAGTCAAATATTTCTCACCAAAGATGATAAACTCAGTATCTCCAGAAATCAATTGCATAGTTGTCCTACAACACCTCTCCTTTAAACTCTTCAAAGCCACTACTTACATTATCTTGGATAAAGAAATGTTTAGAAAAGATCTCAGCTAACATTAATGAGAATACTCTGTATTTTTCCATAATTTTTACCAGCACACACTTATTTTCATCTTGACTGTACAGTTCTCACACACACAGTTAATGCAGTGAATCAGCAATTATTTTTCTAGTGTCTCTAAGTGTCAAGATTAATTTCACTATCGCTGGTAATAAAATGGTTTCAAATGACATCTTTAATCAGCAAGTAAAAATGCACTCCTCCAATAGAGACAAGCTGTCACAAAAGGTCACCAAAATGTGACAGGATGGAAATTACGTTTGTAACTTCAACTGAAATGTTAATTCCTCTTTAAGTGTTTTCTCAACTATGTTCAGGTTTTAAAGTAAGGAGATAAAGATCTGCAATGAAGTTTCATTTTTAAACCACTAGCATCTGTAAAAATTTTCTCTATAATCTCAAAAGCAAGCAGATATTTGTATGCAAACAAGAAGTATTTTTTGCTGTTTAACTTTCCACCACATGGTCAATCATTTGGCCTCTTTATCAAGAAACTAACATGAAAACTAGTATGAATAGAAACCATTTCATAACAGCAAGATTGTATTTTTGCCAAAGATTAGTTTCAAAAAAAAGCTCTTTAGTTCATAGATTCATCCACATCTGCATCATCTTTTCCTTATATCTCAGAGCCACATCCCAAATCACTTAAAATTACACTTAAAAATAAGTCTAATTCGAATCACTATTCCTTTAACAGTCAAGCTCCGCTACAGGTTTTCTCCTCATTGGCTGGTCTTATCTTTACATTAAACTACAGAGTAAATCCACAGATATTCGAAAATGTATGCAGTTGTCATTTACCTTGCAATTACGTGCAGAGATTTAGCTATTCCAGTGCACTCTTATTCTGAAAATATTCTGTTTTGTAAAGCCACCAGCACCTTTTGTATAAATAAGATATGGTCTGTATGTGGTATGTAGAAATATGGTCTTATGGATGAAAACACATTTGGAATGCACCTCAGCTAAAATATCCCTTGCCCATATAGACTACTCTGTGCCTCTAGAGGGTTCCCCTTCAGTCTTACTCTGATCAGAATCAATTCCTGATTATTAAAACAATGCTGAACAAAGGCCCTTAATACACACTTTGCCTGAAATTGCAAGTAAGAAGAGCCATTTGCTAAAAACGGACAACAGATGAGAAAGATCTTGATTCAAAATCATGCACTGACATCTCACTCACAGCACATGGCCTACATGAATACCACTGTATTCCACATGAATATTACCACTGAAAGTCTGGCTCAGCCTTTGCAGCTGACTCCTTGCTGCTCACAAACAAGTCCTCTTAGCCACAACACCTTTGTTATAGAACTAAGGCTTCTGGTTTTGCAGACATAGTAAAAGCCCAAATTCCTTGCAACTGAATTAAAGAATTAGGAGGCTATGCAACTCACAAGAAAAATCCTTAGAACTAACATCCTTTGCAAAGCAAGGCTTTTAAGGTAAGAGGAAAATTTCATGAGGATGAGTTCCGGCAATCTAGGTATGTGCTCTGGGAACATAATTCCAAAATGCCCTGTTGTCCCAAACATACTGACTTATCTGGAAAGAAACTAGAAGCACCCAGCTACCAAGCTCACACTGCATGGCACCCATCTTAAAGCAATCCTCTGTAAAGAATTCAACCCTACAGTCTGGCAAAACTTGAAGTATCATCAAAAAAATACATCTTCCCCCAGTGGTATCTGACAATTAACCAATAGTATCTGACAATTTGCCTTCTTTACCCGTTCACCTCTCTTGCATATCTTGATTCTCTTCAAAAGATCAGGGCTTTTTCTCCATAGTTTGAATTGGTATTTTGGTTCAGTAGCAAAACTATGAGAATGGTACACCTTTCTGAAAGCAAAACTTAATTTCTGCCTGTCTCCCGATTATCACCTTTTTAATTTGACTTTTTATTATTTATTGTTATTACCACCACCGTAAGGCCAACATGAAGAGGCAATATAGTTATCCCCAGTGGGGCAGGTACAACATCAGTATTAGATACTTGAGTACCCAAGGCACATGAGGGGTCTTGAAGTTAACTCTCAAAACCATAACCCAATGTGATTTTATTTACAGACTAGAACAGAGTGGCTGCAAGAACGTTGCAAATCTACTGCTGCTTCTGAACTAGCAGTGGCAAATTCATTAGCTACATGGAGCAGTGTTCCTAGAAACAAACACACTTGTGCTATGCTACTCAAATACAAAGAAAATATACCTTTTAGACACTGCCTAAAGAACCAAGGTGGTATAAGAGATCCAGACTGTTCCATGTTAGAAAAGCTGAACCCAGAAAACAGGGGTTTCCATATTTTTCTAACACACTCCCCAGCAAGTTACAATTTCTCCAGGCCAAGCCAACAGTAGGCACACAACAGGTTCACAGCATGCTCATGTTCCCAGGGGCAAACAGCAAACATGCAGGTATTTCACAGCAGAATACAAGTAACAAGATTTGTGTTATCAACTGAAAATCTTCTAAGGATGGAACTCCAAAGGAATTCCTTAAAATGTATTCCACCACAATATGTAGTGAAGCACAGATCAGATAGAAGCTTTCCTGTTTTCAGGCAGCAGCTAAAGACACCACAAAAGTCTCAATGAACAATCATTGCGCTGGTTTTCAAGACATGATATGCTTAAACATTATTTCCAAGGAGACAGACACTACACATACTACAACAGACTACATATACTTTGGACAACTTGGATACAGGCCAGGCTAAGTTAGGAGGCGACTGTTCTATCTTTTGCCATTAAACGCTTTTCTAAAATTTTGGGCAAGCCTGTCTTTTACTTTTATTATAGCTCTTCAAAATAGTCAATTGCCACAAAACCTCACCCAAAGTTTCTGGAATGTTTCTCCTTTCTCTTGTCACATCTGACAGCCTAATTATCGTTCCTTCTTTCCGTTCAGTTTTGAAACGTAATCGTCCAGACTCTTCATCATCATCCTCCTCTTCATCAGATTCTTCTTTTGTTTCTTCTTGAAGTTCCAGAGATTCAATAGCTGCCTGAATCACAAAATACAGAGGACACGCAAACTGAAAAATCTACTTTCTTGTGATTAGTGAGTGTCAAAAGACAAAGCTTCATTTAAAGGTCCCACTGTACAAATTTTGCTTGCATTATACATTATTCTCATACATAACTCGGTGAACATTTAAGAGCTTGGTGAATTTTTTTAAAATATAAATATATTAATTATATAATAAATTATATAGTAAAATCCATTGAGAAAACACATTTTGCTGCAATATTTAAGGGAATATGGAAACTCCAGTTAGAACCACCATCTGATTAGTAGCTACTTTTGCAGACAGAGCAACGTTTTATCACTGAATTGACTAAGATGCAAACCTGGGATACTACCAGACTCAAGTAATACAAACATTAAATCATTAGGGTTTTTTTCCTTTGTTAACAACTGTCAGTAGCATGTGGTTAAAAAACAACAAAAACCAGATAACCTTACATCTCAATTTTATTCCTCTAGGTATGTATAACTGTACTTGTCTTTACTTTTTCTAGTCCTTGAATACTTCCCAGTTTTAATTCAGCAATTGACAAAGAGAATGGAGAACAGGATTGGATAAAATTTGAAAATACTAAATTTGTATATTGGAATGCTACTCCCTTGTCCTCATTTACTTTCCAGTTCTCTCTATAACTGTAGATGAAACAACATCCCAAATGAAAATGGATCAATCTCCTTCAAATTAAAAAAAAAAAAAAAAAATTTCATTTTCCTGTGCTGGCATGATAAAATTAATGTTCAAAATGTTACAAAAGTTATATTTGATGTATAGAGTTGAAAATTAGAAGTGTTCTAATATAGTACGATTTTCCATAAAATATTTGGTTACTGCATATTTGGTTATTTCTTGTACAAGCCTACTTGCTCATTTCTTAGAGCCTGCACATGCATTTTAATTCTTTGCAAAGCCACTAAATACATCATAACTTTTATGTTGCTTGAGGGCAGTTAAAAAATGAGTGAAATATAACATGCAAAAAATGCTTCTAATTAACCAGATTGGTGCAGTAATTTATATGAAAAAGGCACGGCAAGTGTGTCTGTCAGGTGGACAGATACTAAGTCACAAATCAAGAAAAAGAATTAATGGCAGAATGCTGCAAGAAATTGCAAATTTCCTTATCCAGGAGCCCGACTTCATCCAAAACCAAAAAGAAACATGGGAAGCAAGATCAGAGACAGGATCTGGCAAGGCAGTTTCTACTTTAAAAGACAGCATACCCTATGAACTCAAGCTCAAAGCTTCTCCAGCTTTGGTCTGGTGAATAAATGATGTGTATACTTAGTTACTGGGCTTTAATGGGCTACTGGTCCCAAGTTATTTTCATTTTATCATCTCCTTATCTCAGAATGCTTTATCCATTCCAGGCAAACATTCAAGCACTACATTTCCCGACCTCACAAAAATGCTTTAAGATATAGCTAAGACAATAGCCAAAGTTTACAAAAAGCTTTAAGGCTTATATTTTAAAAATATATTTACTTTTATATAACAACTTTATCATAACAAAAAAGGCAGCTAAAAACAACAGACAGGATAGCAGGCAAAAAAAAAATTCCTTCAAGACTGAAAGCAAGCCAAACCTCAAAAGGAAACCCAAATTGAGCACAACTGGTCTGATTAACATAACCATGTATAATCAAAGCACCTCTGAGGACAGGCAGTTGAGACTCATGGAACAGAGGAGGGATGTTAGCAAGGAAAGAGATGCTAACGTGGCTTAATAAAAACAAACAAAAACAAGGGAGAAAGACAGGGTTAGCATTTTACTTTCAAAAGAGGGACTCCCAGAAGAGAAAGGATTAGCAGCATCTCTATCAAATCTATGTTTTTAAATATCACAAACCCCATCATTTTACTGTCCCAATGTTGTCTTTAAAAACTTTCCCTTCAGGATCAGGATGTGGAAGTTGGAACTGGAGTGGCTGTTTTGTGAGACATGCTCTCTCACTACACTGAGCTCCTGCTTTACTTCAGAGCATAAACCCCAGACAACATCCACTCTCTATGTCCATGCCCCTTAAAAGCCACGTTGGAATTCCAGTTTTTATTCATCAAAGACTGGTCTCAGTCATGTCATCTCATCTGTGAGTGCAAAACTTACTAGTGCAAGGCTCTGTGTGGCTCCGACTGCAGAATCAGGACTAGAATGGTTAATGCAGTCTGCATTGTCCTGAAAAATTTTGCAATGCTTTAATGAAATGCTACAGAAAATACCTGTGGAAACTCTGTTGGCTTTTGATAATTATTCATTCTGGAAAAAAAATATATTTTTTTTAAAAAAGGCAAGTTGTAACAGAATACAAGACGACTACTTTCGTATGCAACAATAAAAAAACATTTCTCAAACTTTTCTAGACCAGTACTATTCTATTCTTAGCCACTTAAACCATTCTGTAGTCTTCTGGGTCTAACTCACTTTATTCATCAGTATAATGCTCATGCCACCTATTAAGAAACAACAGCCATACAAGCATTAAATATCAAAGACAATAAAAATCAAAGGAGCTAATGAATAAGCAGGCACCAAGGAAAGGCAGTGCTCAAGAATGCTAACTGACCCATGTCCAAGTCTGATTACACGTATTATTGAGGGATTTATATTAGTTGCAATGGAGACACAAACATGTCTGACAGCCAACCATATGTTCTCTACATATATCTCGAGGAAAGGTTATCTGAGCTGTGTAGGAGCATACACCCTTACCCCGCAATTCGTTCAATAGTTGTAGTATGCAAGACTTCTTTAGATCATCTTTTCCAACTTCCAGCTTAACAGGATGAGTTGTTTTGCCAAGACTACATTATATGAATGGATTCTATGTTTCAAAAGAAACTTATACAGGAAAAGACACAAGTGCAGACATAGAATTAATACATACTAGTACTTACACGATTCTATTTAATAGTTGCTAATCATGTATATCTCTGAATATACATAAACAGTCCTTGAACAGCCATTTGAGGTCACTTGACTGGACTAGCCAGCCAAGGCTTCTCAGCAGCTCTCCTCAAAGGGAGCTTAACATTTCCCATTATGACACCTTGCACAAAGCTATCAAAGAGCTTTGCTGACTCTTCCTTATGAAGAAAAATAATAACCTTTCTTCTATCACAAGGTCAGAGCTTTCTGCCATCCTCATTAAATAATTATGCCATAAATCCCAGTCACTGACCAGAACTCCCCATGGTGGGTTATGATCTGCTATGGAGCAAGAGTGAGTGCTCCTGCTCCAAACAGCTTGCCACACAGTTGCAGGACTGATAACAGAGAGAGTCCAAGGAAAGCAGGAGAAAACACTAGTCAGCATGATAAATGCTGATCTTGGCACAGGATCCTCCTAGACATGGGATTGTCAAGTGTTCTGGAGAGCTTTGTGCCAGAGAGCGCTAAGATGTACAGAACAGGTAAGCATTGTAAAGGCTAAATCAGATCCCTTCCACGTGAAACACTATGAAGGTGAAACAAAGAACTTTTATTAACTAGCTAGAAAATAAGCAGTGGAAGCTTCAACCAGAGGTTAACACTGAAGCAGCACCAATTGCTCAATCCCAAGGGATCAAGGAATAACAGAGAGCAGATAAGAGGATGTTAAACTTATTCCAAGGGCACCTCCACTTCACAGATGAAAAACAGGAATAAAAAACAAACCTAAAAGCTTCTACATATGTTTCAAACTTGGCTGTTTTGATTTGCACTCTTTTCATAATTTTCCTCCAGGCTAACAGGTAGTGTCCTCAAACTTGAGAAGAACTAAAATGCATAAGTTTTGGCTAAACACAGATGGAACAATTCAACAGACACATTGACCTTTTTTTTCCAAGTCTGTATTCTATCAAAAGAAAAGCAGTATGCAGCAGTTCTTCATGAAATGTTTTCTTGATTAAAGTCCTCATCATTTCTTATCAGCATAACCCAAGACGGTTTAAATATATGCAATGAGAAACCCCCTATCATAGACTTCACAGGAGATTAGTTCCAATATAAAACAAAGAAATTATGAATTCTAATTTTAGGAGGTTACATTTTTATGAACATTTTGTAGAAATAATTAGTGATATTATTACTCTAAAAATATTTAGGACATGATAACTCATGTAACTGACAGTTTTACCACACCTATTTGCTGCTGAAGCTTCTGGGTATTGGGTTTTGCTTTGTACCTCAGGAAGGCAAAAATATTTTCTGAAGCATTGCTACATTTTTCAAGGAAGCTCCACAAAGAGTGTTATTTATTCAAAATCCAAGTTCTAAGCACTGTTTCAAATTAAGTATCAAGTGAAAAAAGCATGCCTTGAACCTGATCTGGCCAAGGACACAAACTTTTCCTGCCTCTTCCTCACATCTCCCACCTGAGTGCCACTCTTAACAGGTCTCTCACTTCCCTTATTCACCAGTTTCCCCCTATCATGTTCCAATTCCCCAGCCAGTCAGCTTTTCTCTTGGTTTACAAAATTTCTTCATGCAATATAATAAGAGGCTTTATGTGGTTTTAATGTGGAAACTGCTTAAAATACAACACTACCAAACCCTTTTCTCCATCAGCTTACTCTCAGTTATTCAGATGCCAAGTTTCAATCAAGAAATAATAATGCTATTTATTTGTACCGCATCTATTACAGCTCCATTCTTGTGTTGCATTTTCTACAGAAGAATGCCAACAACTACCCTTGTTTACAAGCAGTGAATGTTATGAGATTTAAATATAACACTCAAATGAAGAACAAAACTATTCAGAGCTGGAGTAATAAACAGATATGCATGTAATAAACAGAAATGCATACTCTAAAGGTTCTCTCTCTTGGTGGTATTCTCATTTGGAGAGTGCAATTGTGAGCCTACAGACAAATGTAAATAACCTACATATGAAATAATAAAGGAATAAAAAGATGGTACTATTTTGGAAACAAGAAACCTGTGGCAATCTGCAAACCATCAGAATAAAGCCAGAATGTAGATTAACTCAAAGATGTGGCCAAAACATTCACATTACATAATGAACAAATTCGTTAAAAGCTCTATTAACAATTATAAATTATTAACAATTATTAATCAATTAAAAACTTGCATTAATGTTATCTTTTGAATGAAAGGAATTAAATTCTGAATTGGACAAATTTAGACAACATGATTATTACAGAATTCTCACTAGTTCATACTCTAAAAATGAAGCTGGGCTTTTTTAAAGCAGCTTGTTGACAGTGAATCCCAGCTATGTACTTAATTTTACATGATGTGCAGTGCTTTCATCATCTCATACAGACTGGCTGCAGATAGCACAAATGCATCAGGTTGCTTTTAAAACACCAGAAGGAAAGTGTATGTAATCCAGTGAATGAACAATAAGTGTTCAAGTGTTTCACAGTTCTTTGGAAGGGTAGATTTAATACTTAGGAAATAGGAAATTAACTACGTTTAAGGTATATTTGGTGTAAGATGTCATGCTTGCAACAGCAAAGACTGAACAATGCAGGTGGCCCCTTTCAATGCCTCTCTCTTCACCTACCAAAGAATGTTGCTTTGTTACAATAAGTTTGATACAACTAGAGAGTATTACAGCACACCCATTTGTTAGAACTTCATAGAAGAACACTGCTGTGTCTTTGAGGAATTAATTTCCTGATGAGTTAAAGCTCCAAAGAGGGAACACACTCTGACTACACTTCTCAGCAGGTAATCCATTCAATCCTATTTAATTAAGAACCGGAATAAAAGTAAAATGAAAGCAGATTCCTGGTGGGGAAATGAAAAAAAATCCCACATCAAAAACTTGCTGCAAATTAATAACAGGTATGCTACCACTGTTCCAGGCTATAACCAGCAAACGTATACTTGACAGTTTTTGGCACAAGCTTTCTTCTTGCAAATGAAGGAACTCATCCTTTTTCCTAATCGAAGAATTCAGATAAAATTCACAGAAATCTCAGTCCCAATACCACTTCTTTCAAAACAACAAGCAATCTGACCTTTGTTTTTTCTAACATACAGAACCTTCCATGCTCGCGCTCCTCCTCAAAGTGGGATACCCCAGAACTGTATCCACACTCCCAAGAGCAGCACATTATCCATCTGGAAAGTGAGGCACCATAGCTGTTGAGATTTAGCAGAAAGCATGCAGTATTGCTATCATTCTCCTACCCGAAATGGTCCCAAAGTTTCTAATGTTGAAGCCAAGATTAAATATGGGCATTTTGAGCTCTCCCTTATGATTTTCATCCCATGGGGCAGAGGGGATCTGATGTATCTGACAATATAGATGCTATCACAATTCATCTTATACACAGAGTAATATCACCAGCAATTCAACACTGGCAAAGTTGCATCAGTGCTTATCCAGCAATATGGACAATTCTACAAATTCAAATTCTGAAACAACTAGTTATTTTAAGTTTCCGTTAAATTCACAACATACCTCTTCTGATTCATTTGTTATTGTCTGGGATTCTTCCAGCTCATCAGCTGTATATTCTTCCTGTTCTTCCATTCCTTGCTCATTATATGATTGCATGTAATCTTCATCCTAGGGCAATAACACAAGAAGGTGCAAAGACATAGGCCAACTTTACAGAATCGCAAACCCGCTAAGAGATGGGGTCTGTGTACATTGTTACTGTTTCCAGAACTGCAAGAGAAGTATTGTATCTATCAGAACTGTCAATTAGAAGTGACATATCATATAAAAGTATAATTAGCAGGGCTTTTAACTAGACAGTAATTTCAATATTACCAAAACCATAACCAAAAGCGTTTTCATTCAGATCCCAGCAATGTCATAATAAAGATCCCATCTACTACTGTTTGCCCCATCTACTTCTGTACTTCTATATCCTTTGACTACAAATTCACGAAGCAAACACTGCAGTACTTTCTTACCAAAGGAAACATACACCTATAGCACATATACACTAACATCAGATTTTACCCCATCAAAAATGTAAACATTCTTAAAACATTCTGCAAGTGCTTACAATTGAACAGGTTTGATTCTGAACAATTATGAACAAAAAATGAGAGCAAAACCTTTCCTAAGTAAGTTTGCTTGTATTTTAAAACATCTCATTGATCACCTACAGTTTTAATTAAGATTAAATCATTTCACTAGCAATTAAAGCCAGTGCATGTTCTCTAATACACTGCTTAGATTATATTGAATTATGCAGGTGACATTTTCTGAACTAACCTCCAATCTCTTTATTCAGGTTTAGACAGTTCTCAGTTACAAAAAGGATGAACGAGCAGGACATCAATCACTTTGGGATATTAGCACCTTAAAGATGTCTTTAGCAGGTCAATAATCTTTTCACCTTCGAAGGACTTTATCAGATCTTGTCTAAAGCCTGGATAAAAGCTTTTGCATTAAGTACTTCTAACAATTGGCAGTGTATCTCCACCACACAAAGCTGTTTTCTTCCTTAAGGATACAATCCTCAAGGTCATGATTCTCAACTGCCTTCCAGCATGACAAAGGAGCATTACCTACCGCCAAACAAGCTGTCAACACAAACTTTGTCACAGCCTAGATAAAGAAACTGGCAGACAGTGATAATAGGTCTAATTTCCCTTCCTCCCCAGGGAGGTAAACAGATTTCAAATCAGTCTAAAACCCTATGCACGTGAAACAATGTTATCTTTGAAGATACAACAGAAAGAAACTCACTGGAAATTCATCTAGGGGTTCATTGATTTCAAGGTCTAGCACTTCATCTTCTTCTCCAGGCTCTTCCCCATATTCTATTTGGTCTTCGGTCAGTTCAGGATCATTGCCTTCGTAATGTCCTTCCTCTGCATACTCTGAGGCATATACTTCAGGTGCTTCAGATCTGTCATAACCAATTTCATCTTCCCCTTGGTCATACTCAGACTCATGTTCTATCGATTGATCGTTGATGGTCTCAGAGAGTTCGTATGACGTAAGTATGCCAGATGTAGCATTGAGGCTAACTGTGACACCTTGAGAGCTATGGTACACAGGGAAAAAAATTCAGACATTGAAGCACAACAGTCAACTACTCACAAAGATTTAGCAAAACAAAGCCAACAAATACAAATTCTCTAAGTTAGTGGACAAAATCATACCTCACATACTATTTGATTCCATGCCATATTCTCATAATGCACACTGTACTGCAGCTTATCACCAGCTGCAGGCTATTTGACCAGGGGAATCAAACCAACCAGATGATTTAGCAAGTCAAACTGGCAAAAGTCCTGCTTGGTAACCAAAGCAGACTGGATTCAATTTTAATTCAAAGACTAACAAAAAATACACAAAATTACTA
The DNA here is from genome assembly GCF_034638445.1 of Ciconia boyciana. NCBI lineage: Eukaryota > Metazoa > Chordata > Aves > Ciconiiformes > Ciconiidae > Ciconia > Ciconia boyciana. The sequence continues at coordinate 159,578,663 of NC_132935.1, forward strand.
TAACTGCATCTTTCAGAATAAGCTAGTAAATTATATTTTATTAAATGTATTGATATTGTTCTTTCGTGATTATCTTGAATTCAAACTTACATTTTTATGACAGATTTATTGTTCTACTTAAAATAATGTAAAATAGATAGTCAAGAACTGTCATTTAAATGCCTAAGATTTATTCTAACAGCACTGTCACAGACACTGAAAAAAACCCAATCAATACAAAAACTGGCAAGTTTATAATCTGGAGGAAAAGCAAAACTCAGAATTTACTGTTTACAATAGCTAGTGCCATCAACACATAAAAGAGCGACTAACCAACTACAGACTAGTTAGAAAAGCAAGGGGGAAAAAAACTCTTGATTTGAGGGCTCCAGGTACAAGGAAAACAAAGATTTTATTATTATTATTATTATTATTATTACATTCCTATTATTCACTATTTTCATAAGTTTGGGGGAACAAGATCCAGGCAGCTTTGAGCTATTTGCACCTATAAGATGGAGAAGGTTTAACACAAAAATTAAGACATTATGCAGGATTATCATTATCCTCCCAACTACAGAGGTATAAATGAGTTTGAATGGAAATAGGGGAAAGGAAAGAGGGGAAAGGAGTGGAGCAACGCTTTCACTCCCTGGCAATAAAACTGCTTTAAAAATGCAAGACTTGTCTACAGAAACCTGCTGCCACTGAGCAATATTATCACACTTTAAATACTTTCTCATCACTTGTGCAGTCACACAGCCATCCCTGCTGCTCAGGGCTCACAAGGAGGAAATCCAGAGAAGAAACAGCAAGGACTGTAACTGGGATTCCCCATTTTGAAGGGAACAGTCCAGTCCCCACTCCTGCAGGGAGGAAAACAGCAGCCAATGGAGAGACTGATGGTCTGAACTATTTCACCACACCCTCATCAATCCAACACAGGGACAGGACTCCTTATCCTAATTCCAGCCAAGGATAGAATGGAGATCTCCAAGCAACATATGTATGTGTGTATATATATATGTTATACATATATATACATATATTCATACCCCTTCAGACAACATGCCTGCATAGCATGCAACAAGTAAAGGAAAAGCTCACAAAACACACAGGCCATTAAAAGCAGCTGTGGTACTGCATCACTTCTGCATCACAAGCATCCTCCTTCCCACTTCAGTCCAGCATGAAAAGTAAACAGGTCAAGACACTCATTTTGACTCGTAATGCCCGTAATTCAGTTGTGGAGCTGTATCACCACAGGGTATTCACAGGGCAGGACCCTCAGAAAACTCCCATGGAAGTATCTGCTCAACCCTATAAATTCTGTACAAAATTTTCTGCTATGTAATTGTATACAAATACTTAAGCCACAAATCAAGCCTTACAAACTATGAAGCTTCCCTCCCCTCCGGTCTTGGGAGTTAAGATATATTTTTTAAAAGAAAGATGGCAGAAAAGGAAGCCTACAATGATACCAAGAAGGCACACAACAAGAGCTCTGTAAGTATTTATAAATAATTCCAAATGCACAGGAGATGACGCAGTTTCTTCTTTATAAATTCAACTCAAATCTATAAAAAAAGCTTATTAGATTCAAATTAAAAAAATCATTTTACTGAAATGCTAACAATGCTATTGACCACATTATATATACATGATTAAATAGCTGGCTAGGTAAAAAGCAGAACTATTTTAAGTATATACCAATAACCTCAGTTTAGTAGTTACCAGTTATCAGCAGTAGTAGTCATTAAGAGCTTAGAGTTATTCAAAACACAAGACTTAGAAAAAAGATACCGAAATTCTTGTTCCTCTTCATTGTCACTTTGCAGAAGATCATCATTCAGCTCTTCATCTGACAAGTCTGACTGATTCTAGGTTTCAGAAAAAGTCAATCATGAACATAAAAAAGGATATAAACTTTTAACTAACTAGGTACTGAAACTACTGAAACTTCTGAACACTAAGTATTTTTTATGAAGAATGCATCCCAGACTAAGACCATGTCTTCAATGAAATTACCTAATTCAATGAGAAAAAAATACACTACACAAGACAACAAAACTGAAAATAAATGTTTGACAGTCTTATGGAAATTTACAAAACTCAAATTTGCCTAGCTATCAACACTTTTCACTGATCCATTCCCAAATATAGCCAAAGACAACAACCCACTTAAATACAAGGAAGAAAGGTGAACTTTAGTGCTCTTATTTAACTGCCTTGTGACTCTGATGCATTAGGCAAATCAAGAAAAACCACTAAGTTACTGCAGTTTCTAGAAAGCAGAGATACTTAGGAGACTGGAGGAAAGGATATGATGATGTGAAGAAAATTGAAAAACCATAATTAGTTTGTAAGTGAAGAAAAAAAATAGAAGAAAATATCATGCCTTTCTGAACTCTTCCCAATTGGTCTATCATACTTTCAGTTGTTTCATTTTTTATTTTTTTTTTTAAAGAATTACCCACTAGGAAGAGATAACTGCAGTTTTGCTCAGCAGCATTATTTCGATCCTCTAAAGTAATAGGGGCAGAAAGGTTGTACAACAGTAGATTTATCTAAAAGTACGGGGATGAGATTACGTAGAAACAAGTTTAGCCTGAATAGCACAGGGGAAATTTCCTGAAAAATCTATTATTACTCCACCATATGAGTCGATACCCACAGATACTGCTCAGAGCCCTGTAACATGGCAAACTGAAAACAAGAATAGAAAAAGCACAAGAACACATAATACATTGGAGAAATCTTGTATTGGTTAGTATTCATACAGATAATTATTTATTTTTTTTTTAAGATAAGTAAGTAGCTTTATCAACCCACGTTTCAACTACAAAGATGTATGCAACGTTAACTGCTTATGTTTTTGATAACTGCGTAACATCTGCAATCCCTATCCTCCTGGAATTTTATTTTATTTTTTCAACCAGTACATGAGACAAAGGAACTTCCTATCTTTAATAGGGATTGCTTACAGAGTAATTTCAAGAAGCTACCTTCCAACATTTAGAGTGTAATTATAAAAAACATCAATTAAAACAATTTTACCAGATCTAGGTTTAACAAACCTGTTCATCTCCAACTAAAAGTTTAAAAACCATTTTCTAAATTAATTCATTTAGCAGATGAAGTGGAGAAAGAGGTCACTAGCCAGTTTTGATTTCCCAAACAGAAGCCCTGTCTTCTCCTGCAGATATCTGGCAAATCCAAACATACATTTAGTTCTCTTCATAGAGTTCAATTTTGGAAATAGGTATCAGAGTGAGGAGTCCATAGCAGACATGGGGGAACTAATTTATATTCTCCAATGCTAGCTGCTCCCATATTCTTCCTTCACTGTAGAAGGGGAAATCCTCTGCCTATTCAGTAGACAAAGTAGTAGTGGATTGTGTGCAGTGAGTGGATCTTTAATAGATGCCACTGATTGCTTTTTTATTTACTCTCTGGTAAATACTGATGGTATTTTGATGGGTAACTTTTAATAGCCAGGAAACTGGCAGTTGAAGTGAATTCTCCAGAATGCTAATCAGCACTCAGAAGGCATAATTGGGTATTTTTGTTTTGTTTTTTTAAATGTTAAGTCAATATGAGCTACAGAGAAACTGATTTTGAGAACCACCTCCTTTTTGAACTGTGTGTTATGAGAAGAAATACTATCTCAGAAAAAAAATTTTCTTCTAGAAGTTTTATTTTAAAAAGCCACACTTGGAGGTATTTCACAAAAGGAAACAGAGCTCTGGGTGCAGAGCACTCTGGCAACAGGGCAGATCTCAGGTACCTATGGCTGTCAGGCTTTGGGGAAGTGACTGTAAAATACATAAAAGGCCACACCAAGCAACCAAAGTGGGTAAGTTGAACAACATTCACATTCTAGTATCTTTAACAATTCAATGCACATCTCTTACCTTTTTGCCAGTTAGCAAATCCTCTCCAAGCAAGTCATCATCAAGTTCACTGGAAAACATTAACAAATTTAAGAAGTTGAACCTCAGAAGACAGAAACAAACACCATATAGGGTATAAACCTTAAAAAAAATAACGTGAGGAGAATTGTTGCTGAGTCTGCACAAAGCTTTCCTTTTAGCAAAGCATTCAGCAAGTTGAAAAAGGAGATATATATTTTAAATGAAACAATAGACTATACATATTAAATAAGACTACTGTTGCACAGTCATTTCATTTCCATATGCTCTCCTTTCCGTATCCCTCCAACTATAACACAGCACATAAACCTAAACAAAGTGCAGGCATTTAAAACATGAGTCATAGAATGCTTTGGATTGGAAGGTACCTTTAAAGGTCATCTAGTCCAACCCCTCTGCAAGAGCAGGGACATCTTTAACTAGATCAGGTTGCTCAGAGCCCCATCCAGCCTGACCTTGAATGTTTCCAGGGATGGGGCTTCCACTACCTCTCTGGGCAACCTGTTAGCTAGGTCCCCACTCTAGATCCTTCACTTCAAAGCCATTTGGGCATATTGTCCAAAATGCTGTTTCCCACCTCTCAAGGGAAGAAGCAAGCGAGACAGTAGCGTCCTGTGGGCACAACTCAGTCTACAAGCCACCAGATGGCCCAAGCTGCACTTCAGCAAGGAGGCACTGGGAGGCCAGCTGGCTTGGCAGCCACTTAGCCCTAGATCTTTCATAAATACTTTATCCCCTCCTCCTCAGGTTGAGGGTAAGGTCAAACAGACATTTGTAGGATGACAAAATCAAATGCATGTTTCACCATCTTTGTAAGTGTGGCTAAGAATTCAGGAAGCACAGAAATACCTGGCTTACAAAACTTTTCCCATAACATAGCATCTGTCCCATAAATAGGATACAACAAGAAGAACTACAGATTAGTTAAGCTTTAGGACAACTGCTTAATCCCGTTCTTCCTTCAGTCAAAGAATTATCTAGTGACAGGAATAAACAGATTCCCCCTTCTATAATAAACACTTATTACTGACAAATGCCCATATTAGAACATGCATGTCCTAATACTAAAATGAGATGCCAGTGACTTGAAATACAAGCTGTATTTCAAGAATGTGAACCTATTTCTACCTGCATACCTTAAAAAACAAAAAAAAACCCAAACAAACAAACAAAACCTCATGCCTTAGATACTACATAAAAATTAAATACCCTGAAGTGAGAATGGGCTATATGAACAGAATGGAAATATGTGTAAGAGTTCCTTAGGACTATATAGGAAATACTTGAAAATGGGGAAGCCAATCCCAAGACATAAATCAGTGCTAAAAGTTGTTTTTGCAGATGGATACATCTCTTTCAGAGATGGTTACTGTACAGATAACACAGGAGGGGAATAAAAATCTTGTGGGCTAGAATAGAACAGATGATATTCCAAATCAGCACTAAATAGGACATTATCATCAGTACACGGTATTTGTCCATAGTTACTGATCTCAAATAGTTCCAGGAATGACTGAACATCAACAAATAGCAATTGTTTTGTGCTCACTGCAATATTAAACAAAAATTGGGACATAAGACATAACATACATCCCAAAGAGCAAACTGACTAGAATTTAAGCCCTTTATTTCAGAGACAGAAAACTCTATGTAACAGAAATGGTTTCAGAAGAATTTAGAGCCAAAACTGAAGTAGGAAAAAAGTCACTAATCTCTTCAGCTGCCAGTAATCTGACAAATGCATCAAAAGGTTTGAAAATATTTCCCAGCACTACGGTCCACCACTGACAGCTTTTAATAAAGCTGCACTAGAGAAATTCCAAAAGACAGCAAGAGCATGTGTTATAGCAGCATTCAAAGATGAAAAGCAAGTTCACATAGTAAGAAATCCAGACCAAGAAGGAATGGAAAAGAAAGCAAAAGATTAAATTAATTATCTAAACATAGTTAGGGCTATTTAACACATTACTAAAAAACATCCTTGATGTGATTTTTTAAAATAAGACAAAACATTTGGTCAATAGAAGTAATTGCATACATATTCTAGATTTTTAAAAGCTTTGGCTCATTACTTGACAGTCAAAAAAATTCACACTAGCACATAAATGAAGCTCATAACAGAAACAAGCGTTTCGCAGAATGCCCCTCAAAACTTATTAAAATAGTCAATGTCATTCAGTATTTTCATTGATAAATTAAAAAGAAAAATCATCATTGGTAAGTTTTTGAATAAACAAAGTAACAGTGAAAAGCCTGCACAGTAAAGCAGACCTATCTCAAGCTTCTTTTAAAATAGCCAGTTCTTAAGTTATCTATCAGAAAGAAGGACCAGAGTTACCAGATCTGTCTATTAAAACAAGCAAAAAAAAAAACCACCCAAAAAAGAAAAAAACCACAGATACTAAAAGATCTTAGGTTAGATGAGAAAAACAGACAAAAACGAACGGTTGTAATCTGATACCACACAAAGCCACACAAAATAAATTAAACTGGAATAAAAAAGTACACATCTGTGATAGTTCCAAAGGCAACTCACCCTCACTATCATCAAGACACAAAGGTCTTTCCAAAATCACAATTCTAGGAAATTAGCGTTAAAATAATCTAAGAGTTCACTGCTCTCAGAAGAGACAGACCCATTTCCTCCCCTTCCTCAACTCCCAATACTCAACATTCCCCTCACTGAATAAATTCAGCTCACCAAATGAGGAAGAGAAAATAATAATAAAAAAGACAGACAACAAAAAGTGGAAAGTTTTCTGCCAGTGTAGAGAAACAAATAATCTCAGAGAAGGGTCAGAACAAGTGAATTTCAGCAAAAGTCAACTACTAAATCAGCCCTGTCATCTCACAGGGCAGCACCAGAACTGCATGTTTTTCCCAAACCCAAGCTTTGGGCTACTTAGAGGTAAATTTATAAATTAACAGCCCATCATAAATAATTGGCAAGTAAGTATAACTGGCCTCCAATTTCATAAGCATACCTCATTAAACATGAGCAGTAGCAAGGGCACAAGTGTTTCAGGAAAAGAATTTGTAAAAAAAATGTAATGGGAAAAATTCTCCAAGAACAATGTTATATTTGTACTTCCAAATAACAGGGCCTTTCCCACTCTCGGTTATCACCCTCCAGTGTTTCAGAAAGAAAAGTGATCTGGAAATTCAAAATTATTTAAATGACTGGGGACTCAGTTAAGTAGCAACACAGTAAGAGTTGATGGTTCATCAAGATGTATGACTAACAGCATAACTCCTTCACCCTCCCCCACAATAAAGTGATTTAGGTTGCAAAACAAAGCATGAAGGATTAAAAAACCCCAAGTCTAATGTGTTCATTCAGCCTTTTTCCCATCTTCAAGAAACTGTGTCCTACACTGAATTAGGCCAGTAGTTAAAAAAATTCAAGCAATTACATCAGGCAACGACACATCCGTGTACAACATTTGTAATTGCCCAGACAACCACAGAACTTAACACTTCCAAAGATAGCTTGGCAATCTAGAAAGAATTAATAATAATAAAATAATAAAAATTCCAACACATGCAAATAAAATATTCTATTAGATACAGTTGTAAAAAAATTTTCTGAAGTGATCAGCAAGATGAAACACACCAATCTCCAGCACTGCACCTGAAACCACTTCCCTTACAATTTCACTAAAGAATAAACAATATGATTTTTTGATCATCTATCTTAAATTATATGCAGCTAATAATAAACACATAAATGAAAACTTTTTTCTAAAGCTGAATCCTTGTGTGCTTCAAAGTCTCAGCTCAGTGAAAATACTCTATAACATTTCTCAAGTCCTATAAAAATAGCTTTGCCACAGGGAGTTTACCATAGGCAATAAGCTTACAACTTCCGATACAATGGCTGTTTAACTCTTCCAAATTTTCTGAAGTGATAATAGGACAGCCAAAAACAAATGAGACCAGCCAGCATCTAAGAGCCCACCTATTCGTATCATGAAGTCAGCAAAGGCAAAAAAAATCAGAAAATATTCTCATACAAAGCATTTTGCCTGTAATATTGGCTTCAGTATTTCTGAATACCCAGAGCTGGGGCTGGGAGGCAGCACAGTACAGTGACCCAGCCTGAACAAGTTATTTTAATTACACACTCAAACTAGATCAATTCCTTGATGCAGTTCAGCACCCAACCCACAAACAGCTGTGCTGGCATGACAGGGAGCAGACACCCCTCACCAGCATACAGCGGAACACCCTGTATACTGAAGCTATTGCCCAAATTCCTTAGTCACTCCTACCTCCTAGAGCAATAAAAACTACCCACTTAGCCTAGCAGAAAAGCACAGAAGAGGAAACTAATCCCTCTGGAATGAGGATGAACAGAGTAGCTGATTCACTCCAAGGGCTCAGCTCAGTGGAAAACTACTTAGGGTAAAATCTGTTTACGACAATCACCTGAATGATTACTAGAAAAGACAAAAATCTATTTGGAATGTTTTTTTTCTCCTTTTTACAGTGAAAACCACCAGCAAAGTCTGAACAAGTCTCTCTGTTACTAAAAAGGTATAATAAAAAAAAAACAACCCCACAAAAAAAGTGAGAAGTTTTCTCCCAGAAAGAATAGACAAGTCTAGCCAGCAGCTTGATTAAAGTCTTTCGCAGCTAGAGTGCCTTTGCGTAAAAGAACATGCTCTTATTCTCTCCCCAAATAACCAAATTCATACATATTTCTAAATCTTTGTAACAGTCATATTTTTTCAATAGACGCCCATACCTAAGCTCCATTACTCTCCCCTAATATAAAACTGAAGTAGGACTTTGAGGACAAGAATTTAAACATCTAGTTAAAGAAAAAAAACTTGGGCAAATTCAAGTACTAGTAAAATCTAATTATTTAAACCATTGAGATCTACTAAATATTTAAAAGGAAAACCAGGACATTAATTGCAAAGTTAATTACACACCACAAATACTTGTATTTATCCAATTTTAAATAGTATCTCTTCATAGCATGCTCTATATCCTTAAGGCAAGTACATGTTTGGCACAATCTAGCATCAGCTGACACAAGCATAACAACCAACATCTTCATTAGTATCTAAACATGCGCTACTCTAAACGTTAGAACACAAAACGCCAGAATGGGAAAACAGAGCAATGTAATTCAGCACACAGAAACTGAACATGAAGATATGCTACCTACCTGTCCCAGTCGTCATCTCCAGCTCTTCTTCTCCAAGACCTTTCTGCACCAGGCTTATCAAACTGATCAAAGTCATCATCTGTAAAGAAGGTGACTACATTAAATAATTCTTACTGAAATGAAAGGTTTCTGAAGCAATCACTTAGATGGGGTTTGAGGGGGGGGTGGTTTTTTTTAGAATATGCAAAAATAGCTTTTTCTACTTTCCATTTTAACATGAGGAAAATAAATACCAACATGTTTCAATAATAAAAAACCATAATGTATTATATAGCTTTCCCAGGTGAGGATGACCCGAGGAAAACAGATAGAGCATGAGATAAATCACTGGAAAATGTTGCCAATGAAGGTCATTCCAGAGACAGGAGCTCCCCAGAAATGCATGAAACTGAGGTGCAATGGAGTTGAAGGGAACCACGTCTGCCACGTCTCTGCTTGTCTTGGGGGCCACAAGCTCATCTACCCACACTGAGTCTGCAAAGGCACTTTGAAAACAGGAGTAAACCTCAGGTCAGCACAAGGCAAGATGGTACCAGCAACCAGAAACAGAAGAGGGAAGTCAGGTGTAATACACCACCAACTACCTCAACTGGGGCATTAAAAACACTAGAAGTCATTGAAGCAGGGTTACACTGGGTACCTAAGCATGCACATGCCTTCCAAGGTAAAAGTGGTGCTCCATGTATTTTCTCTCAACAAGTACCCTCACTTCAGCCTATCAAATCACAAATTATTCTTGCATAGCTTAGTTTGCAAATGACAATTTTGCTACTTAAAAATATGAAAACTTCCATTTATCTGCAAAAGAAATGCAAAGCTCATCTGCTCTGTTCAGACATCCAGATGTCTTCTCACCTATAAACTGGAAGCATGTATCTTCAGAAACACTCAACCCTCACCCTGTGGCTACAGGCCAACAGAGAATGCACATCTGGAATTAGTGTCTTTTCACACATTTTAATGACTTTTGTAAGGTCAAACAAGTGGGCAAATAAAAGTTATGCTCAACACATGGGGTAACTGGCTGCAGTCTAATGGCCTGGAAAATATAGGAGGTTGAGCAATCCAGTCCTTCCAGCCTTACAGTCTGAATTGGTGAACACTTAAGATGCCATAATACATCCAGTCATTCTCCTGATTCTATTTGCACTCAACTCTTTGACCAAGTACAATGCCAAGGATCAACTGGTTTTTGTGTTTTCTTGGGGTTTTTTTAATGAACCTTCAAAACCAAACCTGTCGTCAGCTCTTTAAACTCAACCCAGTATCCTTTAGTGAATATTCCCCACATGCAATGACACACCTATTCACTTCTTACTTCATATAATCAAAATACAGGTGTTAATGACCAATAGAAGTTTAAAAGGAGGTAAAAAACATTAAACGGAGAAAATTCAGTTCTCGCAACGTCACTAAATTAAGAGCTTTTAAGCCAGAAATTTCAATCATAAATAGCTATGAAAATAAGACTGCTCAGTATGAATTACAATGCAACACAAGTCAAGTGTGGCAACTCTTTTGTTTTGAAACAGTAGGTAAAAACAATTCCCCTTGATCATGTTCACCACTTTACTCCCTACAGATACTTTTATATTTTAATTAATCTTTTATATTTAAACTAATTTACATGGGCCAACACGACTGAAACAAACAGTTGTTTTACATTTCTCTGCTCGAACATCTACATATTGCAACCTCCTTCAATTCCAATTCCTATTTCACCCCCAGGGGAAAGCCAGACAGATATCCAAGTATTTACTATCTTCCTCTTGAACACCAAATTATCCGATTTTGTGGTCTCAGAAAAAAATGCCACCTTGCACTCCTTATGGTCATTTAAAACCATGCTGCAGTGATTATCTTGGTGCACTGCCATTTTAAGGGCACAAATATCCTGCACTGCTATTGTTCTTACAGCTGGATTGCAGTAATGCACTGACTTGATGTAACCACCTCCTAAGATTTTTTTTTTTTTTTAAGGTAATGCGACTGGTTTTGCAGCAACCCAAATTACGAGTGTCCACATATTGACTAACACAGCTCAAGACAATGACCACCACCAGGAAGACAGTAACTTATTTTTAAGCTATGCCTGCTTGCTTGCAAGATATGATATTTTTTCATGCCAGGCACCACTTTTAGAACTAGAGAGCACTGTATTAGACCAACACCAGTTGAAAACAAGATCTTAGCTCTTCAGCACACAATTCTTACACAGATGGACTTTCACATCTGCCAGGTTTAAATCTAGACAACACAAAGTTACATGCCAAACCCTTTTTCTCTGTTGAGATCTCTCTACAGCAAAAAGAAACACTCTTCAGTATAATTCATAGTACTTTTCCAGGCCAGATAGTTAAGTTTCACGGCCATAGAAGTGCTTCAACCTAGTATTGCTGCTAGTGAAGAAACAATACCAACCAAAAGAGGGTCCAAGTTCCTGCCAAGTTTCTAGTGTAGACCTGGCCCCCCACTCAGCCAACATCACAAACCTCCACCCTCCAAATTTCTCACATCCTTCCTCGTTTATGAGCAACTCCTACCAAAATCCAAAGTGGAATTACATCCATGCAAAGCCCTTTTCACAAGTCCCCCTCTAGCAGGATGCATACAAAAGCCTCAAAAACAACTGGTCATTCTGTGTGTGGTGACCGCAGCTTATAAGAACTGTTCCACATATGTCCCCACCACCTCCCTGTTCTCATCTCCTCTCCCCCTGTCTCATCACACATTTATGATGTAAAGATCTTTGGGACAGAGGGAGCCAGCTCTTCTTTTTTATGCTTATTTGTTCTGTGACAGCTGACACCGAGTGTTACAAATTATGCCATTTTGACATTAAGTGTTGTCAGAGCCCAAAGCAGGTTCTAGCTCTCCTTTAGAAAAGGAGGTCACAACAGTCATGCATCTAAAATAGCATTAATTGCCAGCTTCATCATTTGTGAGATAGCAAGCATTGAAATGGACACAGGCCTTACACCTGCAGTGCAATGTGATACCTAGCAAACCTCAGTGAGGCATCATTTTTTTCCCCATTTCTGAAACTACACATACTTTCATTTTTCTTCTACCTGTCTAGGCAATAACACTGGAAAACACCAGTAAACAACAATCAGCATAACTTTTATGGATATTTGTCCTTGAGAAACTCTTATAAGTCAATGTTTGTGTCATGCGTGGTTAAGTGCCTGTAAAACATTAACTTGTACAGAAAGAGGAACACTCGGCATCAGCAGAGCACAAAACCAGAGAGCAACAGCCAAAGATTTTTTTTTTTTTTATAATTGTCAGTACTACTGTGTGGGCGGTGAGGAGAGAAGAAAAAAAAAGGGGGGGGGAATCCATGAACATAAGCTTTTTAAGCAGGAAAATGTCCATTGTAGGAGTTGGAAGAGGTTTTGTATTTCTTCCAGTGCTATCAGTGCAGCCCAGAAAGGTAGTTGTACATAGCAACTGGTGCTAAGACAAGCCATACAATGGCTATGGCTCATTTCAGTTCAAGGCTTTCGTGGCAAAGCTCACCAAGATATGTGTGCATTAGCTGGTATCAACTGGAAGACCCTGACAGGTGATCACTAAACACACTAAGCCCCCTCTCTAACTTGCAGGCAGCACTAGAAGGAAAAAAAAAAAACAAAACCAAAACACAAGACCTATCAAATACCAAAAAAGCACTAACTGAATAAGTAAACAGGACAGACCAGTTATACAGGAAAACAAAAGAAATAATCCACCATTTGGCTCTTCCTACTGCAGCTCTAAGACAACTGCCATTATCAAAGTGACAGAGAAGTTGCAGGATGCTGCAGAGACTGACTAACGTTGGCTGTTTTGTTAGACCAGCCTGCCTCACAAGGCTCTGGCCGGCTGTGAACCAGAATAAGCACAAAGGCAGCCAAGCACACTTGGTTCCCCACACTAAAAGGTTGCTATTTGCTTTATACTTTACCCTGGTGTAGCATCAGCAGTGCTATAAGCTGTTCCATACAGCTTATTTTTCAGTTTTATGATATATGCCCAGAACTGTTATCTTTTTTCCTGCTTAATAAAAACAGATCATCCACACTAGAAATCCACAAAATACAAGCCTCATTTCCTCTTTGGCTATGCTGATGGTAGTTTCTAACTCTGTGGACACCCTTTCAATAAAACCCTCACTAATCATTTTTCTATGTAAAATGGAAGTCCTAAGCTACACAGTCAAGTCTCACAAGTGTAGCAGGTGAATCAGCAGGAACACTGCAGGGCTCTTAACATCTTAAAATGGTACCAACATAGCCTAAAAAGGTAGTCCTACATAGCAACTGTTGCTAAGATGGAGTATTTTACTGCAATGAGATGGCCAAGACTTCTAGATGAGGAAAAACATTTCATGACTGCATCATTTGTTGTCCTAGAAATATACCTGCATGCTTTCTGGAACACTAACCACATGCCGTCTCATGAACCTCCTTAACAGTTCAAAAGTTTGTATTTTGGTTCCCGTCAATATTACACTATCATGAATATCAAACATATGATTAGTTTTAGGCATTGAAAAAGCATCAAAGACTTCTCCTTATCCAAAAGGAGATGGAGATGCCACAATGATCCAATAGTTCAATGGATAAAAAAGTATTATGCACTGTTTACCCAACAGGTCTTTTAATAAAGTAACTAAGCTGCACTGCTTGGGGGGGGGGGGGGGAAGAGACAAGCAGATGAAAAAAGTCATTTACCACATGAAAAAATGCCACTTCTCTATGCTTTGATTTAATGCTGACCATAACAAGCCCATCTTGATCTATCCCATTCCCTGGTATCATATTTAAAACATTCAACACGACAACTTGATAGCAGTTCAAGCACAAGTCTTCAGATTAAAAACATCTTACCAGGTTATCTTTATGTAATAGTTTACATCTACAGAATATTTTTCTTCATATTTCATTGCAAAAGGTTACACAACACACAGGTATTGTAAAGCCTTGATTTTCAGGAACTGAGCATACCATTTAAAAACAGACCTATGTTTCTGCCCAACAGTGAACTGAATTTTGGTATCTCTTGCTATGCAATACAGAATAACAACAGGTTTCATGAGGAACAGCTGTGTCTGAAACACAGACTGGCAATGTAACTGTACTATCAACACCAGCTGAATGAAAACTTCTGGTAACAAATCGTGACAACATCTAGCAGTAAAAGCACAAGGTCAACAGTAACTCCTGAACCTGAGTCCGTGATGTAAACCGAACACGTCATGAAGCACACTACAAATCCAGTCTCATTCATTATAGACAGTCAAGCTCTCTACCCCATCATAAAAGTCACATTCACTCCTGCTACCGCATTAGGCACAAGAACACACATGCACAAATACACCACACTCAAACACAAACAGTTTAGTTTATCTTTTCAGGGATAGACATCATGGAGTCTTTATATTGGTAAACAATTACTCATAGATGCCTTAAGTGTTCACTGACTAAGTATTTATAACAATGTAACAATTGCATAACATGTTCCTCAACTAGTATTTCATGTTTTCTTTCCAAATTACTCCTATAGGATAGAGTTTAGCTTCCTCAAAGAAATAAAGTAGAAAAATTAATTTCTACAGGAGACACGTTCTTTCTACTTTCTGAAAACCAACTTCTTTTAGGGAGTTTGTCATGATGCAAAGCAAGTCACTAGCAATAAGCAAGAATAGAACTAATTATGATACACTGCCTGGAACAGAAGTTCTCTAACTGCTTGAAAGAAATACTTTAAAAAAAAAAAAAAACGAACGACATCTAAACCCAGAACCACCAAGCCAGAAAAAAACATTTCCAAAGTCTGCTTGGATTTTAAAATATATTTGCTTTGGAAAAACATTTTAAAAGTGTCATAGTCCTTGCCTCACAAACACTGAACAGTGAATGAAGGCCAAGAGTTTAAATGAAATCCACATGAACTCGGTTCCCAAATGGCTTTGGACACTGATGAGAAACTGCAATTCTCCAGAAACTCTCCAGCATCTTTCACAGCCACCAAAAGTTATAGTTAAAACTGAAACTGCATTACAGCAGCATATAACACAGGACCAATCACACTACTTACTTGGAGGTTTTTTGGTGAAGTCAGTGACAACCATCATCTTAAATTATTCTGGACAACAAGTTCTACGTGACCTAAAATCTGAGGTTTAGTATTTGATGCAATAAAGCATGGTTTGGCTTTTGTAAAAACAAGTGATACTAAGGCTATGTTTAATTTAGATGACCTGAAATGAGAGAACATTCAGAAGAATGTGACTTTCAGTGAAAGCTTGTCGAAGAAGCATAACGAGATTAAAAACTGCTATGCTTTAAAGCAAATCTGCCTGTCACAAGCTCATTCAAATAGTACCAGTTTTTGGCACTAGTCCTTAGCTGGTACAATAGCCCATGATCACATATTTGTACTTCATGAATTGTAAACTCTATAGGCCTTTGACACCTGGAGGAGTTTTAGTGTGTGAATACTGCAATATAACTCTAAGTTATAGTGACCAGTTGCATCAGCCCACCTAATAAAGTAGGATGCAATACCCACAGAGACCAAAACACGGGCAACACTCCATCCACTTTCTTCTAGGCACAAATGCAGAATCTACTTCCAGTCCCTGTATGCTGCTGCCGAATAGCCTGAAGCACAACAAATTCAATTGAATTCGTCACACTGGAGAATTTTTACTACATCTTTGAATTGGATAGTGACCCACAACACAGAGAAAGGTGCTTGCTGTGCTAGCAGTATAAGCTTTTCTTCCGACTTTTAACAACAGCTTCACAAGAGGTTTCTAAAGCCACTACGTTGCTGAGAGCACAATAGCAGCCCTCAGATTAGTTAAAGTGAAATTAAACTGATGACAGCTTAAGTTCAAGCTGGAGGAATAAAGTAATAGGCTCAGAGGTAGAGAAACACCCATTCAGCTACTCTTGGTACAGGAGTTCCAGCAGGAATATGGGGTAGACACGTAGAGATGGGGCCCTCTTCAGCTCCTCCTCTGCCCCATCCCCTGTCACGATTCACACCCCAAGGATATCTACACTCAAAGTCTTCTAAGACCACTGAAGTTCATCAGAAGTGAATTAATCTGAAAGGAAGAAAACTTACAATAGTTTTCCCTTACTTCAGTATGGCAGACAATGGAGATAAGAAGTGGTCCTTGCTTTGTTTTAGTCATGGTTTGTTGTTTACCCTGTAACCATCACTCCCTAAGTGAGATTAAAATCTAGCTGTAAACTGATTGCAGTAAGTACCAAGAAAAAATTTCAGCTTCAATACAACACAGTTGTTACGTTACACTACAAGGAGATGATCACTAAATCATAGAACAGCCCAGGTTGGAAGGGACTTCGAAAGATCACCTGGTCCAACCTTTCATGGGAAAGGAAGCCTAGATGAGATAAATTATCTAGCACCCTATTCAATCACATCTTGAAAACCTCCAGTGATGGAGACTCTATTATGTCCCTGGGGAGGTTTTTCCAGCGATTGATTGTTCTCACTGTAAAAAAAAGAAAACCCGTCTTTCTTATATCGAGTGAAGCCTCTCCTGGTGCAACTTGTAGCTGTTGCCCTTTGTCTTCTCCATGTGGCTCCTTCTGAAGAGAGGCCTTCATCCTCTTCGTAGCCACTCTTTAAGTAAGATTATGTTACTCAACATTCAACATGTTTGCTCTGGTTCTGTTTTTATATGAAAGTTTGATTCAAAGTTTGGGAACCATTGACTTAACCATATCAATGGACTAATGAGCAGCTATAAGTCCTCAAAGTCCCTCATCATCGCTAGCGCACCCACCTTGAACTTCTATGTTTCAATACAGCCATTCTAGAATTAGAAGCAAGTTGAATCAGGCTGCACAGCAAAGGAATTTGTGAAGTAATATGAAGCTGTGAATCACTCCCAGAGACCTCACAGACCACCACTTGAAAACTTTCAAGTTTATGTTTGTGAAACCTACCACCAAAAGAGCCTTTACCTTCATCCTTAGAAAGCTTAGCAGCACCAACACAAGTATCCAGTCACAAAACTACATATGAATACTTTATTCTTACGAATCAAGCCAGTATTTCCCAAGAGCATAAAAAATTCTAAGTGACCAGTGAGTCCACACATACTGTCCAACAGACAAATCACCTTCCTTCCATCAAATATATTTAAATGTTCAGCCAATATAGCAGTTTCACATTTCATTTTTCAGCCCTGCAACGTATCCTTACAGAAGACTTAAACTTTAATCTGCATCTTCAAAGCCAAAACTATCTCACTTTGTCAGCTGTTATCCTGCAATGTCATCAAATTAACACTCCTTTTATTTTTCCAGGACCTATTTCGTACTACTTTACCAATCATTAGAGACTTTTTTTTTTAATGAAAACAATGGGGTGCTGTTATCTCCATATTTTAAAGTCTTTACCTCCCCCCAAGAAGTCCAAAAACTAAATCCAAAACATTAGTTCCTACAGTTAAAACTTTAACTGACCAAAAACATTTAAGCCAAATAACCACTTAGTCCTGGGTTTCCTTCCCATTTGTTACCATTATTGACTTTGGATAGTAGGCCTTTTCCAAAAAGAGTTGCAGAGATCATTCTTGTAAGTTCTAGGCTTTTCTACTGGGTTTTAAAAGTGTATTTAAGAACATCAACCATGAATTTTCCTTGACAAGTCATACAGACATAAGCATGTGACACCTCTGGGTTTCTTCTTTCAGTCAAGTGCTGCACAGTGATCATCCAGACTAAACAAACACTGTTTATATGGGGTAAGGATGGTATTTAATTGGCCACCATTTATTGATGAGCATAGTGTTAATGCTGAACAAACAACTGCTTGTGCCCATGTAGTACAAAGGGATCCTAATTCATGGTTAGACACAAATGGTACTCCACAACAAAAAAAAACTGGTCTCGAAACTGCAGTTTCACCACTTAGTTGAAGGTTGTCTGCTGCATACAACTTTGTACATGAAAGCATGATCATTCAACTTGCAGCAGAGTTTTAAACAGAAGAACCAAAACGTTTCAAGGGTGACACTTTCTTTAAATTACTCTGTCCTCATAATACTACAAAAAAACTTCCAGAGGTAGAACATGCATGCAAAGTTTACTTCCACATTACATATAACTGATCTGAACCACAGAAACTAGCACAAAGATTTCTGTAAAATAATGTAAACATTGCAATATATTTAACACTATTAAAACAATGCCAAAGATATTCAAATATTTACTGTTTTACCAATCAGTGCTGTCCTTCCTAGCCTTCTTCCCAAACTCAAGTCCTAAATTTAGGAATTTCTTTGTAACATTTACCTTTAGTAGGAAATTTAGTTGTTTTTATGTACTTTGTTACCAGTGAAGCTAACAACAGCAAACCGTCTGACCACTGAGATGAGTGATCACGCCGACAAGCCACACTCTTCTCCGTGACACCTACTTACAGAAAAAAATGACTAGAATCATCACAAACTTTTGTACAGGCAAGGACAAGTGGGTCAACTGACAAGTCTGACCAGTCTTTATCAAAACTGTTATTCCTAGCAAAACCAAGGCCCACAGCACCAGAAACAGACATGTTCTCTTAACTGTATCTCTCTTGAACACCCCAGTGTGACCCCTGCAAGTCTTTCTTTTAATCACTCAAACAAATGTTCTCATTTTAAAATTTTCTTAATATACCAATTGGAACCACAGAAGGTTTTGAATTGTCATTTAAAATGCTGTAAGAAGTGTCCTTAGTCAAGAAAAAGAGCAGTGGCATGCCTGAGAGTCCTGGGGTCAAGCACTGACTTCATTTTACACTTTCCAAGTGCAAAAGAGACCTTCTGCTTCTGGACAGCCTGTAAAATAAATTATAACTACTCCCCAGATGAGAGATAAGTTATTCAAACAGGTCACATATTGTAGCCGTAAAAACTATGAGAATTAATGTCTCTAAATAAACACATCCATCTCATCCGGAGGTCCAGCACCTGCGGTGAGCGATGAAGCTGCTGCCCCTTCCCGGCCCTGCCTCGGCCAAGGGGAGACAACAGTTCCCCTCACCGCACGACGCCGACTCCCATTAGCAAGAGGGGAGCCCCTGGGGCCTTGCGGTGCCAGGGGAGCTCCTGCTCCGCCCCGGGAGCGCGGGGCCCACCCGCTCCGCGCCCCGCCGGCACCCCCGAGCACGCAAAACCTGCCGCCCCCGCCCAGGCAGGAGGCAGAGAGGCGGCGGGGGACGGCGGCGCCACCGCCCCAGGAAGGCCCCGCAGCCCACGGCTCCCCTCAGCCCCGCTGGCCGCTCCGCCCCCAGCCAGGCCCTGCGCTACGGCTGCAGCCGGCCCCGCTCCCCTAAGCGAGGCCCCGGCGCCCCGAGCTCCCCGCCCGCCCCCAGGCGAAGCCCTTCGGGGCCGCGGCACCCACCTGCGCCTCCTCCCAAGGCGGCAGCCATGGCTCTTCGCCTCACCAAGGCGGCGGCGGCTCCCGGCAGCGACCCCGTGCCGCCCCCGGGAGCGGCGGGGAGCGGGGGGACGGGGAAGGGCTCGGATTCAGCGCCCGGCGGTTCGCCCTCCCGCCGCCCCTCCGCACGCACCCACCGCAGGAGAACAACAAACTACCACAACATGGCGGCCGCCGCCGCCACCACCGTCGCTGTCGCCGCCGCCCCCGCGCTGCATCATGGGACGGCGGAGGACCGGTCCCTCCCTCGCAGGGAGGGCGGGCAGCGGGCCCGCTGGTTGGTTAGCCAGGGCCCAGGCGCTCCGCACGCCGGCCATCGTCAGCGCCCTCTGCGCATGCGCTGAACTGCCTCCTCCCGGCGGCGCCGGTCGGCGGGCTGGGCAGGAGTGCGCATGTGCTATGGGGCGTCACGTGCCTCGGCGGAGGGGTGGGGATGCGCATGCGCGCGGGGCATGTGGCGGGGGTGCAGTGCGGGCGTAATGGCGGCCGCAGTCGTACCGCGTTGCGGCGCCTTCGGGCCTTGGGTCTGTGCGGCTCAGGGGAAGGGCCGTGGAGGCGCGCCCGAGCGGTTCCGCACTCTGCCTGGGGTCCTTGCGGGCAGTCCGTGGTGCCTGGGCCTAGCCTGCCCCTCACAAGGGAGCAGGCCCGTCGACATCCGGCCCTGAGGGAGGCTGCTGTCCGCAGCCGGCCGAGCCGGCTGCGGTGCCTTTACCTGACCGGGACAAATAGTGGGGAGTGGGAACGGGACAAGGAAGCGCTGCTTTTCAGCGGCCCCACGCCTCCCTGACGAGGATCTGTAGCTGTCTCTTGCCAAAGTGGGAGGCTACTCGCAACGCCTCCGAAATGCCCAGCTCACATAGGGCTGCACCGAGGTTCCAGTAGGTTGTAGGTCCAGCTGCCCCCCTCCCAAGTTCACCTGCCTCGTGTGGAAAAAAAACCCATGAGTTAATGGGATTAAAATACACCATGAAAGGGACAGTTTGGGCTATGTTAGGTCTATGGTCCTCCATCTTTTAAGGCTTGAGCATGCGTGAGCGTTAATGCTTGCATAAACTAAACTAAAATAGTTCAGGCCATATAGTTCTTGCTTTTCCACTCAAGCCTCACCTGAGTACATACTTTACAGGCTCAGTGTCATAACATGCTAAATCCAGTTTCACTGCAAGCTAAAAGTCCTTTTCTGCTAGCCCTTTGTCTAAGCGCTTCCCCCCTGACTGCTTAGCTACGTGCTCCCCCTGTCCAAACGACCTAGTGATCGTGTGGCTGCAGAGTAGATCAGTTTGGATCACTGATCCCACAGAAGAGTAATTCACCAAAAAGAGTTTTCCTTTTGAGTTTCCTTCCTGCCTTTCCCTAGTTTCCTTTTAACAGGGGAATCAGGATTTGTGGCATTCTGCACAGACCTGGTTAAACACAGTATAAAATTGTTCCTTGATGTAAAACAAACTTTTGGGTTACACTACTTGTGAAGAAGCCCAATCTGATCTAAAACATTTTAATGGAGTGTACTATAACACGACTAGTTCAAGTAAACGGCAAAACTTTCCCAGGTGGACAAGTCCTCATGGAAATAATTAACAGTGTTAGTATTTAAATTATCAGCGTTATCTGATTAAACCCTCGCTATGAGAATAGGGAAGTTCTCATGTCACTTTGTTCTGGGCTCCCTGCGGACTTATCTCTGCATTGCATTTGGTCTCATTTCTTAGGTTTTCTTCACAACTGTACAGCTAGAGATTTATTCTCTACATATTCCTACAAACTCACAGCCAAATTCTGACTTTAATTTAGGAAACAGATCATCAGTAGGCGATGCTTGCTGATAATTTAATACATAGTCCATCAGTCCAGCTCTGATTGCCTGACGTGGAGGCAGTGAAATGTGAACACTACTACTATCAACGGTAAAAAACCATGGTGATTTCAGTGGGGCTAGGATTTCAGCCATTGCTCCTCGGTATCGACCTTTCTTTTAGGTAGCTGGTTTGCAACACAGAAGGATTTCCTGGCAAGGGAGGGAGTTTTCCTGACCCTTTAAAGGCTGGATGGAGGAGAAGTGTGTGGGGCGAGACTCGGCCGGTCTCAGCAGCAGCCTGTTACAATTCCTAGCTCTCTTGTCATAATTCTCTGTATGTCTTCTGTTTGAGGCTGGGAAATGAAGTGTTAAAACATAAGCAATATTCACAACGAGCATCTTTTTGGCATTCAGGTATGTAAAGAGTGTATTTTATAGGTATTTTATGTCCTATATTTTTGTTCATTTTAATAGCTGATTTGTTTTCCACGAGTGACAGTCCAAACACAAATCAAGTTACCATTTGCTTAACACACCAATCCAATATTAAATAGGAATAGCAGGATAGTTCACTATTACTCTGTTTGTTAATATACAGACCCTTCAGCCATTTTGCACAGCTCTGGTACAAAAACGTGGCCATTCCCAGATGTCT
This sequence comes from Ciconia boyciana, assembly GCF_034638445.1. Lineage (NCBI taxonomy): Eukaryota > Metazoa > Chordata > Aves > Ciconiiformes > Ciconiidae > Ciconia > Ciconia boyciana. The sequence continues at coordinate 159,600,654 of NC_132935.1, forward strand.
GAACTTCCGCAGGTGTGGAACAGGGACCTAACTACGATGACAAATAGAAGTATGGTGAGTCTACTCGCCTTCAGTCAGGACTTTCTGTGAGTTTTCAAATTCCAGGAACTAGAGTTGCTCTGGATTCTGTATAAAAAACTCCAACTTTTTCTCAACACTGCCTAACCTTTGCTATAAAATGCAAGTGTGCTTGTGTCTTTTCTGTAAATGGGGGCTAACATATTTGCTGCTTCTGCAATCTATGAATTAAAATGACTTTATATGAACTAATAATAATCAATTTATTTAAATGCTTTTGGAAGTTCTGCATAAATAATGTATTTGCCTGTGTGTCTTCCAAAGCAAATACAGCTGAAGTTGGGAATGCAACAGATTATCTTGCAAGGAGATTAAGTAAATAACCGAGCCAGAACTCAAGAAACCCGTAATCCTGGTTCTGCACTCGCTTGCTGCATTACTGGGGCAGGTTGCCTTGCATCTGCTGCCTCAGATTTCCCTCTCTTAGCTGGGGAGAATAATGCTAAACTTGGTTTTTTATGATTATTTGAAACCTATTGGTAAAAATTGTTGTGTCCTAACTTCTCCACATTAAGCTGTTTCCACTGCAATAGTCACTATCAGTTCCATTTATGCTGGTTTTTTATTTTAACATTTTTTTCCGAAATACTTAGTAGCTTATTTTTTGAGCACACATATTCATTTTTAATGTTTTTTTAAAAATTTATTTAAATTATTACTTATTTTTGCACGCACACTGAAATGGTTAAAAATCACCAGTCAGAAATCCAGTAAAGCAGACTTCCAAATTTAATTCCATTAAACACTTTAAATTAATACGAGGGTAGTAAGAACAGTGTTATCAACAGCAAATGGCTCCTAATTCCCTAGAGAAAATGTGCTCCTGACTTATTTTTTGACCACAGTTACCTCTTCATGAGCTTTAATTCTAGTCCCACTCAGTCTGGCAAAACCAGCCTGAGTTTTGGTAGCATGGCAGGCTGGCTGAGGTAGGTGGTCCGGTCATGGGCTTGGCTCATAACCTTCTTGTGATGAACCTCTCAAAGTGACATCTAGCTCCAAGGCACCGTCTTCCATTCGAAGTTAAGCCTGTCTTTGGACGAGTTCCTCCAAATCAGACACTAAACAGGTCTTTGGTTATTGCAGCAACATCCTGTGATGCAGCAAATGTTCTGTCACACCTGACAGGAAATTCTGGATTTAAAGTGTACAAATGAGGGGTGTGAAAGCAAATTCACTCTCTTGTAAGTGCCACTGGGCCTGATCTATGACCTACTGACAGTGGCAGCAATCTTAGGAGGCAGCAGTACCTCTGAAAAGATACACACAGGTGAAAGATGCTTTCTCTTTGAGCGTATTCCCCAGAAGGGCAAAGGCAGAGTAGGAAATGGGAAAGACTTTAAAAACTAATAAACATCTTAATTAAGGAAAGAGAACAGTATGAGGACTGAAACAATTAAAGTGTATCAAAAACACTGGTGTGATAAACTTAGAACAGAAAACATTCTGAGTGTGTTACAGCCTTTGGACTAACTGTAGTTTCAGAGCTGCGGGCAGTGTTAATGTCTATCAGCTTTTATTGCTGTAACATTTCTTTCCCTTTCCTCCTCTATTTTTGTTACTTATTTATCCACTTGTTGCAGCTTATCTGCCTTGTTGTCTGCAATACACTTGATGCATCTTATTTCAGCTGTAATTTCTTCAGAGCAATGTGACCTATGGACCCCTGAAACAGCTGCTAGGGTGGAGAATAGGAGAGCTTGTGTGCTGAGAAATGGTCTAAACAAGCAATGTGTCTGTCAAGTGTGTTATTAATGTGTCACGTGTGGAGTCCCTAGAAAGCTGGTCACCCACCAAAGATCAAAATCTCAACAGAATGCATATATTGTTGAAGTATAGTGTGAAATATATAAATTATTACCAGCTTCAACTGGCTGCAGGGAGGTTTGGGCTGTAGCTTTGGCTTCTGAACTGAGAGCAGCATGCAGAAGCCTAGCTGTTGCTCTGGACCCCAGTGTTTGCAATATGTTTTAGGTATCTAGAGAAAAGACATCAAGAAACGCGAGAGGAATCCAAGTGTTAAACATATTACAGCATTTAATTTGTAATTTTTTTTTTTCTGGATGCTGGAAGTCTTACTGACTAAGCTTTGCTTTGTTTCACCAGGAAGCCCATCTGGTGTCAGGGACAGCAGGGGAATCAGAGTGAAGCTGACAAATGTAAGGTAGCCCTTCCTTTCAAGAATGACTGAGAATTAAGTGGAAAATGTCTAAGGTGCCCCATTGTTAGGCAAAGGGAGTGGTACCCCATGATAAACATGTCAGAATAAGTAAAGGTTGAGTGTTTCCCAAGGTTTCCTGACAAGGAGCCAACGTACGGCATCATTTCCCTTGCCCAAATGCTGAGGTTTGGAAAGGGCTTGCTTTCTCTGGACACTGACCAGGCTGGCCCCTTCCACTCTGTAAAGAGCAGAAAGACATGTGGTGGCTCTAGGCAAACCTCAGTTCATCACAGGCAACTTCTGTGGCCCAAATTCTTGTGGGCCATACCTGTGAGCAAAGCCCCGTGCTCTGTGGAGCCCCACTGAACGTAGAGACATTGTGCACAGGTACAGATGTCAGCTATCGTACATGAACTTCCAGATCAGAGCTTACATTCCTAAAAACTCCTCGTACCAGAAGGCTATAATCCTGTTAAAAGCCTCTGGGAACTACTGCAATGCAAATAATAGTAGCAATAATTAGCTCTGCTTTAATTGATACTGTGTATTCCTCAAATGTCAGTGAAAATTTACTTTGCTAAGCCAACAACTTCTCCCCTGGAACTCTGCTGGCTTTACCAGAATTACACAAGGGGTGAATTTGGATCATTGTAGGTTCCTGGCATAAATTATCAGCTGTTGATTCCTTGCCCTTTAAAACTTGGCAAGCGTACAGGAAGAGTTTGCCAGACATGCGAGAACTAGGTCTATGCATTTATGGGGAAATCCTTCGGGACTATGCACAGAAAGGAGTACAATTTGCTAGAAGTACCCAGCTGTGAAATCCAAGAACTCCTGCACACAGCTCTAGCAACTTAGAGCATATTTAGCCTGGCCTCGATACCGTGGTTCCTGGAAGCAGTTTTTGTGCCCTCAGCTTTATGAAAGCGTGAACGTGATTGTAACAAACCCTGGAAATGTGTGGAGATGCTAAGTTTACATAATAGCCCTAACAGGGATGATTTTGGTTGGCATAATCTAGTTTTATGGTTACTCCTGTTTATCACGGTGGCCAGGGGTTGTCTCTGCTTAATATTGACAGTGCAGTTCTGAGCATATCATTGGCATAAATAAGTAAAGATAACACACTTCAAAGCAGTCACCATTTTCAGTATGAACAAGATCCACATCTGGACCTTTTTGTCTTACTGAGCACCCAAGAATTTTGATGCCCCATCCTTCATGGACAGACATCTCTGTCATAGCACTGCTACAGCTGCGTGCTCAGACACTCTCTGGGGATTCTTTCTAAGGGAAGAATAAATGTAAGGGAAGAATAAATGTCTCTAGCTCTAGTTGGCTAAAAGTTAGATGCCTAATCTAAGCTTGTTGTGTGAACCTCCTCCTTTTAGTTACATTAGATGGGCTGAATGGTGGCTCTTAGCTGTGGGAGACCTGTCTTGATAAAAGTGAAGGGAAATAAATCCCAACCATAGAGTCTCTATTTTGATAGTGCTGAGCAAGATTAGAGCCAGTAGCAAATCTCAAGTCTAAAATTTTCCACATTTCACCAGGAAAAGCCTCCTGGATTGTACAGCCATTTCTATGTTTGCTGGGCCTACTGGGTAATAGGTTTAGGCTATAATGGAGTCTTTCAGAGCCTCAGAGATACAGTGCACCTGATTTTATGGATTATCCATATGTACAAAAGTGTTGTTGCCAAACAAACTCAGGAACAGATCACTCTAGCACATTACCAATAAGCCAATTAGTGAAGCATTGCAATTATTAGACTTCTTTATGCAAATATGTTTGTCTGTGTGGAAAAGAGAATCATTTGGACTGGGTTTAGTATTCAGGAAGACCTTGCCAGTACGATATCTGGTGATAGATGCTATAGCTATTATTGACCAGTTTCTTTTTTCGCCCTGATATGTGTGGATGTAAATGCATTGAGTGACATGAACCTTAATGAGTAAAAGGATGATCAGGATTTAGACTTTATCATGTGTTCTTTTCAGTAGCTGTGTTTGTTCCATGTGTTTCACAAAATCTTCTAACGTTAACTTTGGTTATACTATTTTTCCGTTACGGTGATCGACAGCATCAGTATTTTATTTGGGCCAAAATCCACAAATCTTTCACATTCAACTAATTTCCTTACAAGGAAGACTGACAGAATTAGGCCCTACATATCAAATCAGTTTCATCCAGGGACCTTAGTTTATCTAGTCGATCCAACAGATTTATTTATCACAGGCTGTCCACATTAAGCTGGGCACCTTTCCTATAATGAGTTCCTTGCAGCCCAGGAGCAGGTTATGGAACATGACCCATTACAGCGTGCTGTGGTACAGGGAACCAATAGAGATGCATTATCCAATGCAGCCACAGTTCAAAGTGCTATCTTGTATAACAAATTATTGACTTCATTGTACATAGTACTAGGATTTAATTAAGCGATAAGGCCCATCATAGTGGTCCTTTATCTAGCAGATAAGGATTTACCAAGCTTACCCAAGAGGTCTTTATCTGAAAGATAAGAAAAAGGTACATAAGGTGCCTTCCCCTGATTTTAAATCGTTAATTGAAAAGACCTTATTCTTTAAGTTCTAGGTTGTTGTCTTTTCTTCATGGCGTAGTATTAAAGATTCAGATGGACTTTTATAAGGGAGTTTGTAACAGGGAAGAATGTTACCAGTAGCCTTCACTGGGTGAAATTAGTAGAATTTATAGAGTTTTTATTCACAATGCACCAGCTCGCAGCTCAAGCAGAAATTCAGCCTCTGATCTGCAGGAGATTTTCCAGTGACTCCATGATGCCATGGCCATAAAAGAGATTCATTCATTGCTGATTTCAGAGGGCTACAGTTGTGATTATGTTGTAAAGTTTAGAAAAAATTGGGATTACACAATAGAAAAAAATGGGGGATACAGATAATTTAAGACAGTTCTTTTAATGATTGTGTTGTCAGCTAAGCTAAATGATGCCAAAATCTCTAGTCCTTTACCTGTGTGATGGAAAGACATTTAAGCAGAAAACATATAAAGAAATTAAGGCTAATACAAAGCACTGGCACTTAAGATGAGATGAATACACCGGAAAACACAAAATAATACTACTGCTAATGCTCAGTGGAGAAGAACACAGAGGAAATTCCAGAGAAAGGAGAGAAGTTCATATGTTTTTTGTGAGAAAGGCACATAAGAGCTACTGTGTGGTTGAAAACTGGGCAGGATCTTCGGACTTAGCAGATGTAATCCCTAATGTTACAAGCACTTTTTTAATAGAATCCTTTCATAAAGGTTCAAGGTTTTTTTGGAAGTAGCTAGGCTGTTGCCTCCTCCTCCTCCTCCCTTAGAGGAAGGCTGTTGTGCAACATCCTTATACTAATAGTTACCTGAGATCTTCCAGTTTACAGTGTGACTGTATCCCTGGCCAATCCATACTTATTTGTTCTTATGTGCTGACATTATCTTTTAGCATAAGTGGCATTTCCTCCTTGCCAGTGTTTTTCCTTCCCATCCCCATGTAAGCCCAGACAGCAGTCAGCCTTTACTACACTACGTAAACCGAGCCCCCCTTGGACCGTTCTGCCCTTGCAGGTCTGGAAGTGACAACCACGAATTGACTCGGTACCCCTTTGGGGACCACGGACGTATGAGACTCGCTGTTCGTTCCACCTCAAGTTGCTTTGTGTGGGCTCTGTGAAATTCTCCTGAATTTCCAGGCATCCAAGAACCTAAGCTGCCAGATACTGGAAATCCAGTAGGTTACTGCCCAAAGCAGTTGTCTACCACATAAATTGATAGTGTTGGCAGCTCTGCTTGTGAAAGACTCCCTGTTCCCCAGATTGTATTAATCATCCTGCTCTGCACCTGTTCCAGCTTGAATTCTTCAGGGGTCTGAAGGGATCAGATCGTATTAGAAGTGCTTGGAGCAATTCAAGCCAGGACCGAGTAGCAATTATAATGAGAGATACCCTCCAGGTTACACGAGAGGCAAATTGCCTTGGCGGTGAGTGGAAGTTTATAGTGCTGCTCCGAGCCTGTTTTTTCAGTAACCAGGGGATTCCATTTCCAATCTGACACCTTTTATGGGCAATTGATTCACTTTTTAAAAAAGTATCTGGCATGGAAGCAATAAGTGAGTGGAAAGGTGTGAATTAAAATGTGTACACAGCTAAAGACGATTACTCAGATATTTGCTTAGACCTTCACAGCTGGGATTATTCTCTCTTGCTCCAACTACCCTTTGGTAATTGCCTCATGAGCAATTTTTCTGCTGTGTCTTTTTACTTATTTATTTGCAACTTTGAAAACTGATTGAGCTTTCTGCCTCAGAGAAAGCTATAAGCAAGGTCCCTCACCTTAATATACCCCATGTAGAGTTCCCTCACCTTGGTGTAGCCTTTCATGCCTGCAAGCCTTTGAAACAGGTCTCCAATGGCTCTTACTCCAGAGAAGCCAACAGAGCTTCGTCCACTGACTTCAGCAGAATAACTTTCCCACCACATACTTCATGCTTATTTCACTCAGAAAAGGATTTTATCTGAGTGCTGCTAGCAGGCACTCTGCTGTCCTCTTCTTCCCTGACAACCAGGGAACAAAATCAACCCCCTTTGCTTACATGTATTTCAGCATGAAATTACTTTGCTTCATACATCTGAATGGTATCTTATAAAAAGGGATTTTTCTTCCTTCAAATCACACTCCAGTGGGACTGCCCCAGTCAGCAATGTTTGGTGTCTCGCTCTCTCTGTGTAGTTGTAGTTGTTCCATTAAAGTAGTGTGAAAGCTACAGCTGTGTGTCCACTGTCAGTCTGTATTAGAAGTCAGGGGTAAGGTAATGATATGCAAGCTTGATCCTTCTGTAATACTTTCCTTGGAAGTACAGTTCTGCCGTTTCTGCTGTCAGCCTGCATTTAGAGAGTGGAGACTGCTGCATGACTTGAAAGCAGCAGTAGGCAATTCCCAGTCTAAGCCTTAGACATTTACATATTTATGCTCACTTCAGTGGAGTAAATATGCTATGAATAAATCCTATTATGTTTGAGACTGTACTTACAGTATAATAAAAACACAGTACGGTGGTGCAATCTCAGGTTTTCTTTCAGTGTCAATATGGGCATATGTTTACTAAATTATGTATTGTTGACATGGTATTCAGCTTCCAGCAGCTGTTAGAATTACTTTGTATAATATGAGAAAATAATGAGGGAAAAGTCCTCTAGCCTTTAAACAAGAATTTAAGAAAAAACACTGGCTGCAGGTAAAACAGTTCTGCAGGAAATGGCCAGTCTGTAAGGGCTGACTCTACAGCTGTTACTTTTGTTACTATTGCTTTTGAAATTGTGTGCATCTGAATGTGCCATCTAATGCAAGTGAATTTTTCAAAGAACATTGCCAGGTATTGCTGATACAATGCCGCGACGTTGCACATGTCACAACCATATGTTGGTGCTGTGTTCTGGGGAAGAGATTGTTTGACACCATAGTAGGTGCCTGCCAAAATTTCTAGGAGTTTCCTTACTGGATAAGGTGGCTGGCTGATGCTTGTGTTTACACGGTCCCCTCAGCGGTTACTTCAGCGTTATGCTAAGATGACGTATCCCTAGGAGAAGAGTGACAGCATTTTCTTGTTACGAAAGCCCCAGCCAGAACACCTGGTTTCTGTTCTTGAGTCGTGCTTGCACCTTTCTCTGCTTCCATTTCCTTCCCATCCTTCTCCATGTGTGTTGTGAACTCTTCATGATGTTATTATCCAAAGGAATTTTAAACACTTTCATTATGTTGTGGTTTAACCCCAGCTGGCAACTAAGCCCCACCCAGCCACTCGCTCACTCCCCGCTGGTGGGATGGGGGAGAGAATCGGGAGGGTAAAAGGAGAAAACTCGTGGGCTGAGATAAAGACAGTTTAATAGGTAAAGCAAAAGCTGCACATGCCAGCAAAGCAAAACAAGGAATTCCTTCACTGCTTCCCATGGGCAGGCAGGTGTTCAGCCATCTCCAGGAAAGCAGGGCTCCATCAAGTGTAACGGTTACTTGGGAAGACAAACGCCATCACTCTGAACGTCCCCTCTTCCTTGTTCTTCCCCAGCTGTATATGCTGAGCATGACGCCATATGGTATGGAATAGCCCTTTGGTCAGTAGGGGTCAGCTGTCCCAGCCGTGTCCCCTCCCAGCCTCCTCACTGGTGGGGTGGGGTGAGGAGCAGCAAAGGCCTTGACTCTGTGTAAGCACTGCTCAGCAGTAATGAAAACATCCCTGTGTGATCAACACTGTTTTCAGCAGAAATCCAAACCATAGCCCCATACTAGCTACTGTGAAGAAAATTAGTTCTATCCCAGCCAAAACCAGCACACATTATTTCAAAGCAATGATTTTTTTGTGTGCAAATCTTTAGCACCAGCCATACAACATATCACTCAGAGGAGTCCCACAGAAACCAATGGGCTGTTCACTGTAGGAAGCTCTATATTAGGCTCCACATCACTGTGGAGATACCCTTGCTTTTACAGCTTGACCCTAAATCCGCTGAAATAGAAGAGTTTTACATTACCTCAGTGCAGGCAAGCCCCTAATGCTTGCAAAGAGCCTTTCAGTAAAGCCAAAGATCAAGTCTTACTCCATCTGCTAGATGGTGTATGAAGACTACCCCTCTTAATTGGAATAGTCGTAGGATTTTCTGTGGAGTATTTTACAGTGTCCGTCTGGGCTCAAGCTTTCACTTCTTCAGAGATGACCTGTACTGCAGAGGGAACTTCCAGGCTGAGAAGCAGACTCAGAGGAGCTGAAAGTATAACAGTTTTGTGTATGTCCTCCCACTACGGGGTATGAGGAGTCTCTTATGGAGAACCTAAACAAAAGAAAAGATGCTTGCAAGACTTCTGGAGTAAGGAGAGTTGAAAAATAAAAAAAGGTAAAGAACTATAAGAACTGTAAAAAGAAGATGACAGATCTCCAGCTAAGCACAACAGAACTCAAACCATAAATAGTCATGTCAGGTTGTTGATGATAATTCAGGCTTTGCTGGACACAGGGATTTGGGCTGAATCCAGTAACGTCTACTTGGCAGAGAAAAGATAAGAATATCAATTAAACGCTTTGATATTTGCCATTGAGACCAAAATGTTCTTAACTTTGAGGGAAGAATGAAAAAACCCCTCCAAAAGGCATTTGATGCTCGTTTTTCAGACAAAATATTATCTGTGAAATTTCCAGATGGAATACTTTCTAAGAAAGACCAATTTTAATAAGCAGTTGCAGGAAGAAGCTTGTGCTAATGCAGTCTGCAGCCTTGAACATGCCGAGGACTCTGTGTTGAGTGTGTGATGGGTAGAAGAAGAGTTGCTGTGACCTGTGCTTACCTCAGAAGAACACCTTTACGCAATGCTGAAGTGGCTGTGCTTACTTTAGGACATAAAACATGCAACTTGTTTTATGTGGAGTTGGCATGCTGTGACAGTGGCCGTTTCACTTCTCATAATTACCCCTGTGTTCCTCGGGACTGTTTTTTAAATATATTGGTTGTCTTGCTTTGTACGTTTACTTTGTGAGGTCTTTGAGGTAGGGACAGTCACAAAAGCTAGGAAAAGGCAGATCCCATTCTCAGTAAGAGTCTCCAGGTGTAATGAAACACAAAGGCCTCATAAGAGCATCACTTTGGTCAAAGCTTGAAGAAGATTAAGAATCAGTATGCAGTTATACTCTGAGCAGCTACTGGAAAAAGTAGCTCAAGAAACAGAAGAAATATCTTGTTTACTGCCTTTCACTGAAGTCTGGATCAAATTTGCTTATATTTCATTGCAGTTTTAGTTTAGGGAAAACAGAGATTTCCTTCTGTTAGGTGCCAGTACTGTCAGGAAGTGTTGAGATTGTGATACATTCACAGGCCATTTATTCAGCCAGCTGAACTATTCAATCTCACTTCACACCATTTACCATAGGATCATTATTTAAAAAGCAAAGAGAATGGCTACACCTGTATCAGTAAAGAGAAGACATCAGATTACCCTGTGGCCCTGGGGATGAGTGGCCCAGCTCGCTGAACTCTGTTACCCCCAAAACAGGGTGGCCAGGCTCACCTCACCAGTCAACACTATCATCCCCATTTTAAAATGAAGAATAAAATGATACAGGAGGACTAATGGTCTATAGAGATATGTGAGCTACCTCAGCTATTGCTAAAGTTTAGTATCACAGGACTCAATGTTGGCTAATTTTCCAGTCTTCTCAGGTCTTTGACTACAGATATACCCTCAGGGTTACAGTGCAGATCAGTGTAAAGATACCAGCATGAACTCCTTTGGACCTGGCTCAGGACCCAGAAATAGGCCAGTCACAACAGTATGAGGCTCCAGATGCACCAATTCATCACAGTCAGCCTGCTTCCCAGACAGTGCAGTGTACACCTTCACAGGGGTGTTGTCCAATATCACACAAGAAGTTTGACCTTATGGCAAAACTGAATTCCTCTCCCCTAAATCTCAGCCTTATACAGGACTGTTGACTCACTGTTCCTCTCTTTAGGAGATTAGATTTCATTTCTGTGGCAAATCAAACAAGAGTCTCCTGAAGACTGTTGTTCCACAGAACACAGACTGCTGGCAGTTGTTCCCAGACTTGAAGGCCCATAAAATAAATTATGTGGTTATCTGTTGGGGGTACAGCAAGATACTTTTACATCTGTAACAAATATATTTCTAGATTGAGTCTGTTAAGATTGTAGTTGGTAGGAATTTTGCCACTGTTTTCAGTGAGTATAGCCCTGAGAAATTTGAAAGCACAAAGACCTCAGGTGAGTTTTCATTTTAGAAAACATGAGAAATGGTATGCGGAGAAAACTTTTGTACAAACTACAATAACTTGACAGATCTTCTGCTGAGTATAGAGCGCACCAGAGCAAACCAATATGTCTTAATTAATAATCCTGTCTACTCAGTACAACTGCAGTAATACTAATCATTGCCTGAGAAGCTGTGGAAGAGCCTTGGCTGAATACAAAGGCTTTTTAGACTTCTGTTTGATTTGCTCTTTTAGAACTGTAGTGTTTTGAAGATAAATAAAAAGTGCTAATGAATATGTATATGTTTCCTGATGTAGAGTATGTCAGTGAATATTCTAGGACGGTTTTGTAGTCTTCAATGAACATGCTCCTTTGAAGTTTTTACTGATTTAAAAATGCAATCATTATGTTTGGGTCACACATCAGTTTACTGATTTAGTTAAGCAAAGAAACTGAGCTTAGACAAAATATTTCAAGACAAGAACACTTTTCAACCTCAAATGGCAAAATACCTTGAAAATTCTTTTCGGTGGCTGCAAGACAGTTAAAATTTCTTTTGACAATATGGAACATGCTTGATTTTTACCTGTTAGAAAAAACAACAAACCCCACCATTTTCTCATCTGCTTAAACAAGAAAAGTGATTGAGTTAGGAGACATCGGAGGACTAGAGATGTCCATATGAAGGTCATATGGAGACTATACTGTGCAGTGCCTGCTGTCCAGCATGCTGACTTCGTGCCCTGCCATCCAGGGAGAGTGGTGGCAGCTGGGGCCTAGCAGGGCAAGCACCCATGCTCCACACCCCTGGGCAATCCCAGGGACAAGAGCAGAACTGGCTGCATGGCCATTTGCTCAGTGACTGCTCATGTCGTCTGATTTCAGAATCGCAGCTGCAGGAACATCCTTTGACTTGACTTTGATGGGAAGCCAAGGCGGGTGAAGTTAAGTCTTCAGTTTTACTTCAGAAGTAGGGGAAAAATGAAGCACTCGGTACTTAACATTAGATTTCCATTTTATCTTTGTGATTTTTAACATTCCAATGTCAATCAAAAGACTTCAGTGAGAGCATCATCCTGTTGCATAAGGTACTGCACAAGCTCAGGATAAGGTAGTTCCTGTCCCAACAAAATGTCAGTCTAAAAGATAAAACAGAGAAGATGGGAAAAGGAATAAGGCCTTGAAGAGGCAAAGTTGCTTACACCAGATTATAAGAAGTGAAGAATGTGATGTCCCCTCCAGCCTGATTCACAGACTGGCAATAGATTTGTGGGCAGCAGCCTCACAGAATCATAGAATAGTTGAAGTTGGCACAGACCTCTGGAGAGGCCATTTGGTCCAACTCCCCTGATCAAGCAGGGCCACCCAGAGTCAGCTACCCTGGACCATGACCAGACAGCTTTTGAATAACTCCAAGGATGGAGACTTCACATCCTCTGTGGGCAACCTCCTCCAGTGCTGTTACACTCACAGTAAAAAAGTGTTTCCTCATGATGACAGAGCCTCCTGTAGTTTTAGTTAGTGCCCGTTGCCTCTGGGCCTGTCACTGGGCACCACTGAAAAGAGCCCGGCTCTGTCCTCTTTGCACCCTCCCTGCAGGTGAGATACATTGATAAGATCCCCCCTGAGCCTGCTCTCCTCCAGGCTAAGCAGTCCCAGCTCTCTCAGCCTTTCCTTGTGGGAGAGATGCTCCAGTCCCTTCATCACCTTCGTGGCCCTTCATTGGACTCTCTCCAGTATGTCCATGTTTCTCTTGTACTGGGGAGCCACAACTAGACACAGTACTCCAGGTGTGGCCTCACCAGTGCTGAGTAGTCTCCTAGATATTACAGGTGAAACACTCAGGGAACAAGCAATTAGGGCTACCTGATGCTAGCATCTATGACAAAATGTAAGCCAGATTTATCCAGCGATCTCCTTGCATTTCACTGTGTGGAACATCTGGAGGTGGTTTGTTCTGAGCCAGTAGAGCTCTTCCATCTATGACAAAATGTAAGCCAGATTTATCCAGCGATCTCCTTGCATTTCACTGTGTGGAACATCTGGAGGTGGTTTGTTCTGAGCCAGTAGAGCTCTTCCATTTTGTACCAAACTGACACCTAAAATTGGATGACAGGGAAGGTGTCTTACAGCCTGAAATCAGCATTCCCCTGGTGTCAAAAGGAGAAAGATGTCTTACCAATGTGTACTTGAGATTTGAGCCATGTCCTGTTGAAATATGCTCTTGGAGTCCTGAAGAGTGGCCTGCTAGCGCAGGTCATAGTGCTGAGAAATATGGTAACTGGCTTCCTTTGCAAAGACCATCCTGCAAACAGTGTGTGGAGCTGTCCGGAGACTCTTGCTCTGTCCCTTGCCATGATGAGCTGCAGCTCTGCAACGTCCTGCTGGGCAAGGTAACCACGGAGGGACGCAAGCACGAGAGAAGCAGCAGGTCTGGAGAGTGATGTGGATGAGCCGAGGGAGGAGCAAGTGGTAAAAGTGCCTTAGAGTGGATTGTATGAGGATTTGTGGGAAAAGTTGAAGGTGCCCTAGGCACCGTATGGTCATGTTTGCAGATACTCTGAGGGTGCTTTAAGGATCTGCTGTGTGGATCTAAATGTCCTCATGAATAAGCCAAGAGTAATGTAAACGTGGACAATGTGAACCTTGAAGTTAACAGAGGTCTCAACCTAATTGCATGAACTCAAGATTTTCTAGAAGCCAAAATGCATAATATTTTCCCAGCCAAATCCACCTTGCTAGATTAAGCTTTATTTTATCAAATAAATGCTATAGTTAGTGGATCCATCCAATTTGGTAGTTGAAATTAACTGTATAGAATAGATAGCATTGCATGCCCACTTAGATACTACATCCAGCCTCTCCCTACAACCAAATGTTTTCAGGTATTATAAACACCATGCCAGAGTTACAGAGATGTTCATTTGAACTTTTGATAGTCTGGGATAAACAAAGCTGAGCTGTTTAGATCTTTTAGGTGACACTTTCGTCATCATTTTAGCTTCCTTAATTGGTTGCTTGGCCTTCTCTCCAAACCTGGGTGTGTCTGTAAAAACAGAGCATGAGCATAGCTCATCTTCTGTATGTGAGTGTTCATTTAACCTTCCCATAGATGCTCGTGATTTACTTTTCAAGTAAAAATAGCTTTGCCATCTTTGCATATCTCATGGATGTTGTTCTTGGTACCAGGAACAAGATTCCTAGATAATCTATATTACTAGATTATGTCTAGTAAATTAGATAGATGAAACCTTTCCTTGCTCCTCTGTACCTCTCCAAATTGTTCTGGGCAACATAGCTCATTTGAATTGAGTTGGTTTTTCCATGATGGGAAACAGTTCTGCATCCACCTTTGGAGAAAAAGGGATGGCATTGGATTTAGGAGCACTGCTGATAGCTGTGTGCCAAACAGACCTCTCAGATCAATCTGCAGTCATTAAAAAATGGGACCCCACTCCCTCACTCCACCCATTACTTAATGAGCGAGATCAGAAGTGGACTTTCAATACATATTCCATATATTTATTTCAGTTAGCTATAGAAGCTTATCTCACAGTTCCTTCCTAGACTGGACCTTCTTGGGTCATTCCTGTTGGAAAATCTGTAAATGCTGTAATCTCTAAAAGAAATGTACAGATGTGCCATTTAAGCCACATTTAAGCCACCTTAAAAATGTGGTGGCTTCCTCATGAGTAGAAGTCTTTTAATCAGGAGTAGAATGTTTACTTAACGATATCTCCTAGCTCAGCCAGAAATCATAGACTCAGCAGAGGTCTTGATGAAACTCTGTTGCCTGTTCAGTGCAGGAGATGAGACAAAATAATTGCCACCATCCCTTCCAATCTTGGAGACCTATGGAAAGAGAAGCTGAGAAATAACCAATGTAAGAGAGGGTAGACAAGAAAACTTAAAGCAGATAAATGCTACTGAGTGTCATACAGATCTTTTAAGCAAAACTTACACTGGATTTGAGTGAAATGAGAACAATTTTCCTGGATATGTAAGTGCCCTGAGACTGCCCGCAGATGTGGGAGCAGCTGCCTCCCCTCTGACTCCATAGAGCTTTCATAGAGCTTGAACCCTTGGTCCTGTGCAAGTGTGGTGCCTCTTAGTTGCAAGGCTGTGTGCTTTAGGAGAGCTTGCAGGACTGCCTGAGACCAGGAATCAGCACAACCAGGTTCCAGGAGGTGTGCCTGCCTTGGACTCAAGGTATGTTTAAGCACAATGAGGAGATTGGAGGAAGTCAAATCATGAACAGGATTGATGCACAGTAAGGTCGTGGATGGGACATCATTCAGTCCCCAAACATCTTGGTGCAGCTCTTGGTACAATAGCACAAATCCCAACCTTAGTTACCCCTTGAGGTGCATCAGTGAATCTTGAAGTGGAGGCAGAGATTTCCAATATATGTCTATGTCAGGATGTGCCATATACATCCCTACACACACACCCACACACACCCACACACACACACCCACCCACACCCACACCCACACACACACCCACCCACACACCCCCCCCGCTTTCCAAAACTGCTGTCCTAGCAGACCAGCCATGTCCAACCATTTGGGTTACACGTAAGATTATTTTAGAAGCAGTGTTCACCTCTGCCATGGGATGAGGGGACACTGCTTAATATGAGAGCATTTATAAGACTAAAAGCACAGAGAATTAACTTCAGCCACTGTGCTGAAGCCATTGGAAGCTGCAGCCCAAACCTTACAGCCCTGAAGTCCTCGCTCTGTATCTCTCTGGAGCAGACGCTGCTCTGGGGGGGGTGTGTGATACTCCTGTGATGCAACCAACTGGGGATTAGTGAAACCCTATTTTTACTGATGACTTAAAGCAGGATTCCCAGTCCCTGAGGGGGAGGGGACCGCTCCCACAACCAGCAATGCTCAGCATCTGACATAAGCACAGCACTGCAGTCCTGTAAGAAAATTAGCATGACAATCAGCTTTACCGCATCCCCCAGAAATCCTGTAAGGAGGAAGTCTCCAATGAGGTCATTTCACGCTGGGTGGTTCGCCTTGGTAACTCCAATTCCAGCCTCGCGCTGGTGCTACCTGGCTGCAGACCCGTGACATGCTGGCAAGCGCTGTTTCTCTCCACCGTAGGCACCAGATTGCAGATGCCAATGGGAGGAAGGACACTTATCGATCGGCATCGGGCTCTGAATGCGTCCTGGCTGAGCTCAGGTTGGGCTGCCGGCTGCCAGGCGAAGCCGGAGGGTTTGGGAAAGGTTTCAATTCCAGCTGATGAAGCTGACAGGTGTCAGGCTGCAGCTGCAGAGTGAAGGCTGCTCTTTGATGGGAGCTGCTGACCTTCTTGCTAATCTGGGGGAGAGCCGTGGCCGAGTGCTCTCTGTAGTTAGAGATTTGCAGGGAAAACTGCAGCGTCTTTTGCCTGCTTGATGTTTCATCTACGTAAGGTTTGGCAACCACTTAGAGAAAAGATTAATTTTGTTGGGTTTTTTTCTTGACAAGCATTTTGTGTTTAGTTATTCAGAAGCCAGGGATTAACAGTTGCATTCCTCTCTTTCCAGCAGGAGCTATGCCAAAATGCACGTTTACTTGCAGTGAGGAACCAATGCTGCCTGCTCCAGTACTGACGACGCTGACTTTGCATTGTGCTTCCCAAAACCTGCTCAATTTACGTTGTCAACGTGAATCAACTCAAGAGCAAATGTCTTGGTCAGTGATTGCACAAGTACCAGCTCGTGTTCAGTCCTTAAATTTACACAGCAGCTGTGGAGTTGTCTTAAACAGATTATTTCAGAAAGTGCTTTTCAGACCATGCTAGGTATCCTGTAAACAGAACAGGTTAGCAATGCTGCTTAGTGCCTGAGTTTAGCAAAAGAGATCTTCTGCAGCAAGCTAAGGGAGCGCTGTTACGAAACGTTTCTGGCTTGAAAGCCAGGCTTTGTTGGACTAAACATCCTGCCTACCAATTTGATCTTGTTCCAGCAGTTATTCCAAAGAGCTGACGTGTATCCAGTCTGCTATCATTCTGACTATAAGAAAAGAGCGATCTCTGAGACACATTGGACCAGTTCTGCAAATGCATGTAGGGTGGCTGTCTCTGCGAGTTTTGGGTGTGGAAGCTCTGGCCGATAGAGATCAAGAAGAATGTCAACGCCAGGTTTTGTCCTGTGCCTCCCAGGAGGCTCAACACAAGACAAGGGAGGAAAACGGCTTCGTGATGTCTTTGCGTTTCTGGGCCTCGGGACCGATCCAAGGGCTGGCACAGCTGCCAGCCATCACCCCAAGCGTTGCTATAGCTTATAGATGCTGCCCACAGTTACCCACCAGCTGCTATGCAACCCAAAATAGCCTCAGCACAAAGCACTCCAGGAAGCCCCGTCTTCTTTTCCCTCCATGTCCCCTTCATCCGGCGCTCTGATGTGGAGGGGTTAGACTGAAATGAAGAGGTTACCTCATGAATGAATTGAATTAATTTAATTCATTTTTAATGAAGTAAAAAAAAAAAGAAGCAGATTTTCTCTTGCAGATTTGAAATGAAACAGCATTTTGTTCTTCTAATTGTTCTTAGCATTTATTTTCACTTCTTAAGATAATTTTAATACTTGCTTCATTTCTTTTTGCCTTGTAGGAAATAACAAGAGATATTAGGGATTTTTCTTTTCCCTTTTCCATCAGCTTTTCCTCTTGCCACTCTGTAGCTATTTAATACTTGTCTGATTATTACAAAAGGTGTGGGGAAGAATGGTAAAAAAAAAACATTTAAAAATGTTACTAGATTGATGGCATTTTTTTTTCTTTTCTTTTTTTCCCTTTGAAACACTCCCAAACCTGGGAAATGTAGAAAAGCTAGGTCTTGATCCTACAACCGTGTAAGAAGTTGTGTACCAGGTCAGAACAAAAGTCCATCTGGCACAGTATTTATCTCCAAGAATGACCAGTAAGAGGTATGTAGAGCCAAGACTGAAAAAGGCAGCAAGAACAGTTATATGCATTCAAAATATTTTCCAGACATTTATGGCTGGGGAACTAGAAATGATACCTTGGCGTGTAATACTGTTTCACTCTTGTCATTGCCATATTCCTTTTCACTTGGTATGGGACCAAGGTTCAAAGGCAAGGTTAGATCCTTTGATCCTGCTGCAAAATTGAAGTAATGAACGACCACAGGTGACCATTGAATTTGGGGGGGCGTCCCCGAAATTTCAGGTCATGCACAGTGAAATATTTATCAACATTCTTGGTTTCTGCATTGTGGCCATGCAGCACAGACTGGCTATGAAAGACCTGAGTACAGCCATGGTGTGGGATGAAAATATTTGCTAAATAGGCAATACTAGTCAAGGAGGTTGCTGGAATGCTTGGATGAGAAATTAATCTTATCAGAGCCAGTAGAAAATGGAGAGGATATATATTGAGAAAAATTGGAAATTAACTGAAAAATATGTTTAGAAATTTTCACTTAAGCCTCTTAAAAATGGTGGAGAAAAGCAAGAGCTGTTTGTTCACTTGTTCTTTTTGTATTCCTCTTTCCCCTGGGTGCTGTATTTCTTCTTGAATAAAGGAATTTCTTTCTAAAAGGTTTTACACAATTTTCCTCTTTATACAGCACTGCTGTATATTACGGCATAGCTTAAACATCCCATCTCAATATCGCCTGCGTTTCACTGCGGAGGAGGTAGTCCCTGATCACCCACACACCGATGTCTCACAAGCATACCTGATGGATGCTGCTCGGGTGCTTTGTTATGAGAAACCATTACTGTTCAACTGATCAACATGAAAAATCTTACGGGGGTGCTGATGGGGGTACTGAGAGGACAACAAGGTCCCCTGGCCTCCCAGCCTTGATCATGTTATGTTACAATCATGGAGATGCTCTGCTCACGGGGAGGGCTTCTCACTCTCCTTTGCCTGTTCAGCTTTTAACAGTTTTTCTTTCTCATTGAACAAGACATCCTGCATTCTACAAAAGAGATTATTTTTGTGACGTCTTTGAGGTGTGCAAATTGTAAGCAGGTTTTGCTGCTTTGAGTTAGTATTTCATTCCCTGCCATGAAGACAAGCACAGGACAGCTCCTGAGGGTTACCCTGCCATGCCTGCTGCTAACACGCATTTGGCACAGCTTTAAACTTACCTCTGAGATAGGAGATGAGCTGTGGGAGAGCCTGGATTTTTTCTTCTCCTTTTCCCTCGGGTGCATGGCTCTAATTTGGTCATCCTCACCAGGATGTTTATAGCTTTGCCATGAACCAAAGGTTTTGCTGTTGACCCTGTGAAGCCACGTGAGGTTTTCACCCCTTGCTCTGGAGCAGAGGGCTGGGAAATGCAACATCATGGTTGTACTCTCCTAGCAAAAGAGGCTGTCGGGGAGAAGATGGGGAGGAAGAAGAATGATCCAAGGGAGCTTTCCAGGGGTATCTGGTCAGCCTTAAGGGAGAACAGAGCTGCCTTAACACTTGGGTTCGTTGCTGACTTTTAGGCTTGGAAAATTGCCCATTCGGCTGCTGAAGCAGCAGCCTGAATTGTTGTGCAACTTGGCTGTGAAGGGAATGCAAAGGGATTTCTTCCCCTCCAGGTTCACGCATCACTAACCATGCCAGGCATGTTGCTCCGTACTGTACACCCTGAATGAATAAACTGCTTCTAATAAAGAACCGATGTTGCTAATATCTTCGTGTAATTTAAACCAAGGCTTTTTGAATTTAGCTCATTTGGGGAAGAAAAAAAAAACCACTGATGTTGCAAACGCTTATGCATCTGATTAACTTTGCCGCTTAGCTTAATTTGCAGGATCAGGGCCTTAGCTATCAAGAGGCTACATGGCATTACAGCCCTTCTATACATCTTCATTAGAGTATCTTTCTTACGAATTTGCTTTCATGCGTGTTTTTACAACCTCGGTCATAAACTGGATTGTAACCGCCAGCAGCAGTGTTTAACTATGTCAGCTCCTCGGTGCCTGAGCTAATCCCTTGTCCTTCTTGACAGGAGTCGGGGGGAGTGCTGTTTCCTAAGGATCGATGCACAAAAGTTGCCATGTTGCTGGTCATTTGCCTAAAAAATGGAGGGGATCATGATTTTTTATTTGGGCCAGCATTTTTGCCCATTCAGGGTTTTTTGTTTGGGTTTTTTTGCAATTTCATGTAAGAGCAGAATTGTTATTTCTTTCCAAATTTACTCATTTTCAGGATTGCAGGTGGCTGTTTTTTCCTGCTAAGCTTTCTCTTCCTTCTATTCCTCTCCTTTCCATTCTGGCCTCCCCGCAGTTTTTACTCTTCCTTTTCTATTTTTTTCTGTTTCTAGTCCATCTTCTCTTCCATTTCCAATTTTTTTTTTCCAGTGACATGATGGAAAAATAGTTCCTCACAGCTTCCTCCAGCTGCTGTGGCTGCTGCATCTCATATTTTCAAATTTTAAATCTGGCAACCCTAGTGGGTGTCCATCTGGGGAATTATACAGGTGCAGAAAGGAGCAAGTGTTTGTCCTCTCGAAGGTCTGTGTTGTTGCTGCCCTTTCTGGCGTTGAAGGACGTGCTCCCTCAACCGGCAGCTCCCTCCGAGGTGCCATGACTCTTGGCTGCCCCCCACCCAAAGCACTGTGTGAAAAGCTTGACAGAGGCTGAGATATGAATGCGGATATTAAAACACAAAGACTTCATTTTTTTTAAGGGTTGAGCCTAATCCTTTCTCTCCTGGGGCCCTATTTTTTGGAGTCCAAATATTTGTTACAGGACTCGTAACTTGTAGAGGCAGATGTAGCACTGGCAGCCTCCCAGTTGTAAGTGACGTGGAGGAAAATTTCGGCTACGTGGGGCTCCACATAAGGGCTGATGAACTTGGTCCGTGGCTGAAGCATCCCCAAACCGGGGGATCCTGCCAGCTGTCTCCTTGCCATGCCATCAGAGATGCAGGTGCAATATGTGGGTACTCAAAATAAATGTGCGCCGGCAGTCCCTGCTGAGAGTTCATGGCAGGCAGAGCTCTGCTGGAGGTTCCTTTAGATACAGGGCTTTACCTGCCTCAAAGATGCATATGTGTAATATAAGATACCTGTTATATTTGACAATTGTTTTATGAGTTGTTGGGTTTTTTTTCCATGGGCATGTGGAAACTTAAATTATGGCAGAAGTAGAGAAGATATCTGTAAATTAAGATACCCTTTCCATTAGTCACGGTATTATATTAAAGTGCTTTAACTTTTTCATTTGGTTACATCACTTGGTAAATTAAGCCCCAGTCCTGCAGTGTGAGACAGGAGGAAGGAGCCCAAATTCCACACAGAGCACCAGTAAAAACTTTGCGTAGAGCATCTGTCTTCTTGCTGCACGAACTGGACATCAGTCAAAAGTTGCATTTGGTTACAAAAATCCAAGGTGGGCAAGTGTTGGTCATTTGGTGCCTCAGAACTGCTCAGTGGCACCTCTAGGTCCCCCACTGTCCCCAGTGGCTTCTGGGGCTGCCGCCTGGTTGCCCTGGAGCTGGGGCCACCTCGCCTGCCTCTGTTGGTCCATGGAGCCCAGCCAGAGTGCGCACAGGGAGCAGGAGCCTGCAGAGCTTTGTGGAGGTGAGGGACTCGGTTGGGGGACTGTGTTCGCTGAGGCCAGCCGAGCTTTTATAAGAAGCGATGGGCGCAAACGTCTGCTGGTACCCCGAAATGCTGCCTCCCAAGGCAGCATCCCAGGTCTGAGCTTTGAAAGCAGATTTGCAGAAGGGCTGAGCACCGCCCGTGGCTGGGACCAGGGCTGGGGGCAGAGGGGGGAGATCTTTCTAACACTGGTGGAAAAAAAAGTTGTATTTTTTTGGTTCAGTTTTCAGACAGACTTTCTGGCACGCCCACCAGCCTCAGAAGTGCTTCCTCATCCCCAGGGAGCTGCTTTGCCACTCCTGCTGCTGACTTGGGTCTTCCCAGAGGACAGCAGCACTGCTTGCACTGGGGAATGCTGCCGGGCGCTGCCACCTGTATGATGGGAGTAGTGCCATGCGAGCAGGGCAACCATTTGCTTTCCAGTGAAAATAAATCTGATACCAGCTCTTATTCTGCTTGGGTGAAATACCTGCCCCAAAGAGACCAGTGAGTGGAAGGTGATCAGAATGGGCTGGCTTTGCAGTCCCCTTTCTGTAAAACTTTCCTTCCTAATGAAATCCCCTTTCTGTAAAACTTCCCTTCCTAACCAATGTCCCCTTTCTCGAAAACTTCCAGTTTTCAATAAAACTTCCAGTTACAGTCCCCTTTCTGTAAAACCTCCCTTTAAAACTTCCAGCCCACAGGCTCAGGAATGGACCCCGTCACACTGGAAAAGTGTCAGCTCAATATTAAAAGGTGCGATAATGACCCCTGAAAAAAAGGAGCGTTATTGATGCTTAAGTCAATAGCTGCTTGTAGCCGTTGGGGGACTTGCTGCTCGCTTCATGTTTGCTTTTTCCCCTGCAGGACTCAGTCGGTCAGTCAGCAGAGCATGGTTTCCTTCGCAGTCTGGAGTGCTGGAGACGCGGTGTTTAGTTAAGCGCACACCAAGCCTTCATTGAGAGCTGCAGCGTCTCCACAGAGGCAGCAGTTGAGGCATCGGATTTTTTTCTCCATCTGAGATTCATCGTGCTCTTGCCAGACGGTGATTTGGGGCAAGCACCATCCACAGCCAGCCAACAGGAGGGTCAAATCTGCAACCGGGGCCACATGCCGTGTTGCACGAAGCCATGCGACCTCCTCCTTGAGCTCCGCTGCTGGAGTCATCGCTCACAGCTCGCCAAGCCGGAGGAATCTTGGGGACCTGACCTCGCTGGTGTAGGCTGGCTTTGTTTGTTAAGCTCGTCTGCACACCATGAGCCAAAGTGCTCGGGAAGACCCGTGCAGCACCCTTCTTCCCAGGCACGCTCGTCGTGGTGGTGATTCCACCTGGCTCCAGCTAAGAAGGCTTTGGCATATATTGACAGTAATGCACGCAGGGGGAAGAACTCCCCATCTGTGGTCGTGTAGCGGAGAGATGAGTGGCTGCATTTCTTAACAGATGGCATAACAAACTACACGAAACGCACATCCCCCTGAGACATATAACCTGACATCAGATAGTTTCAACAACATATTGAAATAAGTCCTCCCTGATGAACGCTGTGGCTTCAGATGCAGCCATACCTCTCTCCCCGAATCCCTTGACAAAGCCGTGGGTGATGGAGGCACAGCAGTTTTGAGGGGTCCCACCCTGCTGCCTCCGCCAGCAGCAGGATTTGGGGCGGCAGGCTGAGCAGTGACTGAGACGGCCCCCAGATGCCAGGGACTGGAGAAGCGGGGAGCTGAGGCATTAGTACTTCTCCGTAGGTAGTAAGTCTTTTCAAGCTGAATAAGCTCTTTGTTCTGAGAAATGCTTACTTTAAACATCTGCGGTAGGAGTTTTAGCGATTTACTTTAGGGATAATAGACTTGGACTTGTTTAAATGGAAGGGGAGTAGAACCACCTTGAGAAACAAGCACGTTCAGAAGTTGCTTTTGCTGTTGGGAAGCTCTACATAGTGGAGCACTGCCCTAAAGCTGGGCAGTAAGCAGGTCATCCTGGCCTTCACAATACTCTGGACACGTGGAACAACGTTCAAATATGACTACATCTGAGAATTTGGGAGCTGGAAATCATAGTGCTCAGCAGCCCAGATGGACCCGTCAGCACCGGAGGTGCCTGGTGGGGCTGTAGGGGTCAGGGTAGGGCTCCCGTTCCATGTCTGCCCGGGGCTGGGGACGCTCCATACTGGTACAGCAGCGATCCACGCCTTGACTGTGTCCTCGGTGATTGCAGTGAGTGAGGAAGAGACAGAAACAGCCCGCTTGACATGCAAATAGCATCAGCATCAGATGGAGCGGGAGCTAGTGGGGAAACAAACATTAAATTAATTTAGTTCACAACTCTCCTGTAGGGTATGGGATCTCCCTGTTTTCCCAGGAAGAAGTCTAGAGAGATTAATGTCAAAAAGATCCACTAATTTTGATGACCCAATTTGCATGCCTAATGACCTGATTTTTCTGAACACTTCATGTTCTCTAGCACTTTATGAGCTGGAAGGACAGTGCCCTTGTTTTCTTTCACAGCAACGAGTGCTCAGCAGTTTTGTGAATCACAACTTGGGGCATTAATTTATGCATTCAAAAAACAAAACCCCACACAATTACCGAGACAAAGCTTTCAAGGTATGGTTTGGATGACTTGGCAGTATCTCAGAGAAACTCTTCAACAGGGACAGAGCAGCCAGTTCCCCAGGACACCATTCAGCTGCCTTCACCATGTCATCTTCCTCCTCCTCAAATTTCCTGCCTCGTTCACTGGGCAGCTTCCAGTTTCAGCAACAAATGAGAGGGGAATTCAGTGGACACAGGGCTCTTTCCCAGCTGACGCTAAAGCAGGCATTTTCTGACTTCTGAGATCCTTATCTGCAACCTTAATATATTTGTGTAATTACTTCTGTATAGCACAGAATCTTTTTTTAGCTCTTTTATGGTTTGGTACATCAGATCCCATCTCCGAAGAACTTGCACTCTGTTTTAACATATGAAGTATCTCTGTAGGTTCCTTCTTGGGCTCTGCAGTTATGCGTGTGGTTTTGAACCCAAGGAGGTCCCCAAAGACCACCACTGTAGTCCCACAAGGAGCACCGCCATCAAAAGGGGAAGCTCTGCCCTTCCCACCTCCTCCACTGCTGCTTTCCACAGTGCCACCATCCAGGTATGTGCTGCAGTCACGCGGGGGGCTAGACCAGAGGACTGACCCAGGCTAAAACCAGGGCTGAGACTTCATCCATGGAGCTGAAATATAAAATACATTGCAGTGTGGGCTGGCTGGTGAAAAGGAGCAATATTACTTCACTTCAGCCTCCCACTGCTGCACCCACTGGGTGCTGGTCTGGCCCCACCACGAACCAGTGCAGGGGGACAAGCTGGCCAAAACTTCTTCCCTGCTATTTGTGGGGCTTTTGCTGTGTTGCTTATCCCAGTGTAACTTGTTCCTCATATGAGGAAAGCCTGCCTCGTGTCAGGAGGTTTACACTCCTTGCACGTACGTACGTGCTGAATGCATACTGTGCTACCTGCACAGCGCCCTGCTGCATTATATAGAAATCCAGATCTTCAGGGGGAGATGTTTAAGTGGCTGATTTCTACCTAGGCTGATCTGTATGACCCACAGAGAAGCTAAAATATAGCAGCCTTCAGGAGGAGCAGGGTAGACTTTTGGCTGTAACATGTTACACACAGATTCGAGACAGACAGTGAAGGAGAAACACTGGCGATTCTCTTGAAATCAAATGTCAAATAAAATCAACACGATTTAATTAAAAGGAAAAAAATCTTTCCAAAAAATCTTTGAATTAGATTGAAGACTCTATCTCTTAAGAACATACTGCAAGCTTAATTTTTGATGTTACAGTTAAATAAAGACATACTTATCTGATTAGCTGTAATCCTCTCATGTTTATTCCTTGAGTCAGAGGCCTTACAAAAATGTATCTGAGATTTAGAAGTGGGACCCAAGGACAGCCTGCACCTGGTCCCTGCATCTGATTGCAGGGAGATATCTCTGCGGCTTTAACAACAGAAAATTACTCAGCTGTTTTGGTAATCTCCATTGTGCGCAGAACCGAAATGTAAAACAAACGTATTTATCCGTCTCCTTTCACAGATACCAGTTCTCACCTGAGATTTTTGGATTTTCCCCCTCCTTGTAACAGAACTGGAGCATAGACCTGACCAAAATCTAAAGACCCCACGTGAAGGGGGTTGAAGCTCTCCTCAACCATAAACAAGAGCCTCCATCCCATGGCACTGATCCCCCCATTTGTGCTCCCTAAAGGGGAGTCCTACATAACGTCCTCGTTCCAACCACCATCATCCTCGCTGGCTGAGCACAAGGGCTTTGTTTTCTCTGTGGTGTCTCCTTGCAGTCACGCCGGGGCAACCTCCACCATGCGTCTGAACCGGTCACCCCAGCTCCACGTACAGGCAAGGCAGAAGTTGGCAGCAAAATCGAGATCATGATTCATCCCATGCCTGAAATAGGTCAGACCATCAATGGGAATCACACCCTGGATCTCGCTCCCCTGGCTAGAATGAGGATGTAGCTCTAGAAGTCTACGTTGCAGATGTCTGAAGGTGAGATAAAACCCATCCAAGGAGACTAATATTCAGATTATTTTCTGTTAAACTCATATTCTGACTGTGGAAACGATTCAGGAAAATCTATTCGGTAACTGTATTTTTAGACATTTAAAAACCAAACACCAAAAATGGGGCGAAGAACATTTTGCAGAGTTTTTTCTGCTCTCTCTGCTCTGTTGGGAGTGACCGAGCTTTCCCTTGCTGCCATTAGTGGGAGCCATAGCACAGGGCAGGGCAGGACCCTGTTCTGCTTGGGTTCTCGTTCCACTTCTGCACTGGCTGGGATTTTCTGCTGCAAGAATTACAGAAGCCAAAGTCTCAGAGGATGTCTCAGGTGATTTTTTTCCTAACAATTAGTTCATTCATTTGGGAAAAAATGCCATTTCTGAGGACCAAATTTTCAAAAAACTGTTTGATGAAGAGTTTCACTGTTCCTCTGCCCACTCCATAGTAAATCTTTAACATCTTTCAAATAAATGAGTTTGAATTTTCAGTTTAAAGTGGTCTTTTGAGCCAGAAAATTGTCAATGTCTGCCATTGACCATTATTTCCCTTTACACCTGTGTGTTCACAGCTCCTTTGCCTGTGAGCGAATGTTACGTACTACTACTGAAAAATTATTAGATTTATAAATCATAAGAAATGGCATGCTGAATGGCTCTTGTCTGGACTTCAGTCTTTCCATCAGCTAGCCATTTTTTCTCAAGTTTTATATTTCTCTCACAGTAAAAATCCCATAATACATTATGTACATGAGACATTGCACTCTCGCAGGATTGCACTGATAGCAATGCTGTTTCTGAAGCATCCATGGTAGGAGTTGAAACTGAGTTTGCAGGCCACTGGAAAAATGTTTAAAGACTACAGAGCTGGAGGTCTTTCAATAATCCTTCCCATTGACAATATAATGGCATGTACAAAGAAACAGCTCTCCTCCATGGGGAAATGGGTCTGGTTGTGTTTCTTGCCCCTGCAAGCTGCTCCACTGTGATGCAGAGATGCTGTTCCTCCTTGGGAAGACCTTTCCTTCCCCAGGGACTTGCGGAACAGTCTGACTTCCACTGAAGTTGGTGACAGTGCCGTTGCTTTCGGAGGGGGTAGGATCAGGTCCTCCATGCTTAGCAGAACTTCATTACAAAACCTCTGCCTGTGCTTTGTAAGCCATACAGATAAACAATCAAAAAAAGCTTTTCTGACTGATTTGAGAGCACAGTTGTGATAGAGGTGTGATAAAAGGACCGTCTCCAAAACCTGTGTGATCATGGTGGTCCTAGTGTGAGTTACAGCAACATTTCAGATATCTGTTTATTTTAGTTAAAGAAGAAAAGTTTCAGTTACTGTAGACTTAACAGATTTTTATCTCGTATGAAATATGCTTAGCAGAGGACATGCTTCAGTATGGTTTCATTGTGAGCAGACCTTCGGCAGGTCGTGTCAAATATCACTGTAATGGACTTACACACGCTATTGATTTAATGACAACTATCACTGCTAGGAATTGATCTAATGTTTTCATTAGACTTAAAAAATGTTTTAACAACAAGTTCATTCAGAACTGGATAATTGCAAAGCCCTACATGGCCAAAGATCACATTCCCTATAGAAGTGTAGTTTAGATGATCTTTCTAGAAGATAAGTAGATTAATAATAATAGAGGCACAGTTGAGGGAAATTAAAGCTAGTCTTCATGCCTTAAAACATAAATAAATTGAATTATCACCCATTATATTACTGGAGGGAATTTTCTGAACTTTTGAACAAATCTTAATGAATATGCAATGATATTTTGCTTGCTCTGATAGGCACAACGTAACTGTTTTTGTTAGCCCTCTGTCTTTTTGTCTCTCCTTTTTGCTCCTTGCCCAGTGGACATTAGCAGAGATGGGTCCCTTCTGCTTGGGTTAGATATAAAATTTTGTGTGTTTTTAGCAGCGATAGCATCTTTTGCTCTTGTATGTGAGCAGGCCAGGGAGGGGCATTTTGTGGGAGATTTCAGGAGATGCTGTCGTCATGGGTATATCAATGACGTTGGACTGTCCTCCAAGGAGAGCTCCATGTTACTGGCTGTGATTGAAGCTACGCTGGACTGATTAGTGGCTCTGCATGAGGGCATTGCCTAAATACGGGTGGAGAAAGAGGTTTCCTGTTCTGATGTGGAAGCTGCAGACACATTTCCTCTATGACTCCAGGTGACAGTGATTTTCTTGCCAGACTGTCTTCAGCTTCTGCTCTGCCTTATACAAAGGCTTCTCCCTTTCAAGTACCATGGTCGATATTTCAGTTTTTTGCTGACACTGGACCCAAAGGCCACACTGCATGTGCTCACTCTGATGGGTCACGGCTTGCACGTGCTGCTGGATCTTCCTTGGCATTGCGGGTTGCTTGCTGCTCTTTGTAAGGGACTGCAGTTTTCAAGATGTTTCTTGAGAGCCCGTCCTCAGCCCAGTCGAATGGGCATTTTTAGTGTCTCTGTGCACCTTGTGCTCTGATTGCCTGCAGAGTCCGCGGTGCTCAGATGTTTAAGCCAGATCTCAGATATCTTATGGTGGATGTTTGAAAATAAGAGTAGACAATAATAGGGTCACTTTGAACATGATGGTCTCAGCCTTAACTGGAATAAAGCCTGGGTCTTCTCTCTTTCCTCCCACCTATGGAAAGACTTACTTGTCCCTAAATTACAGATGTCTTTTCCTACCAGCTTTACTTTAGACCACATTCTGGGGGGTGTAATAATCCAGGAAAGTCTAGAATACAGAGTATGCCAGGTTATCTAGGCTGGCTATTAAATGGAGCAACTCTGAACCAACATGCCTGTGTACTACCTCAGAAAAGGCTGAAGCTCCTCTTTCAGGGAAAATCCTGAAGCTCCTCTTTCAGGGAAAATCCTGCCCTTTCATATATGTCATGTAGCTTTACCGAACTCAGGGCTCTGGCTAACTGAATACATTTCCAGTATAACCATTAATATCTGATTGGGGCAAACATTGGACCTACATGGAGTCCTACCACAGAACGAATCTGGGAAGTAATGTAGACCCACAAAAAAATCCTAACCCCACCCAAACTACCAAAGTATGAGATATATTATTAGGTGTACTCTTGTAGCATTATGTTTTGTAAGAAATGCAATAGTGGGTCATTCTCATGGTCAGAAGATGCTCAAAGTGAGTAAGAACAATCGAATGAATCCACCCAATCTCTTGCAGCGAAAGTACGACCTACAGCAGCTACTCTATTTCTGCCATCAAAAAGCTGCTTGCAGGCAAACAAACTCCGGGGTTAAACTACTGAGGAGCGCAGGCATCCCAGCACGGCCACACAACCAAAACCTTTTGGCTGCAGAGCTGCAGTCTGTGACACTGTGGCAGGAGGAGAAGTCCCTTCCCAAAAGCACGGTGATCTGCAGTGCAGCAGACAAACCTCACATGCTATGTGGAGCGGTGAGACCAGAGGCACATCATGGGTGTCCACGGGATTGCCCTGGAACAAGGCTTGGGCTTCTGAACAACATGACATTTGCTTTAAATAACTTCCACAGAAATTCAGCCACTGTGGGAACTAAATGTCTCCGTGTGTCCTTAGGGGCCAGGATTTTGTATGCTTCAAGGTATAACGAAGATTAAAGGCAATATTCTTAAATGAACAGGGAGATGCTTATGCCAAAATATACATGAGTAATCTAGAGCATGATACAAAAATGCAAATGCAAGAATAGAAGGAAATCAGGACACTGTAATGCATATTGCTTTAATTTGAGGAGCAAAGGGATTTGAGTGGATTTCTAGGGTATAATGCAATACAGAGTAATACAGTGTTTATGTCAGATATAGCTGATGAAAGCTCCCAACAGATCAATGCAGGAAAAGGGTATAAATCGGTAGTATTGGAAGATGTCACTTGAGAGCAAATCTATTCTCAAGCTAAGGTAATATTTTCTGATACTCCCTGTAGTTGAATACAGTTAATGTGAAACAACATGGGAGAGAGAAAAAATAAATCCAAATGGCACTTGAGGGGAAAATGGAAGTTTAAAATATCATCTCCAGCATCCATCTTCTGCGCAGAGGGATTTGGGTGAGAGAGAGCACCCGTCCCGACAGCAGTCACGAAGATAAGGTTGCAATGGCCAACTTTGCGGCTGGGACAGAGGAGAACTTCTGTTTGCCCAGGGCAGGGGACAGCACCCTTTGCTGAAGCATTGCCTCAAGGTGTTGCCCAGCTCTTGGCTCTGTGGACAAACCTCTCCTCTAAGAGACAGGCAGACACAGCCCTGCTGAAATGACAGGGCTCCCTGCAGGCGTGTAGGCAGGCGTTGCTCATGAAAGAAGCAAAAGATGTTGCCACACATTTCCTTTGCATTACATTATCTCATTCATTTTGACTGTGTTAAATCCCTTTAAGTTAATGTGCTGTATACTAGCGTATGATAGTGTAAAACACCACTTACAAATGTATCTGAAACAATCAGCTTTCCATTAAGCATAGACTTTACTGAGCAAAAAGAAAAGGAATAAACATAACTAAGAAAACTACTATTCCTGTCTCCAGTAATTGCTTCTCCTTCATCATCTGTTGAGTTTTAATATGTAAATGAATGGAGAGAGCCTTCTGGCTTTGCAGTCTCTGTGATTGAAGGTTCTTGATGACAAATACAATTCTGAAGAAAGAGGAAATTCACTGCATGGTGAGGCCAAGCTAGGACTCATTTATACTGCTTTTAAAATGCTGGACTGATTTCTGATCATCGCTAGCATGAAATCAGACCAAGGGAGCACTGACAGAGCACCTGGGCTTCTGCTTGGGCTGGGTTCCTCCCGTCTGTTCTGCTCACCTTCCTACCCCGTTTTTCCCTGGGTTGTTGTAATATTCTTCCTACAGTAAAAGAAAAGAGAAAGATGAGTAGGTCGTTGTAGGTAGAACAAGAGCTGGCTGCAGCGGAGACATGTGCCATCCCAGTCCCCTGGGGCACGCTTGGCTGTCTCAGCTGAGCGCATCGCTTCGCTCCCGAGGTCGTGCATGTGAGGGCAGGAGACACAGGCTGGGTAATTGCCACTTTTCTCTCCACAACTCGGTTCAGCAGTACTTGTAGGGACATCCTCTTCTTTTCTGCCTGCAGAAATCATTTTACATGTGTCCGCCTGCTTTAGCTTCCACTTGATTTCTCTATCTACCTAGAGCTCAGAGTTAAATAGATAGGTAGATAGGTTAGAAGTTATCCTCTTGTGCATGAATGCCTGTTTTTTTCAGATAAAATTCTCTGACATTTCAAACTTCTATCTTGAACATATATTAGACAAGCTGCTTTGTGTATATATATATATATTTGCAGTGCTCATGAAGTGATAGCTCCATTTAAGTTTTGTTAGAAAAACGCTTTTTTCCTGCACAGACTGGAGGCGAGGGGAGGGGTCAGGTTTGTAAACCAGCCTCACAAGCTCACTTTGACCTGGAATTCAATTCACTCTGGGGTGAATTCTCAAATGCAGAGAGATAGAGAAGATAGTTTTGTCCTTGGGCCACCAACTTGGATTTGAGGCGTGTGGTTTCCACTGCCTCGTCATGTGCCTGAGCCCTCCTGTGCCTCCAGTGTCCCTTTTTGGGGGGAGAAAGAACAAGCTGTCCCTCCACCCACCCCATGCCGTGACTCCTGGTCTCTTTGTGGAGCTTCTCTGAGCCAATCCTTCTCCATCACCTGATGGTAGCACTGGGCTGCTGTCCTGGAGGCGGTTGTGCAGCAGGGACCGTAGCAGACCCGCAGTGGGAGGTGACGTGACCTTCCTCCAGTCTGCCACTCGCAGGTTTTCCCTAGGTTTTGCATTAGCCGTTTTGCACGCTGGCTTTCCACTGGTTCCAGTGCAGCCTGCATGGAAGCTTGTCTGGCATTCCTCGTCTGTTGAGGAATTACTTTGTGTCTGACCTCACCGACTGCCCCTGCACAGCTCACCAGGTGATGCACATCCATGATTTATCCTTTTGCTATTAATCACACAACCAATGCTGTGCCTTCTGACAATGATCTTATTTTTTTCCTCAAATGGTGCATAATAAGAAAGACTGAGGACTTAGAACTGGGACTCTTTTAGAATTATATTCATCTAATTATAATTTTCTTTCATAGTTACCTTTAAAGGACTGTTGTTTAAACATTTTCCTTTCACTTATGATGTGCCAGGTTAATTTTGGTTTCAGTTCAGTACCTAAGCTGTCACAGAGTACAGAGTAAATTATTTTATAGAAGTCTGTTACACGTTAGAGTATGATATCAAGTTAACAAACAGTTACCTTCATGAACTCACACTGCGTTGCATTAAGTACATTATTTTTTATATCTGGATTATGATATTGAACTCTGAACCAGCACATCATCCTTCCCAGGAGCTGAGCCAGCCTAGAGTTTGGCCTGGTCATTTTTCTTTTGAAAATTAGTATAATGTTGACAGTCCTCCAGCCCCTTGCAACTTCCAAGATGTATTGGAAATTCATATTAACGTTTCAGTGCTAAGGTTTCTGGGTAGCTTTGCTTACTTTTATGCAAATAAAAGTTTAACATAGCTGAAACTGAGATGAGCTCTGAGGTGGAAAGGAAGCAAAGCATGAGCAGGGTAGGTGGGACTGCTCAGAGCTCGGTAGGAATCGCTAACCAAGAGCCTTGCGGTGGCTTTGAGAAGGCATCAGGCCCTCCAGGTTCAGGGTGAAAGAGCTGCTAAAACTAGAAGGAAGACTAACTCGGGAACTTTGCTCCTCCGTCCCTTACAGCAGTGCAAACTGGGAAGAGGCGTGCTGAAGGAAACCCTGAAGGAAACCCCGGGAAAGGAAATGGGGATCGAACGTGAAGTTGAGGACCATGTCGTGGTCTGACTGGGGAGCTCAGAAAGCCATGCACTAACTCCCCAGCCCTCAGACAGGGGCTGCAACTCCATGTTCCTCTGTTGGGGGGAGTTGGATCGTATGTGCACAAGCCCCTGGGGGATTTCGGGATTAAATGTCGCTCTCAGGAATGCAGTAACTTCACTTCTTTTAAATACATTTTCAGCCCTTTGCTGATGATTAAACTTCAAGGTCGAGATGCATCTTTCCTTGTGGACATTTGCTTTGATTCCTGATATGCTTTACTGAAAAATCTCAAACATACAGCGAAGGAGGTGACAGCATGTCAGAGAACTACATATTTAGTTCTAGCAGCGAGTCAATCAGACATCTAGGCAATTACCCTCTGCTCAGGATGACAACTGAGAGATGTGTTTATTCTGTCTCCAGGAATCTCTGTTATTTTAGGATCCTTTCCAGAGTGCAACCAGTGCTAACTCGTCAGTATGTGGAGACTCTTGTTTATGCTTTGGTTTCCTATCTGGGTGGGATTATTCAGTTGTTGACTTGCTGGCCCCCACTCAACCTTTTACATTCATTTCTACCGTCCACACAATTTCTTGGCAGGAGCTACAGGCTGTCTAAGCCCAAGCCCTCATATCTTCATCTGTGCTGATGAATCTTTTATCTGCTTTTCAAAGGGTATTAGCTCTTCCGTGAGCTGTTAGGTGGCACCTCGCTATCACTGCTAAGACTCCTGCGTTCAGCTGCGGTTTGGCATCTCCCACAGCCTGACACAGCAGTTTGCCCATCCTTCCCAGAGCATCTCACCATGATGGCCCTTGCAGAGACAGGACTCACTCTGCTTGTGCGGTGGGATCCCCGTGTAAAACCCTGCTCTCCTTTACATCCCTATAAAGTCATTGACCTCGGAGGCATCGCTGCAGGTCAGTACCAGCATACCTGAAAGCCAGCTATTGCCTGTCCTCTCTAGTTATACCGTAGGCACACTGCAGACAGCGGCAGTTACCACTCCTGCCTGAATCTGATTAGCAAGCCAAATATTTTCTGCTCCATGGGAGCACCCAGTGCCATATAAGCTGGAGGCTTCCCTCAGGCAACGAACAGATGAGTTTAGCTGGAACAGACTTTGTTATCTTTTGACACTTTATTGGGGAATCAGTTACTTCTGTGAGAGAAAAGCTGTTTCTGATGGCGTTCGCCTTTCTGAGTGGTGCAAACCGTCTGACAAGCTACAGAAGTGAGCCCTGCTGCTCAGCCTAAGGGTGGGCCACCATTACCCCCCAAAATGTCCCCAGCTGGGGCAGGAGTTACAAGCAGCCTACATACAGTGAACTCAAGCTCCCCCTTTTCATTTGAAGAGGATTCAATATAGTAACCTGTACTGCCCCAACTAAGCAATCCTCGGGGCCCCAGCTCCCACCGAGACCCCACAGTGGGACCTGGAGCCCGGTGCTGCAGCATCACGGGCAGGATGGCACCTGAACCACGCACAGAGACAACCCTCTCCTACCCCACTGCAAACCTCTCCCTGCTAAAACTCTCCCCCCACACCCACTTCTCCCCCTGCATGGCTGGAGGACAAAGAGGGTTTTTGCAGGTTCAGGAGGCCTTTCTTTGTTTCTCTTCCTGGAAGCCTGGTTATTATAGCAGTAGCCTCTAGCTACAGCTGTGAAGAGGAGCACCTCCACCAGGCATCTCCTGTAATAATGACTTCTTTTTTCTTTGAACTTGCGAGGCACTGTTGTATGACATTAAGAAGGTGAATCCAAAGAGGACCATAGATGTAGGGTCATTCCAAGTAAACCCTGACGGGACACAAGAGAGGAGTAAGGTAACAGAAAAATGATATGACAGCACATAATTGCTGATATGTGCAATTACCAACCACTTATCCAAACAGCAGTTGGTCTTAATCTTACAACCTTTTTTCTTGCTAAGGGTATCAGCCACTAAATTGCTTCTGCTTCCTCTGGGACCCAAAGTAATCTTTAGGCTTGAAATTGAGGTATTTTCCTTCCTTTTCAGTACCTACATTTCTTTGCCTTTTTATTATTTGAAGCAGTATTGTTCCATTGTTAATCTTGATAAAAAATAAATCAGAGCTACATGTATTATTAAGACAGGGAAAGAAAAAGGGAGAATGAGAGGGAAAGAATATACATTCTACCTAGAGACAGACCGTTATCTAATCAGGCATTGCAGATAAGGTCCAAATAGTGTCCATTGCCATCCATGGGCTTCTTGTGGGTGCTGAATACCTTCAACTTCCATTGCCCATGGTGGGAAATGAGGGTGGTGGACCAAGCCCTCACATTGCCAACTTCCAGGGGCAGAGCTTGGCTTACTTTATGTGTTTTGCAGCATGGAGAATACAGATCATACTAGATACATGTAAATAGAAAAGCCTCTGGAAATGCTTGGTGAGCTAGGTCATTTAGCAAATATTTCAGAGGATTGTTGTTGACTCAGGTAATGCACTTTTCCATCATTGCTGTCTGTAAATTAAGAGGCTTAAGGGACTATTTAAGGCATGATGAAGATGAAAGCTTCTTCTTTGTAAATGTCAGGGGCCTTCTCAAGATGTTGCTTCCCAGGCCTGGCTTTACGTGTCTATTCCCAAGCTATCACTGAGAAGGACTGAGGACCAAGCTGTCCAAGGATATGTCTGGAAAGAGGCCACAGCTTTCCAAGGCAGCAGGAGGTAAGACGAACCGGAAGCTGTCCAAGATGTTTGAGTCTTCTGAAGTCCAACTCCAAGAAGTTTATCTTTACTGCCAGTGGGAATTTCAGGCTCAGGGTACCATTGTGGCCAACTGTGTGGTCAACAGCAATGGTCAAATAAGATTAACAACTAAGAGAAAGTGAGAGGAGGGCGCAGTGCCTTGCCTGACATTGCACAGTTAGTCTGTAGCAGAACAAGTGATAGCTCTTGGGGTGCTCCTGGAGTGGTCCCAGGTCAGCACCCCAATCCCTGGGCCTTGCTGCCTCTAACAGTGTGGGTCAGTAGTGGTCTGATATGTGTGCGTCTTCCTTGCTTTGAGCAAGAAAGTCACTTCAGCGCACAAGTGATGTCTCAATGTGGGCAAGGGTATGAATGGGTGCCCACACCTGCCAGTGGACACACAGACACATGGGAGATGACTGCAGTAGGTCTTGGTGCAAGAAGTAAAGCAATACAGATAACTAAGCATACGTTAATAAAGTCTGACTCTAGTGCATACTGCCATTCTTGTTTATTCATATGTTGACCCCAATATTAGCAGTACACATTTCTTAAACAAAATCCATGTCCTGCACTGCTAATTGTTAACATAACAGAGGGTTCATGAACCCGTCTTTCATCACATCACTTAAACATTATTTAAACAGTATTTTATTACATTTATTTCTTCAGAGGTAAAAACATTTCCTTGCTATGCCTGTCAACTGATTTGAAAACTAAATATCTAAATTGCTGTAGTTTATTTTTCACAATGATTTCTATATTGTTTCAGTATTAGCCTTTGAGAATAAAACAAAAAATGTAGCCCTCTGTTGTCTTAATTTTGAGGTATCAGAAGAATGCTTTCCCAGGAAAGAAGTATTGGCCTCCTTGTTAACAGAATGAGTTTTAGACCCTGGTTTGGATCTTCAAAACTGAGCAAGGGAGTTAGATGCCCAAACCCAGTGACTTTCAATGAGAATTGGTTACTTAAAATTCAGAGGCCTCTTTCAAAAGCTCATCCCTAATCTCTTCAGAACAATTTCTGCTTCATTGTAAGGGAGAAAAGGATCTTTGCACAGGAGTTAGCAGGGCTCATTGAAAGAGCTTTAAACTAGATTTGAAGGGGGAAAGGGATAAAACTAGGCTGCTAGAGATAAGCCTGAGGGCGGCACGCCAATGTTTGAGGGACGGTGTGCTAACGAGGTCCTTCAGTCTGTCGTCTCAGTGGAAGTAGGGGATGGAAATCCACGTGGCAGCAAAGACGCAAGGGTTATGGATGTGTTAGAAACCATGGAGGCACCTGAGAATGGTCACATAGGAATGAGGGCTTCTTCCCCCAAAAAGGTGACGGGATGAATAGCCCAACTGAATTGCATCTACACCAACACACGCAGCATGGGCAACAAACAGGAGGAGCTGGAAGCCATTGTGCAGCAGGAAAACTATGATATGGTTGCCATCACAGAAACATGGTGGGATGACTAGCACAACTGGAGTGCGGCGATGGATGGCTATAAACTCTTCAGGAGGGATAGGCAAGGCAGGAGAGGCGGTGGGGTAGCCCTGTATGTTAGGGAGTGTTTTGATTGTCTAGAGCTTAATGATGGTGACGATAAGGTTGAGTGTTTATGGGTAAGAATCAGAGGGAAGGCCAACAAGGCAGATATCACGGTGGGAGTCTGTTACAGACTACCCAACCAGGATGAAGAGGCAGATGAAGTATTCTATAAGCAGCTGGGAGAAATCTCACAATCGCTAGCCCTTGTTCTCATGGGGGACTTCAACTTACCAGATGTCTGCTGGAAATACAATACAGCAGAGAGGAAACAGTCTAGGAGGTTCCTGGAGTGTGTGGAAGATAACTTCCTGACACAGCTGGTGAGTGAGCCAACTGGGGAAGGTGCCCTGCTGGACCTCTTGTTTGTGAACAGAGAAGGACTTGTGGGTGATGTGATGGTTGGAGGCTGTCTTGGGCAGAGTGATCATGAAATGATAGAGTTTTTGATTCTTGGAGAAGTAAGGAGGGGGGTCAGCAGGACTGCTACCTTGGACTTCTGGAGAGCAGACTCTGGCCTATTTAGGAGACTGGTTGACAGTCCCTTGGGAGGCAGCCCTAAAGGGCGAAGGAGTCCAGGAAGTCTGGACATTGTTCAAGAAGGAAATCTTAAAGGTGCAGGAGCAGGACGTCCCCAAGTGCTGAAAGACGAGATAGCAGGGATGAAGACTGGCCTGGGTGAACAGAGGGCTTTGGCTGAAACTCAGGAAAAAAAGGAGAGTTTATGACCTTTGGAAGAAGGGGCAGGCAACTCAGGAGGACTACAAAGATATTGTGAGAAAATGAGAAGGCCCAACTAGAACTTAATCTGGCTACAGCTGTAAAAGACAATAAAAAATGTTTCTGTGAATACATTAACAACAAAAGGAGGGCTAAGGAGAATCTCCATCCTTTATTGGATGCAGGGGGAAACATAGTGACAAAGGATGAGGAAAAGGCTGAGGTACTTAATGCTTTCTTTGCCTCAGTCTTTAATAGTAAGACCAGTTGTTCTCCGGCTACCCAGCCCCCTGAGCTGGAAGACAGGGATGGGAAGCAGAATGAAACCCCCATAATCCAAGGGGAAATGGTTAATGACCTGCTACACCACTTAGACACACACATCGATGGGGCTGGATGGGATCCACCCAAGGGTATGGAGGGAGCTGGCAGAAGTGATCACCAAGCCCCTTCCAATCCT
This sequence comes from Ciconia boyciana, assembly GCF_034638445.1. Classification (NCBI taxonomy): domain Eukaryota; kingdom Metazoa; phylum Chordata; class Aves; order Ciconiiformes; family Ciconiidae; genus Ciconia; species Ciconia boyciana. Next base: position 159,639,045 of record NC_132935.1, read on the forward strand.
TTATCAGCAGTCCTGGCTAATCGGGGAGGTCCCAGTTGACTGGAGGTTAGCAAATGTGATGCCTATCTACAAGAAGGGCCGGAAGGAGGACCCAGGGAACTACAGGCCTGTCAGTCTGACCTTGGTGCCAGGGAAGGTTATGGAGCACATCATCCTGAGTGCCATCACGCAGCATGTATGGGACAACGAGGTGATCAGGCCCAGTCAGCATGGGTTGATGAAAGGCAGGTCCTGCTTGACTAACCTGGTCTCCTTCTCTGACAAGGTGACCCGCTTAGTGGATGAGGGAAAGGACGTGGATGTTGTCTACCTACACTTTAGTAAAGCCTTTGACACCATTTCCCACAGCATTCTCCTGGATAAAATGGCTGCTTATGGCTTGGACAGATGTACGTTTTGCTAGGTAAAAAACTGGCTGGATGGCCGGGCCCAAAGAGTTGTGGTGAATGGAGTTAAATCCAGTTGGTGGCTGATCACAAGTGGTGTTCCTCGGGGCTCAGTATTGGGGCCAGTTCTGTTTAATATTTTTATCAATGATCTGGACGAGGGGATCAAGTGCACCCTCAGTAAGTTGCAGATGACACCAAGTTGTGTGGGAGTGTTGATCTGCTTGAGGGTAGGAAGGCTCTGCAGAGGGATCTGGACAGGCTGGGTTGATGGGTTGGGGCCAATTGTATGAGATTCAACAAGGCCAAGTGCAAGGTCCTGCCCTTGGGTCACAACAACCCCATGTAACAGGCTTGGGGAAGAGTGTCTGGAAAGCTGCCTGGCGGAAAAGGATCTCGGGGTGTCAGTCAACAGCCAGCTGAATATGAGCCAGCAGTGTGCCCAAGTGGCCAAGAAGGCCAATAGCATCCTGGCTTGTGTCAGGAATGGTGTGGCCAGCAGGACTAGGGAAGTGATTGCCCCCCTGTGCTCAGCACTGGTGAGGCCGCACCTTGAATACTGTGTTCAGTGTTGGGCCCCTCACTACAAGAGAGACATTGAGGTGCTGGAGCGTGTCCAGAGAAGGGCAACGAAGCTGGTGAAGGGTCTAGAGCACAAGTCTTACGGGGAGTGGCTGCGGGAACTGGGGTTGTTCAGCGTGGAGAAAAGGAGGCTGAGGGGAGACCTCATCACTCTCTACAACTACCTGGAAGGAGGCTGTAGAGAGGTGAGTGTTGTTCTCTTCTCCCAAGTAACAAGCGATAGGACAAGAGGAAATGGCCTCAAGCTGTGCCAGGGGAGGTTTAGATTGGATATTAGGAAATTTTACTTCACTGAAAGGGTTATCAAGCATTGGAACAGGCTGCCCAGGGAAGTGGTGGAGTCACCACCCCCAGAGATATTGAAAAGATGTGTAGATGTGGTGCTTAGGGCTATGGTTTAGTGGTGGACTTGGCAGTGCTAGGTTAACGGTTGGACTTGATGATCTTAAAGGTCTTCTCCAACCTAAACGATTTTATGATTCTATGATTCTATGGTTCTATTATTCTAACTGTGGATTTAGACTTCAGTATAAATTCACCTTAACTAAAATTTACAAAAGCATCCTGAAGTCCTATTTTCAGAATGGCTCAGGCCCCAAAGAGCCCAAGCTCTACTGGAAGTCCCCAAAGTTACTAATGCCGTATCTAAAGTGTGGCACTAGAGACCTTTCCTGAGCTCCAGAGTTCAGATATTTGCATCTGCCACATCCAATTTCCATCCCACAGTAAGGTCTGTGCACCCATCGCCTTCCCTCCCACCAAGAGCTGGGTGTCTGTAGGCTAGAGAAGGGCTGCAGTTGCTCCGGCTCATCATGGACCTGGCAAAGGTGACCAGGATGGTGAGATGTGCAGTGAAGCATACCTGCCCACACTCTGTATGTAACCCATGTCTCCCATGGCCGTAAGGTTTAGGAAGCTCAAGCTACTTCAGTGTTTTAAAACATTAGGTCCTTTGTCTTTCTAGGGTTTTTGGCCATGATCTGTTTTGGCGTGATGGGTTGAACAATTAAAGGAATGCATTCTATTAGGATATTGCTGTTCAAGAAGGAAAGGTTTGGCTTGGTATGAGTGAGTAGGGGTTCATAATGTACCTTGAAGTGGACATAGAGAATGGATAGATGTGGACATGGGATTTCTCTTCTCAGCTGAGCTGCTAACTGTGTAACATGTAGAGTAGGTTTTAAAAGAGTGGCATAATTGTCTCCTGTCTATTGATTGCTCTTCCACTTTGGCAAAGAAGAGGGGCAGTGAAACCCAATATTGAAAGCAGTGCCAGAAGAGCAAATGAAAAAACCTTTGCTGGAACTTTAAGATTCCCACTTTTGGTGTGATTGTAGAAGTTTCAATTCTAGGCTGTGTTTCTGCAGAACTCTGAATGTTTTTATGCACGAATTATTCTGTAGACCTCTTTGTTATCATGATCCCAGCGTGCTCCTATGCGTTCTCGAAATCAGAGCTGCAATCTGAGGGTTGGCTCTCACTGCTTCACTGCAAATTGCAATTGGGTGGCAAATGGTTTCCTGCCCCAGGAAAGAAAAAAGGAAGTCTTTAAAAGATTCCCCATCCTACATTGGAACGAAACAAAAAAAAGGAAGCTAAGAAACGCCAGTACTTTGTGTTTTCCAGTAGGCCATTACTGGAGGCTCCTATTGTATGGGAAGCCCTGGATTAAGATTTCCCATCTACTGATTCACACAAGAGCCTTGAATTTTTTAGGGTTTGTTGTTGGTTTTGTTTGGTTTTTTCTTAATTCAGAAAACGCTGATTTGCTGATGGTGACACTTTTTGGAAGAATCACATGAACCAGCTCTGACAATGATTTCATAAGGGCAAGTTTTTTAGTTCTATGAGGACATTCATGTCTAGCACTGGATTTCCACCTAGACAGAGCAGTTATTTAGAAAAAGGAGGTTAGGTGGGTGGGTCTGTGCTGGTAACCAACAAGGCTAGGACCAGTTCCCTGCCCTGTAGTCAAAAGGTATGAGTTGTGTCTGTATCCATGCTAAACCCTCTTCACTCTAAAGTGCTCACTGCATCCTGCACTGTCCCCATACAATATCTTAAGACTCTTAAATAGTGATATCTGGGATGAGATCAATAGTATGGATAATATGAGACCAGTGTCTGAGCCCATGTGTGACACTTGGCAGCCAGAGCCCTGCCTGACTCCGGCTCTCCCTTATGGGTACCACAGGCATCAGCAGCATCAGTGCCTCTGCCACTGGGGGTGTTGGACATTTTTTGGCACCCCACTCTCTGGTTTTCCCCAGCAGAGTATCGATTATTCTGGGATTCATCTTTTTTCTTGTTTTTGAACAGAAAATTCATCCTAAAGCTGAGAAACTTTTTTTGATTAAGCTTTTGTGAGCCTTGTTATATTCTGTAATCAGTTTTGGTTCCAGCAAATCAGGCTGGATGCGAGTGCGTGGACAGAATAAAATACACCTCAGAGCAACCTCCCTACAAACAGCCCTCCCAGTCAGAGTCTCGTCCTACATTTCTGCCTCTGATTTTGCATCGCTTGTCTAATTATGTTGGCTGCTGTGTAATTATTTTCATGGAACAATAATTTTAACAGCATGCAGTTTATCAGAGGTGCAAATTATACATAATAACATACAGCAATTTTCAGTTAAAACTTTCATAACGTTCAAAAGTCCTTGCCTTTTTTAAGAAATTGAAGAGGAAATAAATATTCTCCATTTTGTATCCTTCTTTTCCTTTTTTCATAGAGAAAACAACCTACTGATTTTCTTGGAGTCAATTAAACTCATTTGAAATAAAGCACTTTTATTTTGGAACAAGACTGTCCACATGGGGAGTTAATCAAGAATAATTATTCCTCTCTAAATTCACATCCTCGAATAATTTGAATTAAATCCCCAGTATAGGCAAGCCCTAAATGTCAGAGGAGGTTAAAAAAAAAGTCAGCTAGAGGAGATCTATCATAGCAGAAAGCAATGAGAATAAAAACCTTGTCTAGGCACTCAGGCCAGGCCAGCGAGGAAAGCCATGTCAAGACTGATTCAGACTCATTCACCACACTTGATTACACATGCACTTGCTCAGTGCTTTGAAGTCAATCACATACGCATTTCAGTAGCATCATCTGTACGTACGTACTGTGGCAGTGATAGCAGTGTTGGGGACGGAGATACTGCGATCGTCAGAAGAGAGCAAGTTTAAATGTATTTCAGGAAAAGAATTTTGCTCAGAGATGCCTTTTTCTCTTGCTTTTCCAGCAGGCTGAAGGCAACACAACTCGCACACCTTTCAAAGAGGGAGAGCTATGGGGAATTTAGGCATATTTGCACTTCCATCTTAGGTTTGCCAAACACGGGTTTTATTAAACCTCAAGTTTTGCTTTCAGATTGCAACTGAGCAACAAGGATTGTAGCCATTATTTCTCTAAAACAACGTTAACGCTGCCATGCCTTTGCTGTGCCAAGAGCCAGCGGCTGCAGCAGCCTCCAGAGAGTCTAGAGGCAGGACCATGTCCCCTTGTCCTCTGCAACCCCCCTACAGTAAAAGAATACTTTCACTGTATTTACCTGCATGACACTGCACCCTTCAAGCAAACCACTGGCTGCCGGCAAGCAAAGCCTGAGGGCAAATCCTGTAGCCACCGTACAAACCCTCACAGTGGTGGGTCCTTGGCCAGGATTTCCATCTGCAGAACTTCAAGGTGCCATGAACATCCAACAGGCTCAAACTTTTATCAAACATGAGGCATTACTTATATTTTGAGGTGATTCTCTGTTCAGCAGAGCTTTTCCACCAAAATGTACACCAAGACTGGCTCCCCTGCAGGTTTCACAAAGAAAATTGGGCTATCAGGCAGAGATAAAAGGAAGCGTCTTTATATATAGCTTGATGCTCTCCGTATGGGAGGCAAGCCAAGCTAGCCCGCTGGGCTCAGTCCCATAGCACAGCATGGGCTGGGATTTTTGGGTTTGCTTTTTCTGGGTGGAAAAAAAGCCCTCAACAAATCAGCTCCCGAGGCAAACAGCCCCTTGGCTGCCATTTCGGGGAGAGAAAATGTGCCCAAGGCAGCACTGCATCCCCACAGCCAGGGTTCTGCCTCATCTTTCCCCCTCCCCAAAGGCTGGAGAGCAGCTGGCATTTGCAGCGCAGGTGAGTGCAGACCCCCCCCTCTCTTCCCCACCGTCCTGTCCCAGCTTCACTGTCCCCTCCTGTCCCTTCCCTGAATGCCCAAACCCCCAGGGAAACCCCAAGTCCTTTCCTGAACCTGAGTGCTTTCCTTGAGAGCCCCAGGGAGGGTCTGCATGTGTTGGGGAGGGAGAACAAGCTCAGTCTTTTGGAGATGAGGGACACAAGTAGCCACTGGAACTATTTTTGCGAGGATTTCAGTGTTTCCCTCCTGAGGTGGGCTAATGGGGACAGATCCCAGGGGTGGCATCCATCCAGAAGGAAGAGCATCACCATCAGTACACAGGGTGGCAGCGCAATGAAGAAGAGGGGAGATTGCTGGCTGCCACCAGTGCCTCTGACTGGGCACTAGTGCCAGCACACGGAGGGAATTCCTTTGGAGGCAGAAAGTCATAGAGCAAAAGCTCATATTAATCAGACATCAGAAAAAAAATCAAGTTATAGTACTTGGCAGGAGTACAAACCATATGGAAATGGCTAGAGTCCTTGATCGGCGAGAGGATAAAGCACCACTTGGCAGTTGGTGACTAGAACAAGCGCAGGGTGCGATGTAAGACGCAGCGCTTGGTCCCCAACACCTCGGCTCTGCCCTGCATCAGACCCAAGGACTAGGACAAGGTTTTTTTCCAGTTTGGGGGGCAATGGCTACTCATAAGTTTATTCAGAAGAATGTCATTGGATGTTGTCCAGAAAGTTTATTCTCTGGAGTTATGCAACACCACTTTGTCATTCCTGTGCTCAAGCGACCCATGGAAATGGCAGGGTGTGAATGAAACCCTTTTTCAGCTGCTTCGGGTCGACGCAGTACAATCCTTCTTCTGTCCAATTTCCAGCCGTGTCGATGAGGAACCAGCAGAGCAGGGCTCCGCGTCCGACTCTGTTCCCAAAGGAAGGTGGTTTTCACATTCCCATTACGCCGTCCTGCAGACAGCTCTTCCACGCTGCATCTGGAGGGCGGCTTTCCCCATTCCCCTAGCGTCTGGTTGTTACTGTTTGATCTGATAAATGCTTCTCTTTCTGGGTCATGGTAATATTAACATCAGTTTTAAGGAAGAGGAATTCATCAGACAGTTATTGTGTTTTTTAATTGGGGTTTTTCACTCAAAGCACTGCTGGAGCCAGCGCCAAGATACTTGTTTCTGGAGGATCCCGTATTCACTGTAAATGCAGGAAGATGGAGCCAAGGAAGTGAATCTGGGCTGAAGAAGAACAGCATTGGATGCAAAGTGTCTCCTCAGAAGAAAGTTGACAGAAGATTGCAATGACCATACAGGAAAATCAGTGGCCTCACAGAAACAGAAATACAGTTTTCATCAAAACCTATGGTGGATGCTGATCTCCTGTTCACATGAGAGCTGTGCAGTAATTCCTGTCACCTCTTCCTCTTCTTGCTCTTCACCAGCAGATGTGGTTGGGAAAGGTTTCCTTGTCTATTCCCCCTACTGTGAAGTTCGAGTGGAGAATTGCACTTGTTGATGGGGCCCACATGCCTCTGGTATTGATGCCAGCTGTGGTTATCATTTCAAGTCCCAGTTCAAACACAGAGTTTATCTCCAGAATAATGAGAAGGTTCCATGAATCCATGAATGATGGCTCCAGCAGCCAGAGCAGTGTTTTATGAAGATCCTGAGGCACATCTGAGGGCGACAGGCTCTCCTGGGCCGTTAGCGTCAGCAGGTCTGATAGGGAGTGCATAAGCAAACTAAGAGGAACAAGGTCAGCTCAGCCCAGCTCAGATATATCATCTTATCAGTTTTAGGTGGAGAAATGTTTCCCCTTTCAGGTGCTCTACCAGTATGCACTGCTGCCAAGGGCCGATATCACTGAGGCTTCCATTAAAATAAATTACATTAGGGAGCTATCCCATCTCATATAAGTCACTTTGGTGTGCTGGTGGCAGACTTCCTCTGCATGTATCAAGACCTAAGATGAATGAGAATAAATGAGCTCTCATAAGCTTGGGGCATTTGTTAGATAAATGCCTTGCCACTTTTTCACTGCTCTCCAGAAATGTACAGCAGATAGGAAGACCAGAAACCTCTGGTACTGTTCATCCCTTTCTGTCATATGGGTTTTCTGATGATTTCTCTCCAGCCAGTTGTCTTTGCTCTGGATCTTTGGCTTCTTGTTTTTTTCCCAACAAAGGTTTTCTGTTGAAAAAATTCATTGAGGCAAGTGTCTGTCAAGACCAAAGTATGGAGATGGACAAACTTCTTAATGCTGTCCTGGACACTCGAAGAAGTCAATAAACAGGATTTTATTCTAGTGTGACATGAAAGGTTGTTCTTCAGCTAATACTCTGGGCAGGTTAAATGTAACCGTAGGGTCAGATCTTGCAGCAGGAGCAAAATATTTAAGCAAAATGTGAGTTCTGTGTGCCACAATGTTACCATATTGTTTGGGGGAAAGCTCCAAGTATTAAAACTGTTCTTATGTAAATAGTTCTTGTTCCACCTTCACAAAGGTCCAGACCATGACTTTGCAACAGTGTTCTGCATCTTACATTACCGTACTGGCTGACCTCTGCTTTCTGTTCATCATGTCTAAGTAGAGTCTCCAGACATATGAATTTCAAGTCAGGGACTTTCTCTGAATTGAATTCTTTGACAAGTTCTGTTATTGGATTTTTAAGCCAGATACAGAGTCCTCATAACTCTCAAAATATAAAATCGTAGAAGTTCTTTAAGATCAAGAAATTGTTGAAAATCCTTCAACTAATTATCAAATTCCAACCTTCAGTAGTAAGGCAGGAGAAATTCCTAGCTAAGCCAGAGTACTCACATGAAGACTGGTATGGATCTGTAGGCTGCTTTACACAAATGAAGTGTTTCAGGAAAGCACAAGTACATTTTCCTGACTGTCCAAAATGTCAGTCTCAAATCCCATTTCTTCCTTGAGCACTGAGTGCATGAAGCATTTTGTGGGTAACAGTGTCTGTGGATATCTAAGTTTTTGTGACCACCCTGGCTTCTGCCATAGCTACAATATAAGATATGTTGCACTCGTCTCCTCATCTTTGCTACGCATGTTGGATAGGCAAGTACAGAAAATCCACTCTCCAACTCAGTTAAGCAGATCTGAACATCTTTATTGGATACCTTTTCAGCCAGGGACTTTTCTACTGAGTGGATTAAACTCAGTCTATACACAACAATATTTCTCACTTTGAACATAAACAGGGATTTACTTTTTTTCCCCACAGCTGTTTTCCATTCTCATTAAAAACAGCATATCAACAACATGAGAGACCAACGCTAGCAGCTTTCCTGCAGAATCAAGCACCTATGTTTGTATTTCCTAGCACCCATCCATACGGCCACGCACCCTTCCTGGAAGGGAGCATCGTAAGGGGTGCAAAGGGAATAATATGTCTGTGACCCGTTTGTCTCCTTTGTGCTGAGATTACCCGCTACGACACTGACTGCAGTCGCTTTTGTGATTTATACCGTTGTTCCTTAATGGCACGAAGCAGTTTTAAAACCATGGGAGATAAGTATGCTCAGTGTGTATGGATACTGCTCAGTGAAGCAGCTACCAAATTGCATTTTGAATAATGTCCCTGAATTTACTAATCTCTGCTTATAAAGGCAAAATATTTACACTACTAAGTCAAAGGCTGGGATCTTCAGTTTGCTCAGCGCTGTCTCAAGTCTGTTCCTCTTGGATACAATGGCAGATTTACCATCAGCTTCTCTGGGAGTCATCGTCAGGCCAAAAACAAGGGCTTATGGAAATACCATCCATAGTTCCTAATCCTCTGCTGGAAGACTTTCCAGAAAGACTGTACTGTTAAACCCTCCTTCTCCTTCCTCAAAAAGTTCTATTTGCATTTTATGTAGTGCCCCCATTTACTAGATCTTTTAGTGAAAAATCTGAAGCAAGCAGAGATATTTAACTTCCATACAGCTAGCACTGTATTCCCCTATTCGAGAATGGAAAGATTTTGCTTTCAATGTAGATAGACCGATCTGTTCAGGGCAAGGATATATACTTTATGAGATGATGAAACTGGCTATTACAAGAAAAATTATATTTCTAGGCTTCCAACTTCTAGTACTTCCTTTGCACACTACAACTTTATTTGTTCCAAAGCCAAAGTAAACTGTAGCATAAAATTAATTCCCTAATCCATAGGCATAGCACAAGTCTTCCTTGTAATTCTCCATTTGTTGTTCCAGTCCATAGCTTGTAATTCCTGTGCAATGCACAGCTCTCCATAAGGACTGCTGCCTATAGGTCATCGACTCAATGGCAGTACAGCAGCTGCTTTATGGCCCCATTTCTGCCATGGACTGGATACTGTGCTACCGCAGGCAGAATCAAAGAATATGGAGAGAAACATAATAAAAATAAAGTCTTCATCCATAATAGTCCTGACTACTTCTCAGTGTGATGAGACCTGTAATGTAATATGTTTGGATCTCTTTATTAGTTCCTTTATATATATGGCTTCCTTATTTCTAGCATTTGCTGTCAAGATATCCAAGATTTATCTATAGACTTTAAACAGAAGAGAGTGTGGACTGCCTGAATCTCGGTGCTCACTGAAGGTATTTACTGCTTCATGCAGCATTGCTATAAGCTCTCTGCACTGCCTTCTCTGTTTCTCCTGGCTACCTTTCAGTCCCTAGCTTTCCATATTTCTTAGCCTGAGCTCCCCTGAAGGACTAAATCAAAGTTTGGTGTTTAAGAAACTCGACAGACATCACCTTCTGTGTCATCAGGTGTAGTGCTGTTTGCTCACTGGAGCTGTAAAATGCTCTTACAGCCTTGGCATGTGAAACCTGGCTCTGCAGCAATGAAGTTCGTGCTTTCTGTCTTCCACAGCAGAAATCCGCGGGCTGACTTCTGAGGTGGATTTTTTTTTTTTAACCCTACAATGGGACTTAACATTTTGGAGAGGTTTCAGTTTGCATTCAACAAATGAGCCGATTCTGCTTTCATCTGTCAGAAGTCCTAGGCACTTTAGAGCCTTTAAAGTGAAATGATCCAGGAGGCTTGGCAGGCATTAAAGACCTCTCATTTACTTGCCCATCAGTTATGTTGCTTACAGTCTTCCACAAACAGATCTTAACTGGGCTGTGGCAGCAAAGAGGGAAAAACTTTGCTCTTGACATTTTCCTGAACACTTCTCAGCAGTGCTATAACCAGCCAGTGATCGCATCCCTCTCTTGCGTTTTTCTTTAATGAGTATCACTTCCAGTTATTTTCTGCCCAATGCTGCACCCTTACCTTTTTTCAGAGAAAAATACTATTCAACTTCTTGCACAGGCATGTTTTCCAGGAATATTGGGATGTTTTATCACATAGACCATATACTGATTGCTTTTCTTTGTTACCTGTCCCTGAAGTCCTCTGTCAGGGAAGCTCAGGTTTTCTGCTTTGTGTTTCTTTGAGCTTTTTTGTCTAACCTCAGGGCATTGAAACTTAGGCCCTTTGATATTCTGTGAGGGCTTTGCAGTGAAATACTCATCAACTAAGTGCTCTGACTTAAATGTTGGTCTCATCTGGAGTTTAGTCTGACAAATTTCGCAGCTGACCCATCTCATGTCTTACTCAGCCTGGACTAGCCACAAGACTGACTCCACTGCACTGGGATGATGGGCCTGTGTGAATCAGGCTGGAAAAGACCCTCACAGAGCACTGGGGAAGGCAGCTCAGGCTCAGGTGTCTCCCTCTGCAGTGTGTCTGGTCCAGCCCATTCCAGCTACTTTCACAGCAGTATCACGTAACCAGGGTTTTGGCAGCCCCAGATGCAAGCCATGAACGGCCAAGCAGCAGCAGTGGAGGACACGCTAACCTGTGTCAGAAAAGCTCTTGGCTTAAGTCAGCTCTGAAATCTGCAGAGATGTAGCACATGCTAGCCTTTGTTTGATCTTTTCTTAACACCACCACCAGTCCGATCCTCGTCAAGATGCCCTATCACATGCAGCCCTATCTTCTCCCTCCCTGCGTCCTAGGTGAGAGGAGACTGAGTTGGACTTCAGTGCCCCAAATGACAAGCTCTGGTACAACAAGAAATTGCTAGAAGCAGTAAGTCTGGCTAAGCTATGCTAGTGTCTCCACAAGCTTTTGGAGGCATTTCAGGAAATATTATTGTCATGAATTTTGAAAGAAACTTCCACTCCTGTGCAGAGCATCCCCTTCTGCTGGTGGCATGGGGAGAGCAAGGTGGGTTCCTCCCTCTGCTCTGTCATCTCCTTGCCCCCAAAATCAGACATACATTGGTGTCTCCTTTGGGACTCTCAACTCCTATGCACAGAGGTCCCATCAGCTGTGTTACACTAGCTCTAGCCTGTGACAGCTCCCTGAATGCCTTTAATCCAGTTGACCCTGGATCAGTGAGCCCTCCCTGTGGAAGATGACGTGGCAGGGCCGGTTACCTTTCGCAGAGGTGGGTGACACCAATTTTCCCCGGTGCCCATCCTTAACGTGGCTGGCCAAGGTGTTGTCTCACAGAGTTCGTTACCCGGTGTGCAACACCCAGTATGCATACAGAGCTGAGATATCAGTGTATTTCAAGTTTTGCACAAGACCAGGTGCTAGGGGGTAATTCCACAAAGCTAGCACACTGCTCGTTCATGCAGGTACAATATTTATACAGTCTAGTTATACATATGCGTAAGTAATTACGCAAAGCGGTTTTCTATTGGTCTACATTTTCTTGTCTGAATCTTAGAGCTACAGTACCACTTTAATATTCTTCGCATGCTCAAAGGTGAGGGGTCTCTGCTTGGGATGGCGTCTCCAGCTCAAGGGGTGTGATTTTTAGTATTATAATGAGGATAGTTCGCGTAAGGGTGCTCCTTATCATACTTCTGCTAGCAGTTTCAGATTGTCCAAAACCATCTTAATTAGCTTACGTATTTCTTCAGGATGTGCTTTACTCCCAAGGACAGTAATTCTTGATTAGACGTTCCACATTCCAGTATGAATATCCCTTATCAACTTTACGTATGTCTTGGCCTTCCATTATCTTTAGAGCACTCATCATAGCTAAGTGCTTAGGTCAGACTGATCTTTCATACGTACTTGTATAACACTGAATCTGATTGATTACAAAGGCTCAGCTGACCTAAAGTCTGGAGAGAACTCCTCCTCCGTGAGATGGGAAGCTGAGAGCCAGGAATGGTAGACTCCAATGCAGTTTTCAGGAGAGAAGTATTGAATTATTGAATTATTCCCATCTGCTGCTCCTGTACTTTCAGCACAGCTTTTTTCTCCCACTGTGCTTCAGTGATGATGTCTGTCTTCTTGTCTGTTTTAAGAGAGTCCTCATCATTACATAAACTCTTGTTACAGCTCTTCGTTGTCTGTTCTTGGTGATACTAAGCTTACTCTGCTTACAACTCCCCACCGTTGCTTCCACCCTGGTGGCCCTTCTCTTCCAGTCCCTCTGCCCTGTGGGAAGGCAGATCCCTACCCCATGGTGGAACAGGCAGGAGGGCTGCCAAGTCACCTTTCCCCAGGGCTGGTGCACCCCACTGTCTCCCACCCACTCGCAGAAGAAGCAACACCCAGATTCACTGCACTGATTGCTGTAGAGACAACTGCAAGTCTACCAGGTCAGCTCATCTCCTCTGGTTCCTGCTGGTCTTCCCCTGCCAGACCATGCTCACTTCTTTCCTGTTCCTACTTTAAATTCCCTGTATAGCTCTGAAGAGCTGTTTGTATGTCTCCCTGCCACCAAACTGGCTTCTTTGCTCTTCCTCTGGTTACCAGCTGCAGTTGCTCTCCATGGGAAGGAGGTATGGGAAGCCACCCCAGCTGAGCTGCTTAGGCTGTTGGAAGAGAAACACCTTCTCTGCCAGGTTATATACACAAAAATATAGCTGTTTCCTATCTCCATAGTCTATCAAAACTCATTAGTCATACATTTGTGGTTTCTTTGCACCCTCACGTTCTCAGTGACAGCTGAGGCTGGGAGGGGATGGAGGAAAGCGTGACACCTTTTGGGTCAGAAGCATTAGTCTATGGCTAATTGTCAAGTTAGACAATTCAATAAATTGCTTAAGGCATTGCAGAGGGCACAGCAAAGAGCAGCTTTGGTGCAATGTGTCCTACAGGCTTGCCTCGTTACCTGCCTACCTTCTGGCGCTCACAGGGGGTGTATGCCACCAGACACCACCCATCTCCCAGGCAAATGAACCACCCACTGTCCTCCCTATTGCTGCCAGGATTTGGATCCTGGGAGTCCTCATCTCTGTCTCCTTGTGGCGCTGCTAAGCGTCCTAAATTGATGAAGACTGGTATTGGCTATTACCTGGAGATTTTGATACAGAAATACTGTATCAAAATGACTTCCCGTTTCTTCAGAGGCTCTTTGGGATTTTCATTTCCTGTGTCTAAAATGGCATGTGATTTGAAGTGTCATCTCTCTGGCATCAAGTCCTTATTTCCTATATGCTGCATCTGCCTGATTTGATTGCGGTGGTCTTTCAGCCGCAAAAATATCCGGCAGGGCAGCTCTTGCTCTTGCAGTCAAATAAAGGCATTACTGTGTTATAAAAGACTGGAAAAATGACTTGTGCAGCCATCGAAGCGTCTCATAACAGCAGCGGGAAACGCCTAGACAGCACGTTGCGAGCGCAAGAGACAATAAGGGATGAAACAGCAGCACATTGTGCTGTGATCAATGAAAGCTTTTCACAGTCCCTGCTGCGGAGTGTCAGCCCTGGGATTTGCCCGGGCTGCGGGCTCCCAGACCTGCCGAGGAGCTCATTGGTTTTCCATTCCTGGATGGTGAAACAAGCGGGGATGTGATTTGGAGATGCTGTAGCAGAGCATCTCATGGGCTCGTTCGGTACACCTGTGATAAGTGAGCTCTGAAAATTAAAAAGGGAAGGAGTTTTGCTTCCAGTTGCAGCATGGAGCTGTAAAATGAACAGCAAGTGTTCTCTTGAAAAAAATAAAGGCATGTGGTGGGTTGACTGTGGCTGGATGCCAGGTGCCCACCAAGCTGCTCTAGCACTCTCCTCCTCAACCGGGCAGAGGAGAGAAAAAATAACAAAAAGCTCGTGGGTCAAGATAAGGACAAGGAGAGATCACTGAGCAGTTACCATCATGGGCAAAACAGGCTCGACTTGGGGAAATCAGTTTAACTTATTACCAATCAAATCAGAGTAGGATAATGAGAAATAAAACCAAATCTTAAAACACCTTCCCCCCACTCCTCCCTTCTTCCTGGGCTCAGCTTTACCCCCAAATTCTCTACATCCTCCCCCCGAGCAGCACAGGGGGACAGGGAATGGGGGTTGCGGTCAGTTCATCACACGTTGTCTCTGCCGCTCCTTCCTCCTCAGGGGGAGGACTCCTCACACTCTTCCCCTGCTCCAGCGTGGGATCCCTCCCATGGAAGGCAGTCTCTACAAACTTCTCCAACATGAGTCCTTCCCGCAGGCTGCCATTCTTCACTAACTGCTCCAGCGTGGGTCCTTTCCACGGGGTGCAGTCCTTCAGCAGACTGCTCCAGCGTGGGTCCCCCATGGGGTCACAAGTCCTGCCAGCAAACCTGCTCCAGCATGGGCTCCTCTCCATGGGGTCACAGGTCCTGCCAGGAGCCTGCTCCAGCACAGGCTTCCCACGGGGTCACAGCCTCCTTCAGGCATCCACCCGCTCCAGCGTGGGGTCCTCCATGGGCTGCAGGTGGATATCTGCTCCACCATTAACCTCCATGGGCTGCAGGGGAATCTCTGCTCCAGTGCCTGGAGCACCTTCTCCCCCTCCTTCTTCGCTGACCTTGGTGTCTGCAGAGTTGTTTCTCTCTCATAGTCTCACTCCTCTCTCCGGCTGCAGTTGAGTGGGGTTTTTTCCTTCCTTCTTAAATATGTTATCCCAGAGGCACTACCACCATTCCTGATGGACTCGCCCTTGGCCAGCGGCAGGTCCATCTTGGAGATGGCTGGCACTGGCTCTATCAGACATAGGGGAAGCTTCTAGCAGCTTCTCACAGAAGCCACCTCTATAGCCCCCCCCCTACCAAAACCTTACCACGCAAAACTATATTTAAATATTTCACACATAGGAGCTTAAAGTCTTAAGCATACATTCCCATTCTCTTGCGGTTTATAAAAAGATAAATGAGAGGAGCTTTCGGGCTTCTCCTAGGAGCCTGCTCCGGACAACAAAACCGGCTCTATTTATGCGATGGCGATGTGTCTTCATACAGAGAAACGTGAAGGATCACCCAAAACCTAAAAAGACTCATTAAGGCACCCCAAGGTCTGCCCGCAGCCCTGCAGAGCTGGGCTGTGCTGGGGCTGGACTGCACTACTGCCGTTACACCTCTGGGCTGCAGGGCAGGCACTCTTTCAGGGCAATGCTTTCCCAAAAGGATGCCCCCAAAGATGGCCTGACCTGTACTAAAAGACAGAGGGAAGCAGGGATATTGGTTTTTTAGCCTGGCAGTACCCATTTCCTAAACGTGGATCTTTTTGCTCAATTTTTTTCCACAAAACATAATCAAGGAAAAATTTGCGCTTGGGTTAGGTGAATTGCGGGAGGAGTTGTGGAGTTAAGGCATTAAAAAATTTAGCTTCTGTTTAAAGAGGAGCTGTTCTGCCATGTATTTCTTTAGCTTAGATAAAATAATTAGGCTTTCTGACCTTTAGTTGCTCATTATCCTGATCTTGAAAAAAGTTGTTCAAAGAGGATAATGGTCCTATAAGCATCACCAAAATTATTTGATCCTGTAAAGTATGATTTTTTCACTCAAAAAATAAGCTGATAAAGGAGTGGCTGTTTCTCTCTTATTTTCTACAGGAGTTTCCTGCAATTCAGATTCGATACTCTCGAAACAGACCCATCCTGATTATTTTCAGAGTAGCTATGTATGACTATAGTTCTCAGAGCTTTCTTTCTTTACATGACCAGTCTTACAGTTTCTGTGAAGCATTGGTAATGTTATAAGGCAAAGCAGTAACTATAGCTTTTCAATTCCTGAGATTCCTGTGAGGCCTTCTGGGTCTGTATGATTTATTGACAACCAAGATCAGATGGGCTTTGGTTGCCTTAATCCAGACTGTAAAACATGGCTCCACATATATGGATTACGAACAGTAGCTGATACTTAGTGCAACTGTTGTGTTAGAAGCTTTGCAGCAGAGTATCAGGAAAAGGAGAATTGTTTATTTCTCTCCTTTTTGATAATTTGGGATAATTTTCCTTTTTTTTTCCTTTTTTTTTATCTTCTTGATCAAAATATTGTACAAAAAGCAGTTTTCTACAAAACTTTTCCTGGAAAGAAGAAAACACTGGGCCAAACCTAGGTTCTGATAATGCCATATACATCGCCCAAGAGATGCGGCAGTGGCTGAGCTCCCTGCTGAGGCTATGAGACCTTGATGTCTTTTGGCAGGGAGAATATAGCCTACTCGATGCTGCCAAGGGCAAACAATAGCAAGGCCGGGGCAGCCCCGTACTCCCGGTCCAATCTGGGACGCTCAGTTCATCAGGTGAAGATGTAATGTACATTCCACACTCAATGGGGTGAGTTGCAGATGAAAGATTTACAGTCATTTTCGTGGCTTGGTACCCCTCAGGCCCTATACAGTGCATTATTTTAAACAGCATTCTTAATGTTAATTTATATGTCAGTGTCCAATAAATATCCATATCTTTAATGCTCTGCAGTGTAATGGAAGTGGAGGCTGTGGGTGCTTTTAGCGGTGTTCTACAACAGCCCTGAGGACAGCCTCGAAGGCACTGCTGCATCCCTGAGAGATCCCGCTGAGATCCTGGAGCGCATTGGAAGCAAGGCAACATAGACCTGCGAGGAGAAAATTAACCCAGAGACAAAACTAAGGTTGACTGCAGTTGGAGAAAAGCAAACCCTGGGTGGCTCTGCTGAAAAACAAACCAAGGAAAAAGAAATCTGGCCAAAACCCAACATCTGCTATTGAAGATACAGGTCACTTATAAAATGCCACTCTCTACCTACCTGCCAGCCTCGGTGGCTTTCATTATTCAACAGAGACAGGAATATCCTTTGGCAACGTGTGCACACACAGCATCCAGCACAGTTGCTGTGCAGTCCCAGAGGGAGAATTGCTTGTGTATGTACACACACAGATATACATATATATATATATATATATATATATATTTAATGTGCAGCCTGTATTTGAAATCTCACCTACGTCCACACCAAGCCAATTTATGGGTAGATGATGGAAGGTCATAATTAGAATTAATTAATCCAGTGGGAAATCCATTCCCAGGCAGCTCTCAGCAAAAGGCAGATTGGCAATGTAAGGAGGATAAGCTGTACTTCTAAAGCTCTTCTTAGATATTCTTGTCACTTCCAATATCCCCCAGGGTGTGAACAGGTCTAATCTCCCACCCTGGGAGCCACCCATTTTTCTGGTGTGCACTTTCTTGCAAGGAGAAGCTAAAGGCATAGTCCAACACCTTAAAGATGGTGGTGAAATATAGACACAGAGCATCCTAACAGTCTGCTTCCCCAAATCCCTCCAAACTATCCAAATGGAAATAAAAATCTCTGTCCGAGCCCAGCTCAGCCCCTGGCATGTATATAGAAGCAGGGTTGCTGTTTCTGAACATTTTGGTGGGCAAACAGGGGCATAAATGACTATGTGGCTCACCTGGTCGACAGTGGAGCTAGCACCTAGAACCTGGTGCTGCCGTCTACTGGACTGCACTGTCTCCTATACGGAGAACTGGTGCCTGGCTTTTTGGAGAAGGAAGCAGATGCTTCCCCACTCCCAGATGTTTCCAAGATTTTCTTTTGAGGAAGCTAAACAGAAATTTTCACAAGAACTGGATTTTTTGTTTTGTTACAAAACAAATTGATTTTTCCTCAATAATCCCATTCGGCAGTGTTTGCACCATTTCTCCTGCAGCGAGACGCACTAAGGATGCACTAAGAAGTTACTACAATTTAGTGCTTGCACCTCGGTAGTACCAAGAATCTTAATCGTGGAACAACCAACTCTACACCACCCAGTATAAAGACATGACAGAAAATCAGCTTTTGCCCAAAGGTGTTTCTAATCCAAATAATTTTAATAATAAAAATAGGTATTTTTTAAATAGGTGAAATCAGAGTTTGCCCTGAAAATTTGGAAACTGGAGGATAAAAGGAAAAACCATTCCATCAGAGAAGATAAAATTAGCTGTGGTCTAAATTTCACTGCAGTATCTCATGAGCCTTTGGTGCTCTTCAAATGTCCCACATGTATATTACTTTTATACCCACTTGAGAATGAAGTCATTTTCACATAGGATTTTTAATGCTTAATTATTCTTCTTTTGTTCTTATCTCTGTCACTATCCAAGTTTTAAGTTGTTTAGTTGCTCAGTGATTCGAGTTTTTCAGTTTCCTGAAGAGAGAGCGCAAAGGTGGTGAGGGAGAAGGTCCCACCGACACAAATGGGATTTCCAAGAGAGGGCACTGCAGCCACCGGACAGACCCAGCCTTCCAGGGAGAACATCAGCACCCAGTAAATGCCAAATTCAAACTCACAGGGATTAAAACCTGTGGGTGTCCTCACCCAGTTGCATCTCTACTGGCACCAGCCTCATACCTGTGCAGGCACAGGGACATTAACATCCTATTTTTAACAGGCAGCCACCATGCAAGCTTCCCTCTGAAATGCAATGTTGGTGATAAGAAAGTCCAGACTGACTGCATTTATCTCCATTAAGTTTCTCTAGAAACTACATGTGCTTTATCCTCATTCGTCTCAAGCTTGTAAAAATGTTTACATCCCATAAAATCCTTGGGAAAGCCCACAAATCCATGAACATTTCAGCAATGCATACCTACCCAAAACTGTTGTATTTCTTAACCTGGCTCCCATGCATAGACATTTTAAAATATTTTTTTTTTAAAAGAGAGAAAAATCCCAGAGAAAACATCTGTATAAAAGGAAGATTGGAGTTGAGAATGTATTTATAGAACTTAAGGGCATTTTCCTAACGGGTTGCAATTATCCTTATAAAGAGCATAAAACCCCCAGGAAGTCCAGATATAAATATACACTACCAAAGAATTAAAAGCACGTTAAGGTAATAAACACAGAAGTATCCAATGACCTGATCTGGTTCCCATCAGATAAAATGGAGAGTACTGTTGCTGTCAATGGGACACGGATCCTGAATTAGCCATAGGGTGTCAGGGGTGGAGGGACAGTTGTTTGAATCATTGATCATGGGAAGTCGATAGTAGCTCACCGCAGATGTTAAAAGTTGATATCAGTTTTGTTTGTGTGTTCTGCACTGCCTTTTCCTGTGGTTTTTTGGTATCTGATTGTTTTACACAGCTTTATAATAGCACACTTTTTTTTCTTGAAGTATTTAATTTATTTGTGTTTTTTAACATATTGAGCTAGTTTTTAAGGAAATTATTTGCACTCAACCAAGATGTTCTCAATGGGTGATTGCAGTTATGTTCCCCAACAACTGTTTCTTCACTGAAAGAGGCAAGACAATCTTTTAAAACCACTGACCATCCAGCATCTCCCATCAAAATGCATTTGAAAATGGTACTACCAGTTTCGGAGACAAGTCCAGGAACCCACCAAAGAAATGCGAGATATTAGCCTGCAAGTGACTCATGGGGCACCGTGGCCAAGGGGGCTGGGCAACCCCTTCTTCCCAAACGGATGTTGAAGAGGGCCAGGAGCTGGGCTGGCTCTCAGTCAGGGGATGCCAAAATCCTTCAGGAACCTCCTGCTTGTCAAACTGGGCGAAGGAAGGGCATCTCTTGATAGGTCTAAGTTAGCAGAATTGGGATGGAAAAGGTGATTTCCAAGAAAAAGCTCCCAGACATCACTGAAACACCCTGAGCTGAAGTCTTAAGTCATGGTCAGACTTCTGATTAATAGTTCGGGTGTTTTACCGCTGAACTACAAGCCCAGGAATGGCAATTTTTTGCCAATTCTTTTTTTTTTTAAGTTTTTTTTTTTAAGTTGCATGTTAAAAATTAAATCTAGCCAGGATCCTGTCCTCATAGCTCTGGGGAAACATCATCTCATGGGTTGTGTGAGTACCTGCTACTCCTGCTGCAATGGCTTTGGTAAAAAGAGGCGATTTGGAAAGGAAACGCTCCGGAGAAATTAAGCCCTTTTATACAGGTAATCAACTGAAGTGAGTGAAAGGGCTTTCCCTCCCGAGAGCTCCTCGCCCTAGTGGAAGCGGTTCTATAGATGCTATTTTGAAAGCATGTCATATCCATTGTGTTTTGAAACATTTAATTATTTGTGACTCCCTTCAGCGTGGGAGCTTTTCTTCAGCAGTGCTAGGTGGGGTAATACTCTCATAATCATCTCTTGAATATCGCGTGGAGTCTGTTGCTGTTGGATGGGGAATTGGTGACGGCCAGATATTTGGGGGTTGGGTTCCTGGGGTTCAACACAGATTTATGCCCATGGTATTTAGCTCATGGCATGCAGGTATGCCTGGTTTTATACTGGTTTTGTGTATGCAGTCATCCCCATTAATTTGTGTTTGCCTTGAAAACAGATGACTTCGGTATTTGTAGATTTGTACGCACTTTTGCTGTAGAAAAACACCCACGAATGCTTACCATAATCTGGAAAACTTGTACAGCTGTATCTAAGGCATTATCAAATGTAACCGTAAAGCAGATGGCTCATAAAAATATGCATGTGCTTGGAATATTTGGATCTACCATCCCTAGAAACATTCTAGACAACAATCTAGAAATTAGAAAGGCTTCATTGCAGAAAATTAGGTTTAAGTCAAGAAATTAACTTCTCTCAACTTTTTCTTTTAACTAAAATAAAATCCTATTGTATCGAGTACCTTCATGCACTGAACAGAAAAGCAGCCAGGCTTGGGTTTTGTTCTACCAACTGTACACAAGGGATGCTTCAGTGACAACCATCCCCTTAAGATAAAAAACAGAAAGTACTTCTTACTGTTAATTTCCCTACGTATATAAACATGTCTCAGTGTTTAAGTAAAATCAGCTCTTAGTTTTCTGCAGAATGGGGGTTAACTCCCTGGAGAAACGCGGGGAGTCCCAGCAAGCCGCTGGAAGAAGCTGACCTTTGGTACCTGTAAGTGCAGCAGAGAGGCGGCTGCTCCTGCCAGCTGGGGTGATAATCCCCTTTGCCTCTCTTAAGTGATAGCTGATAAGTCTGCACAGAATTAGTTGGTGATGTTTATTTATCAACTGGGCCTCTTTTCACCGCTAAGTTACTCAGAGTCAATTTTTTGGATAGGGAAGCTGAGTTTAGATTGCTCATAGGTGAGGTTATGAATTTCAACTGGCTTCCCCTGGGCGGGTATGCAGGTAGATGTGTTGGAGGGGAGCTCTAAAAATTTGCAATAGATTTTTTGAGAAGAAAAAGCAAAAACCACTGAAACTTCAACATTCCTGGAATACCTTTCGCAAAGGCTAAATGCCCTTGTTTTTGTTCAGACTGAATGAAGGAAGAGGCAGTACCTGGCTTTCTCGCAGCTGCTGAGATGCTGGTGATGCTCATTGAGGCTCACCGAGCAGCACTGGGGAGGCCTACGGCTTTTGCGCTCCCTTTCCATGTCCCAAACATCCCAGTTTTGTGAGTTACAGCTGTCCCTAGTAGGAGGGAGGAGCAGAGCCCTGAAGCTGGGGCAAGCGTTCTGCTGTCCCTAGTTTTGAGCAGGATTTATACCGTACAAGACATAGGCTGGGACTGTGCATTGCCATAGAAAATCTAGTGTAAAATAGGTAAATCTCTAGGCGGCTGATTGCCCATCTCTGTACAGAGCTCACCTGGATCCCATCTGCTCTTGATCCATCGTTCAGGTAGCCTTAAACTACACTTGGACGTCCTTTCTCAGGATGGGCACACTCACAGCAATTTTGTGCTGAGAAACTGGAGTGAGGCTGTTCTGGACCTTCTGGATCCAATGTGCTTAGATACCCTCTTTAAGCTTGACACATATTTAAGCATGTATATATGACACATATATTTAAGCATATGGGTATATGCTTATGTTCCACGAAAGTCAAAGGATCAGTGCACTGAAGTGCTTCACTGTATGTGGGGAATAACACAATGCTGTGCAGTGTTTTAAAATACACCTCAAATGGACAATTTGCCATGGCTTTATATTACTTTGTGACCCAGCAATATCTTTGAACAAAATCTCCTGCTCACTTCTTGTTTCCTGGACACTCAAATACCAATGCAGCATGCAACTGAAAGCTCTATTAAGAAATAAAAAAGAAATTATGTGATAAAATCACATGGCAGCCCAGCCAGGACTGCGTTTTGTTGGTAAGCCATAGTCTTTTTGTCTGCTAATTTATGGTCCTCTCCTCAAAAGGCTTTGTGTCACTGGGCTGGGGTGGCTTAACAGAGGTGGAAAGAGCTTTCTCAGGCAATGAAAGGGTGTATTACTTTCTGTCCAGGAATAGGAAAGGAAAAATGAAAATAAATCACTTGCTGTTGACTGAGGACAGGCAATGTCACCCCAAGCTGATATCAGTGAGGACTGTATGATGTATTTCATCGTTCCTTGTACAAGTGGGGATGTACATATGGGACCTTGAGGACAGAAATGGCCCTGTCATTGTAAGTGGAGCCATGAGAAGTGGCCCTGTGCCAGGGGTTGGGGGTATGTAAGTAGCTTCAGACACACATGGAGTGAGTGGGGCTGGAGTAGGCAGAGGAGACACAAAATCGGGCCCCTAAGGAAAAATTGAGAGCTATCACAGCTCTAGCTTAGGCAGCATCCATGCTACTAACATCACGTTAGAGGTTATTTTCAGTGAAAATTAAACTGCTTTAACTGCATCCCCAAGCAAAGGGAAAAGCCAAGATAAAAGTGTGTAGGAACCGTCATTTATGTGGAGACCTGTTTTTCCAACCCTTTGTACTCATGAAGGGGAAGAGTGTGGGCGCTGGAGAACAGTCAGAGGATGAGCAATGTGCCGGTATCCTCACTGTAAAGTTGGCAGAGTTGGTGGCTTTGGGTAAGCTGGGATGGGGTTCACCAACCCATATCCCTACTGATGCTGCAGAGACATAGCCCAGCTTAAACATGTCCCAGCTTCAGTCAGTGTTTTTGCAATGTGGGAAAAAAAAAAGGGGATTTCAGCTAAAACCTAGGCAGGAGCCTAGGTTAACTGCAACATGAAGTCATGGCCAGATGGTTACCATCCAGCAGAGGAATAATGAAGGCATTAAGGTTAATTTAACAGGCTTAAGTCTATAGGTGGTCTTAGAAGGCTGCAGTCAAGTAGCTGAAACCTGCCACCCTTTACTTGTCCTGGAAGCGTGGAAGAAGCAGCGGTGGATGGAAGCTCGTGTGATACTCCCGGTGCAGGTTTAGTGCTGCGGAGGATGTGCTGGATTTCCCCGGGGAGCATGGGGGAAGGCTGCAGACCTGCCTTTCTAAGCGGAGGTTGCTGGGGGAGGAGGACAGAGGAGTTTAAGAAATTCTGAGCTTTTAGCAAGGAAATCTATGAAGCATAGAAATGTCCACAGATTAGAAAATTTTATCTACTGTCATGTATAAGACATGTATAGTTAAAAATTTCCAGCGGGGTTTCCCTTTATCAGTGTTATTTCCTGTGCTGTAGTCACAGTCTGTCCCCTGACAGACGCGTTGCTGCTTTAAAATTACGACTTTAATAGAGCAGTGAGAAGAATCTGCTGTTTTATTTTGAACACCAGGGAGTAGCAACCTTTTCGACTCACCTGCTCATGGGTATGAAAAAAAGAGGTTCAGGAGGTCACCCCTGAGGAGGGTGTCACCCCTGAGGAGGAGGTGGCACAGCTGGCATCAGCGGGGAGTGTCACCCCCCAGCTGGGAACTGATGGCTCCGGGGATGCACCGTTACTCAGCTCAGATCTGGATCCCATTGGAATCCAAGCAGGCCAGCACTTCATTTTAGCTTGCTTTCCCTAAATGAAACTCCAAGACGTGCTCTCCAGCACCAAGGCCTCCCAACGAGGGGTGACGTCCATCCATGCACTCCAAGATGGGGTGTTCACCTCCAGCCTGACCTCCTCAGCCCTTCACCCCGCAGACCTCCCCAGCTGTCTCCACCAAGGAACTGGCCCAAGCCCAAGCCCAACAGCACAAACAGTTGCGTTTCAATGCCTGTGATGGTACCTGTTGAGTCCTTTAGCCCAGATGTGGCCCATGGGACTTCTCCAGCACAGCAGACTATCAAACTTAATTTTTTTTTTCATATTTTCTCTCCTTTGCTGCGGACTCGGTCATGTACATGAGTTGTTCCCAGTTTCTCTGCCTAGTCAGCCTTTCCTAATGGCATCCAGCATCCCTCGCAGGCAGCCCTTCGTTAGGAGAGCTTGTTTCGCCTGGGGAAGAGGTGGGAAAGTCTGATCAAAGCACATGGGTTCCTCCTCAGCCTCTTTTTGCTTTCTGAGTTTATCCAGTCAGTGTTTGAGCTCATTTGAGTCCATTCTGCAGAGCAAAGGGAGGAATAGGGCCCTTTGTTTGCTTGTTGCTAAAGCACCTTACTTCTAATTAACAGAGTGATTTAATTAACATTAGGCAGAATCCGCCTGGTTTTGTTCCCTTAGGGGATAAGGGGAGGATAGCACGCAAGGCAAACAGGTAACATCCTCTTCTGACACTAATTCTCCAGGGCATGGGCCTGATTTCTGAAGGCTGCTCCAGGCTATCTTCTCCAGACGCTTTGAATCTAAGGAAGAAATAAAAAAATGGAGCATGAATAAAGTTCACGTTCGGAGAGAAAGGTTGGCTTTGACTGACTATTTGTTTCTTCAAGTGGTGGTGGGGAGGGGGGGAGTTTTTGAGAGATCGCAAACAACTTCTAAACGGCTTAGAGCAGAACTTGGGAAAATAAACCCAGTGATTTTTTTTTCAGCTCAAAATGATGTGTACAATGTCATCTGTTTCTGCCGTGCTGAGATCCTCATTATTCAGAGGAACAAGCGCTTGCTGCTGCTGATTTTAAGTGTATGGATCAGAGCAGTGTTGATGGATGGCTACTTGTACCAGCTAGGTCTCCACCCAGACCTAGGTACAACAGTTTTATAATATACTTTATGAGGCATGCTAAGTTTATAATATATTCACAATATTGCCTTTATTAAGTATGGGTTTATTGGATTTTTGGCATTGCAGAGAGCATCTCTGTGAAGCGTAGGATGAGATATTTGGGTAGGGCAAATATCTAGGCGGCTGCAGCCTGGCTGCATGGATGCCTCGCCTGGCTGTAGTTTGGGTCATCTTCTGCCTCTCCTCCCCAATGGGGCTGGCAGAGCACTTGCCGTGATAATGCGGGGTTTTTGGTTTGGTTAAATCTGCTGCTTTAATCAGGGCTTCTGGTTCTTTCTTAACGTGTTGCTGCTGATTATTGTCGACGGGGGGAAAAAAATGCCCTTCTCTGAATGCTACGCTAACACAAAGTATCCTGTCTTTATTATTTTCAATTAATATTAAGACTGAATAGTGCAGCTTTGGCACAGTCTAAAGTGTGAACAAGGCGAATTAGATGAGAGATTACACATTTTTGGCATTCTGGCATTAGCTAAAATAGTTTAAGCTTTGTCTTTGGTGGTGGTCTTAAAGCAAGTGGAATGTGAGGGTGGAATTCGGGACCGGCTCTGGAATACCCTGGTGTGAATTTCTTCCTTTAGAAGAGAGTGCTTAATTCCACATATTAACATGTTGGGCTATCTTACTAAAAGTGAAGTTACGCTGATTAGTTACACTACAGAAGCTAAAGTATGTACATCTGCTTGAAGCAGGCATTTAATGGCAGGAATAATGGCTAACTTTGCTCATGTAACGTTTCACTTTAAGCGTCTCGAGATGCACATAACTGACGCTACAGCTGGGAGAGGTTTTTTTTAATTTATTTTTATTTTCTTTTAAATAAGCAGAATTCGAATCGTTTATTTTTGAAGTTATTTCCTCCCCTCAGATTACAAGAATTTCACCTCCTTCCTTATTACAAGAATTTCACCTCCTTCCTTGCTAAAATGAACTCTCCTTCTTCTAAAATAAAACTATGATGAGTGGAACTAGAAGGTAAAGTCTTAAACTTTCTTTAAAATATGCTGTTACACAATAAAGTTCCCGGTATTGATTAAGCCCAGGTGGTCTGCTCACCCAGCAAACAGATATTTTACAAAGCTTTATTATGCCTCATTAGAATTCACTCCTTTAGAAGATTTCTAATTATATTGTCTAATAAAACTAAACCTTCGAAGCTATTTGCATATTATATGAAGAAATCTCATACAACAAACTCACAGTGGATTCAATTAACATAATAGCTAATTATATATCCCATCAGCCTTTAGAGTAGCTCAGCATTCATGTTGCTCCTGTTTTAGCCTAGAGCAAAGGAGGTTTGAATTTTCACTTCTAAATATTGACTTTTAACTAATATCAAAAATGATTTGAACACTTTTGTGGATGAAAAGATAATGATTAAACTACATGAAACATTTTAAAAGACTTATTTTCAAGTCTTTGAAACAATTCCTATTTAAACCTAAAGCTTCACATATTAGCCAGTCTGAGTCTGTCTATATTTTATTAAAAAAATGACCAGATATGTCTAATTGTTTTGACAAATGTTTGATTGACAGCTCAGTTATTTTGAAACTGCCTACTTCCTGCAGTTACATTTTGTATATTTTTCATTGCACTTTGTAATGCAATTGTATTCTTGGCTGGTTGTGGTATCTATCAAGCAAGAAATTCAGGACTAGATTAACAGAGACATAGTAATGAACAGGCATTTGAGCACCCTATAATTGACTGTTATTAGGGTGTCGTCACAGTAGTCCGTAATGAATTCTCTTGTTTTGTTTTGAAATTGGATGAGATATTCTGGAAAAAAAACCACAAAAATAAATGTGAAAGTTTCCTTCAACCTTAAAAAAAAGCCCCAAAGAAACAAAGCCCCCTTTTTTTTCCTTTTTAAAGATTTCAAATCATTTGAAGGTGCTTCCACTTTTGAAATGCTCAGTAGAAAAAGCAGGGAGGGAAGGATCAGATTTTGTGACTTATTTGAAAACTTTAAAAAAAAAAAAAAACGTGTTCATCAACATCCTCATCAAATGTAATGAAAAATCTGCTGGATATCATATTTATATTTTTACAAAAGATAGCAGATAAAGTTTGTTGCCGAGTAAATGGTTTTCTCCCATTACAATGATGGCTGCCTTTTCATTCATATTTTAATGAGGTTAGTATCTCTGAGACAGCTTTTTCGGGGTGGAGGCCCATGTCTCCGGTACAATTACAATAGGAGTTGCTTTATTGACAAGTACTATTCAAAATCTTCACAGTATAGAAAGAAAGGCTTTAGTTTTCCACCACTTGTCCAAATACTTATTCCTCTCTTACTATTAAAACACTTTCAGAAAGAGCACTCTCAACTGCCTAGAGCCCTGTACACCCAGGCAGAGCACAGCTCAGCCAAAAATACTTTGCTTAAATTCAAGTTGCATTTATTTCTGCAAAAATTTCCCAAGGCAAAACCCAACAAATGGACAACAGAGATTAATAGATTATCTTGGCAGCTTCTGCATCCACGGGTTTACAAGAAACATGCTCATATAATAATAGTTGCTACCTAAAGTGTGAGGCTGACTCCAAACAAATGAGGGAAAAGAAAGTTATTCAGAGATTGTGCATCTAATGTGTTATTTATTAAAAAGAAACAAAAAATGAGTAAATCCAACTGTTGGCAAGTTATGCTCTTATGTTTTTATTCCTCTTCTTTATGTATATGCTATCTCTAAAATACTTTTCATTACTTGTAGCAAGGGAATACAGCCCAAATCTAAATATGATACTAAATACAAGCTATGCTCAGCCTGAACCACATCACATAGGTGCCAGTAGACATACAAAAACTTTCTCGTGCATCCATAAGAAAGCACACGCAGCAAAACCTTTTCTGTAAATTTGTGGGGTTTGTCAAATGAATTTTGAGGGTTCATTATTTTTTTCGGATGTTGGATGCATTTTCTCCCAGGTCGGTGCTTGGCTTTGCTGCATGTGGTAATGTGCAGGAGATGTGAGTGCCCTGTCTTTGGGCAGGGTACCCTGTGGCATCTGTGGGCTTTGGCTCAGCCACACTCAGTGTGTTCCCGACCAGCCAAGAAGCCACGGGAAGGGGCTGCAGAAGGGCAATAGGGCATATGACTACACACCTGAATATTGCTTGGAATATAGACATGGAAAAATCTTTTTTTCCAGAATTTACAGAGTAAAACCCTTCTGCTTACGATACTGAATATCTCTGTGTAAAGAAATACAACCATGAAAAGTAGCTTTCCCCATCAGCTGACTTAAGTTACTGTCCTGGAAGTAGCTTAGAAGGAGAATGAAATTTAGTGCAATTTATTGCTATAGCAATCAGATTGCAAAAAAAATCCCTCCCGGAGCAACACTGACCTCAATAGAAGTGATGCCAGGGCTGAAATTAGATTGTGAGGTTGAATCTCACCTTCTGTCGTAAGGGCTGTAAAACCTTCCTCCCGCATTCGCAGGTTATTTTGTTTTCTACCTTCGGAAACTGCCACGTATTTCTTATTTTTTGGAGGGGGGAAAAGCCCTTGCTGTGTGTCTGAGCGCTGCCTGAGCCTCTGCACTCCCTGCCCCGGCGGGAGGAAGAAGCAGCAGAGTTTGGAGCACAAGTTTCAAAAACACAACTTCGGCCACTGCCTTCTGCCGCCACCAGCTTTTTTTTTTTTTTCAGCTTGTGGGACATTGTGTTTTCCTGAAAAAAAATATTTGCATCCCAGTGGATGAGACTGACTTTTGATAGCAAAATGTGGGTTTGTATGAGCCTGTCTTTACTGTAAAACAGGTTATGCTGCCCTACAAACAGGGTTGGGAGTGAAAGACTGCAGCCTTTTTTTTTTGTCCTTTTTTTTTTTTTTAGGCATTTATTTGCTTTTCCCAGACTTTTTTTCTTCTTTTTCTTTTTGTCTTTTTTTTTCTTCTTTTTTAGGCACTTTTTTGCTTTTCCCAGGTTTCATAAAAAGTAGTCTCCCCATCCAGAATGCGACTGAGGGAGGGAGGGATTTCATAATGGGCCCTGGTGCAAGAAGAAGACGAAGGGGGAGAGAGAGAAAAAAAACCTTCTAAGCTTTAATTTTAATTCTCCTGCCTTTATTTATCTGATTTGTGGCCAGATGGTGGTGAAGCAAGGCAACCCCTTTGTGCAAATGAAGCCCACATGTGAAAGTCCTTCTGTAATGTAATCATTGAGACCGGAAGGGTTCATACTGTGTCTGAAAAGAGACAATGGAGCCGGGATATATCAACATCGCCGAAATCGAGTTCATTTGCGATGCAGGCCCTTTGACTATGGTTGTCATGAAAACTTCCTACTTTGATCAGCAGAGGGTGGAGAGAAAAAGAAGAAGACGAAAAAAAAAGAAGTCTTCTAAAGGGGCAGGGATGCGGCGCGGGTGTTTGCTGTGCACTTGGCTCCGGTTCACGCCCCTTTCCGGAAGACGCAACAGGGAGAGGAGCATCTTGCACCTTGACCTGTCTAGACGGGGCGCGAAGTTTGGGGTTTTTTTTTTTTTGTCCCCGTTTCCAAGGGCGAGGGTTGCTCTTTGACCCCCACCGCCAGCGGTGGTGGCTCTCGGGGCGTAGGTAGCGGCCGGAGGTTTCCTGCCGAATTCTCGCCGCGGCCGGGAGGGAAGGGGATGGACAAAGACACGGACCAGCTGTTCGGAAATAAAGCTGAAATAGTAGAACCTGGGAGAAGCTAGGTTTTGTGAGCTATTATTTTCCGCACAAAACCCCTGGGAGGTATTAAACAGCTGCATCTGAGCTGGCGAGCAGCGGCTAAAAGACAGAGCAACAACTGAAAGCCCGGGACTTTTGCAAACTCCGCTTCAACTAGAGAAACAAGTGGCTGGAGCACCAAGGGCTTTCATGGCCTGAGACATCCGCCGCCGCCGGCTGTCTCCCTTCGCCGCGGTCTCTTCGGGCTGCCGGGAGGTTTCAAACTGGGCGGCTGGCTTCTGGAGGAGGGCGAGGGGCGCGAGGGGCGCGTTGGGTGTGAGCAGGAAGGGTCTGCGCAGGTTCTCCAGGGCCACCTTAGCTGGAGCTGACGTTTTTAATTACGTGTGTAATGTAATGTGTCAACAGTTCTACATAGCGAGAGGGATGCTCTTTTTCTTTTTCCGCGCTCTAACTAGGCATTATCTGTATGAAGTGGGGGTTTTTGGTGATATAATAAGCAAAAAAAATCAATTTTTGTCTCCATGAGGTTCCTTTAGCAAAGTCAGAGAGCAACTTAACGGAGTTGTTGGGACAGAAAAGGAGATGGGAGAGATTTGCTCCCAGGCGAGAAGAGAAAAATCTATGCAGACTTTAAAAAAAAATTCGGGCTTTAATCTGATGCTTACAAACCTTTGAAATTTGCGGTAAGCCAACACAACGAATGAGTAACCTTTTATTTTCCAGCAAAAGCTGTGTCAGTGTGCCCACTCTTTCTCATCACTAGGAAATTCATGCAGATCGTGCCTTGTTTTAAGATTCTTGCCATATTTTAACATACTCCGTACTGGGTCCTCGCAGAAACTGGCTGAGTATTTGGAGATAACACTGTGTTTTGTCAGATGCTTTATAACGTTATTTAGAAACGTATTCAGATCTATTTAGGGCTTCATAAATATGAATAAAGCATTTACAAAAGGCACGTCACTTGCAGAAGTAACCCATAGATTATACCAGATGCTTTATATGTTACAAATTTCCTAAACTCCAACAGTTCAAAACTACATTTTACTTGGGGAATTTTTTTCTAAGTGATTAAATATAAATCAGCATTTCCCAGAAAAATATCTTGGTTGATTTATGTGCAGGAAATAAGGGAATTGTACTACTGGCTAAAAATCCAGATTGCTACTAAAGTAGTTTCAAATATTTATGGACAAATTAGGGGAGGAGGGGAGGGTTGTCATCTTTTTTTTCTTAGGCCTCGTGGCGTAGGGATGGATTTTTCTCAGCTAATTCTGCTAAAAAAGCTGAGGTGCTCTGCCTGGCTTCATGCCAGCGCCTTCTTCAAATATATGTATTTATTTTTTTTAATGCTTTGGGGGGTGTTTTTTTTTTTTTTTTTTTTTTAGCTCTCATGGAAAGCGTGCCAAAAAAAAACCAACCCAAAAACAAAGACCCAAAAAAAAGCCATGGGCTTGTGCTGGCCGTGGCCTTTCGAGCAGTTGGGGACTTGAAAGAGGCAGGCGAGCGAGCCGGCGTGCATGCTCGGAGGGCCAGAGCTCCAGGCAAGGAGCGCAGGCAGCAGCTCTGCCTCGGTCACCGGCAGCTTGGGTTTATTGCATGTCCTGGCAGATACCAGTTTGATTTTTTTAGCAAAGCACAGCAAAGAGCCTTTTTTTGTGTGTGTGTGTACTGAGCGTGACTTTCAGCAAGCAGATTTTATTTCAGTATGTTTTATCTCCACCCATGTTGAAGGGCTTCCCCTTGTTTATGGGTTGAAGTCTGGATTTTGGGGACGGGAATTCCCTCTTAATACTCACCCAGGCTTCCTAAAAGGTGCCAAACACCAGGCTGGATGGTGCACCCTCTCGGCCGAGCTCCTCCACCCTTCCCAGAGGGTCAGCGACCCATTTTGTGGCTTCGAGGTGAATTACCAGCAGCTCCCTAAATACAGAGGGGGGGCTCGGCAGCTCATTGCTGTCGACTGCTCTATCTGTAGTGAAATCAGAGCTGCATCTGCATGGCCAGGGAGCTGTATTTATTGCACATCGTGACCACTAATATCAGAATACAAAATGGGCTTGTTTTATTTAAATTTTGAGTGCCTCCTCCTTGAGTCCATGTTGAAAGAGGAGGGGGGGGAGTCCCTAACCGAGTGAAATGCCTTTTGGAGGTGTTTCCTCCCCCCAAATGTGGTTTTGAAACAACAGTGAGGCTGGGCATAAAGTTTAAGTAATATTTGGTAGCATTAATTCTCGGGCAGCCCCCATTCATCCCCGCGCTGCACAGGACAGGGAGAGCGGAGCGAGCCGGGGGCTCCTCGCCGCAGCATCGCAACCACCTTGTTTATTTCTAGCTAACAAAAAAACCCAAGCACAGTACGAGTATCCTCCTCTTTTTCACCTTTACAGTGGGGAAAGTATCGTAGAAGAGTATGAAGATGAAATATTCTCACTTATCGCCCAAGAGGCAGACTATCTAGCTGACAAGCTGTGCAGTGAAAAATCAGGTACTGTGTCTGATGTAACATGTGCTCTCTCTGCAGCGGTGTGGGGTTGGGTTTTTTTTCAAACCCAGCGTACTGCTTTGGAGGAGAAGTGGGCTGTTGTTGAATAAGCAACGACAGTACATGACTTTTTAAAAAACATCCCTTTCTTTAAAGGCTTTTAATTCTTTTCTTTCGTGCATATTAATGCAGCATAATTTGAGCATCCCAGCTAACGCGGTGTGTTTTCCTCCTGGTGTTACACGATTTTTTGCTCCTTACGTGTCTGCGCTGTCATTTCTTAGTCAGAAATGAAACTAACCCTCTTGCAACAAAATACAGGCGTTTGTTTCTCCCCTTTAATCGCTAG
The DNA here is from genome assembly GCF_034638445.1 of Ciconia boyciana. NCBI lineage: Eukaryota > Metazoa > Chordata > Aves > Ciconiiformes > Ciconiidae > Ciconia > Ciconia boyciana. The sequence continues at coordinate 159,671,713 of NC_132935.1, forward strand.
TTGCAGCCACTAAGCTGAACTATGAGCCATGAGAGCGCAGGTTTAGAAATGCGCTGTTCATTTTTAGATGAGCTCTTCGTTGCCATCAGACAAGAGTTGTCCTTAGAAGGGCTGGCCAGCCCACTGCCATCACCTATTAGGGAGGATGTATTTTATAAATGTTTTGTTTCTCTGTAAAATATATCATTTCAAATAAGTAAGGCCTCTTTCCAAACCTGACAAAGTAAGAAAATGCTTCCATAAATTAATTATAGTTTATTTAAAATCTTCCTCCATTCCTCTATTTGTTGCCCTCATTTTCAGTGTTGTTTTTTTTTAACTTGTATATTCATTTCTGAATCTAAAAAGCACATCACTTAAGGCACTAAGTACTATGAGATTATAAATGAAGTTGGATTATCCTTCCACAACGTGCTGCCTTTAGTGATAGAATATGCATGAAAATATTGATCTCAGAATCAACGCTTGTAAATATTGGTGTGTGTTTTTGAGATTTAAAGGCTGTAAGCATTATCTGGGATGTAAGAAACAGAGCCCATAAAAAGTCATAGAAGTTGGCGAAAGCTGACTCACTAGAAGTTCATAGAAATACGTTTGTGTACTTTAAAGCATCAGTGTATTTTTAATACTTATTGAAAAAGCATAGCCCAGAGCACTGGAGAACTCCATCTGTAATGACACAAAGTTCTCTCTATAATCTGTGCAGACAAATAATTTCCAAAAAATAAACTTTCCAGAACAGGTTTGATTTTTTTTACAAATATTTCTTATTTGTCATATCTGCCATGACGGAGCTATTCTCTGTCGTGCCGGAAGAGCAGACACACCGAGTAACGAATTATTTTGGAAACAACGTACTGCCTCCAAAATGGACGGCAGGATTTCTGGTAGCGACACTTGTACAGAAAAACTTTCTGGGCATTTCAGAAACAAAACCCAGAAGGGTCCATGGGATAATGTAGAAAAATAATCCTTTTCCAGAGAGATTTTCTCAGAGAAGAGGAGATTGGGATAAATCCCCTCTCCTTCTTGGCTCCCTCATAGCAGCCTCTAACCCTTTTGGAGAACAAGTTGCAGTTTTGTGCATCTTCAGTAATACTACAAAAATATTTGCCAACGGTGCGTGCAAAATACTGGTATCAAAGCCCACGCTGTTAAAAATCTTTTTTTTTTTCACGGATCTGCTCAAAAGCTTTTTTTTCCCCCCCTTTGAAATCACATTTTGGGTTTAAAACCCAGGCTGTGTGCTCATCCAGCCTTCTTACATCAACAAAATAATTTCCTCACTTCTGGCAGAAGAGATTGCTGTAACCGCACATTAGCCTCATCCACACAAACACCCCCCTGCATATGTGCAGGGCTGCTCTTCCTAACTATAAATAGTGGTCCGCAGAGAGGAAAGAAGTTTAGTTTTCTTCCTGGCAATTAGCACAGATAAACAAGTGGCCGTTTAATAAGCAGAAGTATAAGCCCTCATCGTTGCAAATAGAAGATGCTTGCAAAAGTGGCAGGAACACTACAGAGTGATGCTGAGCTACCCTGGCATAAATATAAAGGCAAGAAATTAATCTGCCATTCCCCGTATCGCCCCATTGCTCATTTAAAAAATGTCAATATGTTAAAGAATAAAGACTAAAAAAAGCCACAGAGACTTGTTTTAAGCTAATTCACTCTACGTATAAAGTGGGATGAAAATAAATGTATTAAATTGCATTAAAAATAATGAAAAGATGTTTCCATGAACTCTGCAGCAGGCAGGAGCTGGCAGAGGAGCAGAGTAATACCTGACAGAGCAGAAAAGTTCCTGCCTGGGTTTTTCCAGGGAAAATAAATTCAGGCTCTGGTGGCATTGGAAACGGCGAGTCTTCAAAATTGTGTCAGGATTCACGCCAGCCACGGAACACTAACATATAACTTACCAAAGCCTCCAACACAATGAGGGTTATATTATTAAGTCTTATCTATCTTACAATGGCAATTTTCATTAATAAGTTATATTAAAGCAATATTACACTCTTATCGTCTTACTGTAAATTATTGGCTCTTTTTATTCAGAGCTCCATGTGTTCATTCAGAATGGCATTTTTAACTTTTTTTTTTTTTTGGGCAAATTATCATACTAAGCGACAGAAATAGTATAGAAAACCTCTCCACGGGCCAGTTGCAGATTTTGACACTGTGGATTTCACCATAAAGCAGGAGAAAAAAACCCCAAGTCAGTGGTGTATTCATTTCATTATTACGCTTTTAATTCTGTTTTAAAAGGCTGCGTATGTGAACATGGCTTATTTCTTGTAGCCTGTTGCGGACTTATTAACATTGGTGTAATCAAACCCTTTTTCTACTGTGCTATGGTAAAACTATAAGGGTTGCGGTTTCCTCTCAGCCTACAAACATGACATTAATGGAAGTGCCATATTATAGGAAGAAAACCCCTTATCTGTAAGTCATGTTTAGTACTTTTTTTAATTCTAATATCATACTAGCCCTTTTTCTATGGGTAGTGGAGGTGGATGTTTCATGTTTGATTAAAAAGTGGGAAACTTCAAGAAAGTCTTTTGGCACGATCAAACCGTTTGATATTTACAAGCATAGATCCGTTCACTGTCATGTATTCTTTGATCACGCAAAAAGTCTCGGCGCTAGACAGGCAGGCAAAACCTGCTGAGACACACCTTCAGATCCTCTACTATTTTTACAAGCTTAAAAAACATCTAAAAGTTAGTTTTCAAGGAGATTACCTTTTTTTTTTATCCCCCCCAAACAGGAGGTGCGGTTGCCGGTCAGACCAATGGAATAATAGAGGGTTTTTTAATTGCAGAACCCTTTAATTTTCTTTGCTGATTGCAATCATCTTCCGCGTGCTCTTTCTGGGTTTATATATATTTTTAGTTGTGATAGTTGGGGTTCAGTGCCATGCCAGCAGCATTTCATTCAGGGTTAGATGGAGTTATGCAAAGACCAGTAAGAGGCCAGGAACCAGCTAAAGCTTGTGCTAATGTATAGACCAGGGCCAGTTGATTTATAAGTGGAAAATAATTTAATACCGCATCTTTTATGAGTGCTGAAAGCTACTGTTTAAGTAACACCAGGACTTCTCCTACATCTTTTTTTTTTTTAATGTGTTCACAGCTATAAAAATGTTCTGTTTGGCTAAAAACTTCCAGTTGCCATTTTATCTTAAAAGTGACTTAAGCCATGTATTTCTTTATTCAGCTGTTTGGAAAGTTTGACTATAATTTAGGCACCCGATGTTGAGTTATACAAAAGTGAAACAAAATGCTCTTATTCAACTGCAAAGAAATCCAGAAGTCTCTTTCTGCACAATTATCGCTCAAACTATTGTGTTTTTGCAAACTGATACTTTCTAGGAGGCTCGTTCCCAGTGAGAACTACTCTCCTGGAGAGTTTAACAAAGCTAGCAGCTACATCAATTAAAAACAACTAAAATGTCTGTTATGGGTATGTGCAGAATATTAAACTGCCATTAAACCATTTACCATTTACCTTAATACCCTCTGCAAGATTATGGTTAATAAAGGCAATATATGAGGTACGAAGGTGTGGTTTAATGCTGCCACAGTACCCTGGAATTACATATTTTCTCACATTTTTCTCCCCATGCAAGTAGGAAAAAGGACAGTATATAGAGAGATTAGCCTTTGAGTCCCCTGCCCTGCCATAGGATCTGTGAGCACAGATTTCCCTGAACGCTACAAGGGATTGAAGGATCCATATCAATGGAGTTTACTGAAGAACTGGGCCGTGACACTCCTTGTTTTAAAATACCAAGTTTGATTAAAAAAAAAAAACAACCCAGATTTTAGCTGCAGCAATAAGATTATACTGGGAAGGCAAGGGAAAGTGAATTTAAACACTAATGTGAGCCCCTCCGGAGAGAGAGACGGCATATTTTCTATGTTTACTGGTGTAGGTACATTTTTCTTAGCGTGCAATATGCTGGGGTCTGTTCTCCAAGGCCGGTCCATGGCCAACCCCATCCATGGGAGCACCAGCAAGTGCCCAAAGCCAGATGTGGAACCCACCTGGGCAGCAGTAGGTTCACCACGAGAGCTTGGGTGCTTCCTGACTTAGGTTTCTAGCAACTATTTCTCCGTAAACCGTGTTTATGTGATATGAAAATCATTAGAGACCCCGGTGTCATGGGATAATTTTTCAATTAAAATGAGCGAGAGTTTTCAGGGCTTAGCAAAAATGCCACCTCGCGTGGGGATGCATGGGTCGTGTCCGTGCCCTTTAAGGGAAGAGTCAGACCCTGAGTTATTTAACACGTTTGAGGACAGGAATTGAGAACAGATTGCTTTACTCTATTTTTTAAAAATCCTTCTTGCTCTGTTTAAAAAAGTATATCTAAAAAAGCCTGACTCACTTTCAGTGTGTCATGGTTATGCCTCATGCTGTTCCTCCTTTCCGATTTGTTACGCAAAAGTAGTTTAATGTGCTTCAATTTTCACCTTAACACTTTCAGTGGTGAAAGTGCTTCAAGAAGAAAACCTGTCTTTTTCTAGTTTGAAAAATATTTATTTTTTATTAAAGAAACAGGTACTTTTAGCAAAGTGTTACTGTTCAGGACTTCAGTAAATCACGGGGAACTTTTCCTTCTTTAGGCGCCTGTGCAGAGGCTGCTGCTCACACAGGGTCAGAGAAGAGATCAGCTCCTCATTTCAGAGTGAAGTAAGATGAAAACACCATTTTTTTTTCTTGTGTAATCAATTCTTGCCATAGTAATATCTCCCGTATTTTCTACTTTTAATCTTTAAATGTGCCCACGTTCCCTAGTCTTTTTTTTTTTCATTTTAACTGGTTTTCTATTTCTGATATTTTGAAATGAAACGTGCAGAGTTTTTGGTGAGAATGTGGAGTTTAACAGGGAATTGGCTATTTGACTTTATTTCTGTGTTCAGGTTTTTATTTACCCCGAGGTATTCATCTCAGTTGGGCCGATTTTCACAAAATCAACATCTGATTGTAACAGAATTAAAGTCTGTAAAAACTGAGCCTCCTGCTCCAGCAGAAAAAGATAACTAAGATAATTTCAATAAACCTGGGTTTTTTTCACGTTCATGTGTTTGTTTTAACAGATTATCAATTCATCTGTAGTTCTGCACTAGAAAAGAGTTTATAGGTGAGAGCTGCTAAGTTTCTATTGCTGCTGTTGAGATGGCGACGGGAAACTTTCCAAATATTTCTCCTTTTAAAGGTGAAATAACTTAGTGGAATGTATGTAGTTTCCTTAAAACAAGCCATTCCTTTAAAATTTCCATATCAAAGTCCTACTGATCCCAATATAAATGTTCACTCAACCTGAGCACCACTAGTGTAATAACTTTTTTAGATTAAGGCTTTCTTGCTGAAGAAATGGCAAAAAAACATCAAAATATTCCTGACAGGGGTTATGCCTTTCATCATTGGAGGGTTTTTTTGGTCCAAAATATTTATTAATCAGTATAAAATATTCGGTCATAAATCTCACCCAGAGCTGGGACTCAGTTCAGGTTGTCGTTGTGTCCCCAGAAGACAAAGTGGGAGAATATCTGCTTCAGGCTCCAATACTCTATGAAAGCACTGTTTAAAAAGACTTTAACTACTTAACTGTGGTTTTAAGGTAACAATAATAGTTCATTCAAAGCAGTAAAATATTTAGAGGAAAAAGTAAGCTTTATAACAACAACAAAAAAAATCCTAAAACTATATATGTCACCTTTACTGCAGATTGAGTAACCACTGAAGAATATAAAATGATGAATCATATTGTGGAAAAAAAACCCCACTCTGATTAAAAATCTGTTAATGTGTGTCACATAATTTTAAAGTTTATTTATAGATTTTTACAATATTTGTAAAGTTAAATATTTCAACAATAACACAGTCCATCCCTCAGTGAGTGTAAATTGTTGGAGCTTCACAGAAGCCATTAGAGCAATACTGATTTACAACAGTTTAACATCTGGTCCCCTAAATCTGTTACACAAGGATTTATTGTCTGGTTTAATGTTTTGAAAAAGACTCTTAAGTTTATTCTTGGGGTGGAATATTTTCTGCCATAGCCTACTGACAGACCAATTTTGCAGAATACTTCGTCAAAGTTATAATTTGAGTATCGTGGAGCAGCTATGCTATATAAAATAGAAATGCCTTCAGTATTTAAGGAAGACTTTCTTCACACTTAATCCAATTCAACACCTTCTTTCATGTGTATGTAAACACCGATTTTTAAAGAAACTTTCAAATATTTGAACTCTCTTTCTACTTCCTTCTGCTTCCAAATGGCCAATTTACGCTGAGATGGGGTCTTCACTGTGGATCCTGAGCTCACCTCATGTGCAAAACCTAAGTCAGCTGGCTCTGTTTAGAGTCCGAGAGCACGAAAATGTTTCTTATACATTACATATAAAACTAATACAAATACATATCAAACTAATGGGAAAGGTTTGGATTCCCCTCCTATTTCCATTCTGTGAAATCTGTTGATTTTTGAGTGGACAGAAAAGACAGATTTGGCCCAAAGTGTGTTTAAAAAACATGTATTACTAGGTCACATAAAAGGAACACAGGTGCTGGGAATCTGTGCAGCTATTTCAAAGTCTAGCTGATTTTCACCTTATTTTTAATAATATCTTTTTTTCCCCTGAATTTAAAAATATTTTCCCTGTCTCCAGCATCCTCTTTTTATCATTCAACATGAAAACCCCATAAAAGCAACAAAGAAAATTGATTATCCAGGAGAACAGCATAGTGTAAGTGGCCGACCATTATCAAATGATCAAAATAAATAAACCAAGATGGCAATAGAGAGTAATTTGTGGGGTTTTTTCCTTTTTTTTTTTTTAAGAATTAGAAGGAACTTCTGTGCTTTCTGTAACAGTGACTGGTAAATTATTTCAGGCAGGTATGTTAGAGTTTTCTTCTCTGTCTTTTTAAAATTTTAGTGCTGTCTTGTACTTTATTTGATAAGCCCTCAAAATTGATCACAATCATGATATAAAAGAGCTCCTGACTACCTGGCCGGGTTGTTTTACCGAGCATCAAGTCCTCTAGTGCTGTGCTCGATGCATGTATTCAGCCACTGAGGTTACTGTGGTTTATGCTAAGAAAATACTACTAGATGATGGTATTGATATACGGCCCTCAGAAGGAAAGTCTTTCTTTAAGCTGTAATTTGCACATTTACATTCTGTCTTTGAATTTCGCAGTGAAAAACTACCAGAGGATTTTTGTATCTGTTCCTTTTTGCATCAATGATAAGATACGGGCCAGATTCATCCCTGCATCACCCCAGGCTTATCCTGGTGTAACTTGGGTACAATTGGAGCAATGCTGTAGTGGACCACATCTGATACATACTGTCACCAGCCTGCAGTATTTATCTTTGGGGTAAATGCTCAGATTGTTTCACTGTCGCTTTAGTGAAGCAGCTACTGAGAAGCAAACTTAAAATTTGTGAGGCCCTTGTGAAGCCAAACTCATCTTGGGTTCAGTAAGAGGTGCTCTGTCTAAAAAAGAATTCATGCATTTTATCTTCTGTGAGTTAGCAGATTAGGTAAAAATGATATGATATGATATGATATGATATGATATGATATGATATGATATGATACGAACAGCAGATATTTATATAGCTGTCCTCAGCTGGTCTCCTCAGTTCCCTCCAAGAGATGAGCATCTCAAAACCTATCTGGAAAATCAGATAAATATGTCCTGACTTCAGACCCTGTCTTTTCTCCCTTCTTTATCTCACCCTACTCTGACAAAGTCAGAGATGTATCCAAAGGCATGATCGAGCCTTTTATCAATGCAACAGAAATGTAAAGGTCGTTTCTAAGAAAGGAGGAACAGATCCTTGCCCAGAGCAAGTAGCTTTAGTGTGTTGACTTGGGATAAAGCTGTTATGTTTAACCTGGGCAGACTGGGGGTCCCCAGTTCATGAGGACTGTTAATACATTTGGTTTAAACTGGTTTATTTCATTTTCCATGCCAAATATACCAAGCAAAGAGCACTTTCCTGGTGACAGATTTTATTTCAAATGTGGCTTACGCTGCATGAGTTGAGGTGACTAAATTCATTTTGCTGAGGAACCAAAAATGGATGAAGCAAGATCCTGAACGGGCAAGATCAATGCTTTATTTACTAAGATAAGCCCTAAAACAAGGTTGTTCGCTAACTAGTCATATTTTTAATTCATATTTGTCTTTGTGGTCTGACATTTGCTCACACTGTGATAGCTTCATCAAAATACAGTTTTTAGAAAATGCATATTGCTTGTCGCTGTTTCATTGACACAAAGAACAAACATGTTAGAATTTTATGAGCAAAATATTAACTTGTATGGTGTTCCTAATGTATATTAAGTTTACCAGAAATGAGGAGAGCCAGATACATATTAAATGAAATACTATTAATGGGTCTTACGGCAGGAGCGGTGAGGAATACCTCGTAATTATAGCATACACATCCAAGTACAGCATACTTTGTTCTGGAGGCTTAAGTAGGTAATTAGTATTGTGGTTATGGAGTTGTGACTGATCTTAAATTACGTCGGTCTCTGAAAATTGTCCTTACTTTTAGCGCTGGGATGGATACGGTTACTCTGAGAACAAGTCTCTTGGAACTACCCACTGGGCAGGAGCACTGCTGCCACCGGAGGGGTGGAGGTGGCAATAGGAGACCAGCCAGGGGTAGGGAAGGGAGTGAGGGGAGAAATGCTCTTGATGTGTTACTGTGGGCACGGTGACATGTAAAACCAGCACCTACACCTTATTTTGTCTGAGCAGGGGATTTCTGAGGCTGGATGAAAAGAAGGAAAACTTTTAGTAAGGGAAGAGCACAAAAGGTTAGCAAATAAATGCAAGGTGGAGTTGCTACGGTCGGCAACTTCCACGCAGCTGTGTCTATGCCTGAGCAGCGCTGTAGCAGCGTATTATCACTGTAAGAGCGTTGATTAACAGCAGAACTGTGCTTAATGCAATATAGGTTAATACAGAGTCTTTCTTTAGGAGCACCTCAACAAGGCTGCGTGCGAAAGAGTAAGAGAAAGAGAGAGACCAATTCACAAAGCTCATTTAAACTGAGCAAGAAGCTTTGGAAAACAAGGATGTCTTCGTGCCTTTAACCATATTTACAGACCTGGCTGGTTTAATGGCATTCAGCAATAAATTCCATCGCCTTCGGGAGCAATTGATAAAGGTTCTGGTAACCGCCTGCTCCAATCTACTTTGGGGAATGTTAATAAACCAGTACCCAAGGACTCCTAGGTGTGTGCCGTGGAATAGAGGGAGCTAAATGTCAGCTAATTAAGCAGAGCTGAGACCATGAAAGATCTTGTGAGTTAAAAGTTAAATATTAATATCAGTTTCAAACTTTATGAAAAGCTGACTTAGTGGCAGGGAAGCAGAAGGGATATATATCCAGCATGTTCATGACATTTTCTATTTCTAGTTAACCTTGCAGCCGCATTCAAAACTAGCTGAAGTTTTCTTAAAGCAAATTCTGGAAAAGCAGCCAATAAGGAATTATAACAACCCTGGAGGTGACACAGACATTAATGAAGGAAGAAAGAAAAAGATTTTGATATGGCAATGTTTCTCAAATGGTAAAAAAAAAAATCTTCCCTGTCATATTAAATGTGACATGAGCAAAAGGTGAGAGTTCAGAAAGCCTTGGTGCTTGACAGGGCTGTATTTATCTGACTGTGCGTGTTGATCGGTTCTACTAATTCCTGCGATCGGGGCTGAGCTCCAGCCGGCGTCGGCGTCAGCGTTGCAGAAGCACAGGAGCAGCACTGGGTTGCTGCTGCTCAGACCTGTGCAAGGGCCAAATACACTGAAAATAAGGTCAGTGCCAGTCATTTGCTGTTGAGCAGGACCAAGGGTTGGGATGTAATTTTCAGCATGACACTGGTGCTCGTAAAGAATGGGAAATGAAGGTTAAGCACTGTGCAAAGTGTGTCACACAGTGACCAGGGTATCTTCAGCTGATCTGCTTTGTCTTTGAATTTCATTATTATTGTTGTACGTTATGAGCTGTCTAGAGGCGTGGCTCCCAGCCCTGGTTGGGATCAGGATCCCATGCGCTTGGCCTTGTACGAGCAGCAGAGTTAATTCACCCAGAGCTCTTACTCCTGTCACCGCACACCAGATGATGCAGGAGTGTTGCTCCTTCACTTTCACAGGTTGAGAATGGGCAGAGATTAAACAACCTGCCTACCTTTGGCCTTGCTGTGGCCAGGTCTTAACCACGCAGCTGTGTTTTCTGGCCTCCATGGGGACGGAAAATTATTAGATAGTATTATTTGGGGGGACAAAAGAGTGATTCAATGCCTGTTTGCTGATACCAAAGGAGATGGAGACTTGTCTCAACTTCTTTCACTGTGTAAGCTATATCCTGGTGACTAATGAATACTTCTCCATTGCATTTAGTTGAGTTAGGGGTTTTCTGCCATGCTCAGCTGCACTGGCCGGCAGCAGGACGGCATGGTTGTGTCACCAGCCCACTGCACGCTGCTCTGGCTGTTGCGGCACACAAAGTGAACTGCAGAATATACCCCATTTCATCCAGCAAGACACTCCTGACTCTTCTGGAAGAAGAAGAAGAAGGAGACTCATTCCTAATCTGTGAAATTTATGACTGATGGATGCAAAGAGAGCACCTGAGCACCCTGTATGAGCCTCCAGGTGCTGTGTGCCTCCACGGCTAAAGATAGGGGGGGAGCTGGAGCTGTGCCTCCTATGAGGCTTTGGTTATCAATATACCCCATGTGTGTTCTTCCCTCCTAATTCCCCCATTACCACTGAATTTCAGAATATAAAACTGAGCTGTCTAGGTTTGGTAGATCTTATGGTTTTAAATATCTTCCGTCCTTCCCGTCCCCTGGGCTTAATTCCAGTGCAGGCGGTGTTGCCAGCCCTCAGCCCCCAGCCTGTGATGCTGCCTTTCCTAAAGAAGCTTCCTATACATAATTAAACCCTAACCCTCAGCTTGTTCTTTAACACTCACCTACCTGGAATGGGCTTTGACTTAAGCCACCGTGTCTTCCAGAGCCCTCCTGTCCATGACTTACACCCACCTGGGAGCAGAGAGACTCCTGGTCACCTGGGGATGGTGCAGCCTGGGAAGACAGCGATGATGCCTGAATCCCAGGCAGTGGGAATATGTGAGGTTGGTTTTCTCGGGGTAATTTTGCTTTGACTTTCAAAGGCTTCACTTTGCATGACCAGGTAAGACCATAAAAGGAATTTCAAGGTATTTGTTGTTTTCTGAGCCTGAGTCATCTTTCCTACAGCCTTTGACTGCGATTTTCATCAGAGCAACCTGAACATGCCAAAGCACTTTACCAGAGTGCATAAGTATCTTTACCCACAACTTAAAATAACAAGAGTAGAGACAAAATTGGCAGAAACGGGACTAGAAATCACACATTGTCATTCCTTGTCCAACTCCTGATTTGCTGCACTACATTACTTAACCTGACATAGGTACTGGGTTACAGACATACATTGCTTTTATTGTTAGTTATTATAATGATCTTTATATTTCCATGGTACAGGCTATCATAAAACTTTGCATTGAAAGGTTGTCTGTGGCATACTGCACCAAAATCAAGAATTTCTTTCTCCTTTTCAAAGCCCTCGATTACACTGGCCCAGGTGAGAGGAGGACTGCAGCACAGCGGGTGGTTACAGTTTACCTGGATTACTGGCCTTCATTCCCACCAGACACAGTTTTCCCAGTTGTGCTTGCTTTCCAGGGTGACTAGCGGCATCTCTTCGCTCATGGGCTTTTTCGTATAATGAATGTCAGGGCTCTAGTAGCTGCTTGAAACTACGCTGAAAAATAACCTGGTGGTGCTGAGCACAGCCAGGACATTTCAGGGCACGTTGAAGGATGACGGCCGAGGTCCTTCTGGGCTGAGCCACCCTTGTGCTAGGGACACTCAGGAGCAGTGGGAACGGTTGGGAAAGATGTGAACTCGGGGGGGATTGCGAGGCTTTCTCGTACGATAGCATAGCATGGTGCACAGGGTAGATCCTGGTTTTAGATTGCCTCATCTCCCCAAAATGAGTGACTCTCCTGTTTTCCCCATATTTTTGCTTCTCCTGTACATCAGTCTTAAGCTCTCAGGAAACCCGTCTACTGTCTTCCAGGTTCAAAAGAGGGACCGACATGAAGATCTATCTACCTGCAGCCCTTTCCCACCCAGAGCCTGTAAGGAATGAGAAAGTTGCATCTTCTCTCCATGGAGGAGTCTTTTTAGGTTAAGTCTGCTTCTCTTTAAGGGGGATTTTGTCAGTCTGTTTCTTTCTGCCCAGAGCTGCTGCACTGTGGAGGGTTGTAAAAGTACTGGAGAAGAGCCTTGGAGTATCACATGTGGAATAAGAGAGAGTTGCTCTCTCCTTAGTGGGATCCAGAGGCTGAGACACCAGGAGGGACGCACTGTAGGCACGAGCAGTCACTCACCTCTCACTGACTTTGAAAAGTCTCCGTGGTGGGAAACGTTCCCCAGCCTCTAGGAACAAGCATGTGTTTCGTGGCTTAACTTCAAGTGTGTTTCTGCTCCGGGCGGAGACGCAGACCTGGCAGCCACAGCACTGGTGGGGTGGCCATGGCCATTGCTACGTGTTCTTGTGCATCCTCCGTGTTTCTCCACAGCTCCTCCATCAAGTGCAATGCTCCTGTGGAGCTCCTTGGGGCTGGCCATCATTTGACCCAAAGTTCCCAGGGTGGAACTCAGGATTTACTCCAGAATTTTGTATTTGAGAGATTCCTGGCTTATCTTCTCTGATGGGTGTGCAAGGCTCAGTCTGTCGCTCTGTTTTATATTTAGAGACTGCATCTTCTTTAGTCGCTGTGGACTTTACTTCCCTTTTGCTTTTCATCTTTTTTCCTTTTTCTCCTCCCACATCCTTCAGTCTGATCTGCTTATTTTATCCACCTGTTGTCTTTCTTCGAATAGTAAGGGCAGAGCTCATGTATTGTATTGCATGTTGGTACAAAACTTAACGTCATGGGCCGTCTAATTTCAGAGGCTTCCTGAAATATTGCTGTAATAGAAATAACAAAGAATAACACAGGCTCTGGCTGTTTCTCTTCAGGAAGGGTCTTCCATCTCTCCTGAAAAGCCTGTAAACAACCCCGGATATGTTTAAGAAAGCCCTGCCCTCATGAAACTGAATGAACAGCTCCTTGATTCATTTGAAGATGATGATAGAAAGACAAAACACAAATAGCTGAGATCAGCCATCTGATCTTTCACCTTTGTGTCCAGATGAAAACACAGATTCTTAACCTTTGAGCCCTTCAAATGATTTCCTGATGAGCTTCAGCAATGGCAACAAGACTTAAGCTGCCACAGTTCAAGGAAAGTCAGCTTGAAAGCCTCTTTTATACTTCACAGCTTCAGGATTTAGTTCTATATGACAACTGTTTTTAATAAAATACTCGTTTACCTTGACAGGAAGCTGATTTTTCATGGCTGTATTCAGGAAGGCAGGTAGGTTACACTCCCTTAGTAGGGCTCTCAGCAATAAGTTAGTGTCTGCATGGACAGTACTGCTACCTGCCCCATAGAGATCAAGATCTTGTCTTGACTGTGCAAGAAATTAGGAAGAATGACCTCTAAGCACATGAAACACACAGGAGGAATTGTTTCCCATACACTTCCAGTTGTCCAAAGCTGTAAGTGAGGAGTGATTGTATGATCTTGTGGCAGACCTGTCCTGCTGGTGGTTTATTTACTGGATGACTTAAGGAAGAAAAGCACCTAGCTAAAGTTTGGTGGTACCTGGGATATAACTTGTGTATAGCTAGAGCATTGCATACAGCAATGTGGTCTGGAGCCACTGGAGTTGTTCGGAGATGCTCTTCAAATCCTCACAATAAGTTACCATTTACAGCAATCCTTTCAGGCTTTTTAGACTCTGTATAAGCCACAGGTTTGTATGGAAGGTCCTGTTTGGATAACATCTATGGGAACATCTCCAGAAGGTATCCAGAACACCTTTCAGGTAGTGTATACTCTCTTACAGTTCCACGGACACTGCAGGGAAAGGTGGCATGCATTGTGACATTCATATCACTCTCCTAAATGCTGTGAGTGCCCGATTCTCTTCTCGCTGAGACTTGTTTTATACCAGGAAAATTTCAGGGATTTGACTGAACTTACTCTTGATGCTCCCAAAGGAAAAATGAACCCAACATCTTGACATGGTTACAAGAAAGAGTTTTTCTCATTGACTAATTGTCCAAATAAGATTTCTGACTACAACAGTTTCTTCTGCAAGAGCCTTACTATTTGCCATGGTTTAAATTTGACTTCCATAAACCTGGATATAAGAAATGCATCAACCTCAGTGGGACACATGGAGTTTGTTTAAAACACACCTCAAAAAATCTAAGCTCTTCTATTTTGACAGGCTCTTTCATGGTCCTCTACTACTGAAGGCAATTCTAAGGGATGCTTCAGACAGAAAGTAGGAGTTTTCTTAGATTTTTCAAGAATGGATGATTCCTGGAAAAGCTAGGTTGTATAGAAATATATAAAGAGCTGAGTTCTGAAAGAAGTTCTAAAGAAAACTTTATTACCAAATCAAGGCAACTCAGCTCATATTTGGAGCTTTTCTTGTTCAAGTGAAGAACAAATCAGCAGAATTTTTTAACTGACACTTCATGGACATTGTCCATATTAACATGAACAGCTTTCTCTTTGTCTGCAAGTGCCTACAACAGTCTCTTCAGCACCAGGTCCCATCTCCAGCAGCTCTTGTTCAGGATTACATCTTGGATGATGAATGAATTATACCTAGAATACAGAGGTTAAGTTCTCTCTTTTTTTAGCGTGTTTTCCCACTTCTTTCTCCTACAGAGGGGAAAGATCTGAAAAAAAAGTACTTTTGTGAAGGAAAACACAAAGTCCCTCCAGCTCTGCTCCAGGATAGGAGGGCTCCAAGCTTCCTGATGGACACGATCATTCTGGATGGAAGTCCTTTCTTGACACCTCACAGAAATCAATAAGGATGGGATTTCTCAACTTTAGTTCTGTTTTTTGTGCCTCTGAGACCTGGCGTCACAACCTCCATCTCAACAGCCAGCTCTTCTGCTTCTTCTGTAGCAAACCCAAGATCATTCAGATCAGAAGCAGCTTGACCACAGAGACATTTTTAGCTTCAGAAGACATGGTTCCTTCCACAAAGAAAAACTGTGGGTCCTAAAGATTGAATGGTGTCAGACTGAGGTGTCTGACAATGGAAGCAGCAAGTTTCTGCATCCTCTTACCTAGACCCTAGGCTGTGATTGATGTTGATGGACATATGTTAAATCACTGTACCACTACCCAGCAGTAATATTTAGGTAGGGCTAATTTCTATCTACCCATTCCTTATTACTTTCTCAGGGCTTGAACACAATAGTTCCAGAAACTGATATCAACTTTTTAAGGAAATGTGTCTCATGTTCTGTATAGATGTAGACTACTTATACGTGCATAAAACAGCTATCAAATCTGTAAGATCCTATCTTATTGGTTGATATAATCTTATTTGGTATTCTGACAGGAAAAATAACTTTATATTCATATCACAAATTTCTGGATAAGACAATTTCTTACTTGCATTTAACCTCATCAGCTTCCCACTATTTTTCATCTTGCGCTTGTCCTACTGTCAGGAGGATACGTGTTTTGGAGTACTTTATACAAATCCTCCAGACAAGTGCTTTCCTATCCTTCCATGACAAGAATTTGTTTGCGCGTGTGCATTTGGAGAAGTTGTCAGTCTCACTTTTAACCTGAAGAGCCCAGTTTCAGTCTGGCTGCTGCTCTTTGAATCTGCCTGGGTGAGTTTCCTCTGGCCCAGTTTCCTCACTCCTGGGGACGAACAGGCACAACCCCTTACTTCAGACAAGGTACCAGCCTCTTTAGATAGATATGTCACCAGAAATAGCAACTTTTCCTGGTCAAAACATGAATAAACTGAAAGAGGGCAGGATAGGACTGACTGGCAGAGACCCACCTCTCTCTTGTGCAGCTGATGGTGCAAGGAGTGGCTTGGATTCACGGTCATTCAGTCCAAGTCTTCCAGAGTTTGTGGCACGGATGAGCCCATGTGGGAAAGAAGACTGAGAAGCAGAGATCTGTGCATATCTTGCTGTGGGGATCTTCTAGTTTCTAATCCTGCCTGTATCACAGGAAGGGCTCCCACCTCATCTTCAGCCCGACGCAAGGACCTCTTCTGCAGGTCTCTGGTCTAGCAAACCTGGAGTCCCAGCCATGCTTCTGCGCAGCATTGTCCATGTGTCATGGCAAGAGGACGTGATGGTCACTCTGGCAGAGCAATTTTGCAGTAGCTGTTTCACTGACAGGTTGCAGACTTGCTTCTTTTGGGGTTAGTTACCTCCAAGAAATCTCCATCAGGTCATGATCAGAAGGACAATTTTGAAGTTATCAAAGTGTAATCCTTGAAGCAAATTAACGTTTTTCACCATATGAAGGCTTCTGAATTAAGGCAAAGAACAGAAAAATAACTAAGGCTGAGCTGGGGCACAGTCTTACACTACGTAGCCTGCTCAGTAATGTGTACTCCAAGGCTAACGGATGTCTAAAGGGCTCAAGCTTGGTCCCTGCCCTTTCTAGAAGTGAAGACTCTGTGCCGCTGTGCCTTCCGAGTTGGTCGTGTCTTGCTGAGTGCTTGTGTCTTTTCCAGGGAAGGGTCAGAAACTCCAGGGAGAAGCAAAGATGGAAAGTCTAGGGAGGAGCCAGGCTGTAGAAGAGAAGGGAAGGGCTGGGGCAGAGTCAAGAAGGCTGAATAAAACCTAAGGAGTGAGGAAATATGAGAAGAATAAATTAGAGAGAAGAGGCCTGGTGTGGATCAGGCGCTAGAGTAGGGCTGCACGAGGCACAAAGGGTACCAGGAATTGGAGGGGGTAAAACCCAAACCAGTTGAGCACATGAGCAGAGAGGAGCTGTAGGTGTACCAGGGAAAATTAAGTACTGTTGGGTTTTTTTTGTCAAGAATTACCTTTTTAAGGGGTTGAGGTTTTTTTTCATAAAAACAACTGGCACTAGCAAAATTGCTAAAAACTAAGAATGTGTTGACTGTCCCTCCCCCAAAACAACCATGTCGGTAGTGCAGGTGGCAGTGTAGCATCTTCTGAGGGATGCAGGAAACACTGGGCTGCACATCTTTTCCCCTAAAATGTGAGAAAAGTTATTTACAAAACTGAAAAGAAACCAAAGTCCCCAAAGGAAATTAAATAAAAGGTAAGTTTAAACCAACTAACAGGGAGAGAAGAGGAAAAACTCAGGTTATTGGAAAAGAACAGGCTAAAATGCAAACTCAAACAGTGATACCAGGCATCTGTTTTACAATGGTCCCGTGATGAAGCTGATGGCGAATGTGCAGACCTGAGTGGTGCTTTGGGAGCATTTTGTGCTGCATCAACCTGCCGCAAGGTGCAGACCTTGCTCCAAAGGCGACATTGTCCAAAATGGAGAAACCTCTGCAGAGACTCCAGCTGGTCCCACAAAGCCTGGCTAGGGAAATGGGTGAAGATTCGGGGAGCCTAATTTTGGCCCCTTCCCTCCGTAGCAGTGAGCACACAGGTGTGTGTAGACCCTTCTTGCTGCCCATGCCCAGCCATCCCCACTCTGTTTTATGTATTGGAAATACATTTAGGAGGCATCCCAGGCATGCTCTGGAAAAGGATGGCTTTTATGCTGACCCATTTTCCCAAAGCGCCTACTGAGAGCCCCATGTGCCAAGCAGTGGTCCCGGGCATTGGGTATCCCCAGCATGGCAGCCTACATGACGGGAGGATCTTTAGTGCTGGGGATTAGAGCCCCCTCCTTTCTTAAGGCTTGCACCAATGTTTCTGAGGAAATGAGTGTGCCCTGAGTCCTGCCAGGAGTGGGACAGGACAAGCAGGTGGCCTGGGGTGGGAGACGGGAGGAGAGCCAGCTGTGGAGGGAGCCAGGAGCCCCGTGGGGACACAGGTGACAGCTTGCTTCACCCTTGGGGTCCTGCCTGGAGGTTCACGTTCTGCCTGCCCTCTACCTGCAAGGCTGGGGGAGAGGAAGGCCTTTATCCTCCTCTTCTCTCGAAGACTGACATGCTAAAATCAATGGCACCGTCTGAAGCACAGCGAAGTTTCCTAGGGGTGCTCAAAATCCCGAGTCCCACGGCTTGTGTTACAGCCCCAGCCTGGCATGCCGGGTCCCCTCCTCCAGCAGAGCTGGCAGGGCCAAAGCCTTGCCTCTCGGTGACACCCAGCACAGCAGTTTTCTGGAGTCTTTTGAAGTGATGGCTGCAAGAAACCCACTGTCAGTCACATGCTGCATGCGTGCACTGCAGGTCTGGAGGTCTCATACTTATTCATTCTTGCCACAGCTCCAAGTCTTCATTTTCTTGCCCTGGGAAATGTGCTTAATTATTTATTTGTATTGGACCCAGGCTTGTAATACTTGGGTGCACACTACAAAGCGGCGTGTGAAGAACTATTCCTGGCTGCCGTCACCCGTCAGCCTCCCGCTTACCCCAGGCCCCTGACAAGATAACTAGCCCCATCGACTGCACATTAATATACACATTAAGAAAAAAGAAAGGTGAGGTCCTCCATGCTTGTAGCCCTGTTGAAAGCAATGGAGCTGACATGCCTGGAAAAGCTAACCTGCAGTGAGCCAGTTCCTCCTCCGGTGCACCCTAAAATGGCTTCAGCAAGGACATCCCCTGGGAGCTGGCTGGGGCTGGGACAAGAGGACAAAGCCGTCTTTGCTGTGGGCTCTGCTGTCACCAGCAGCTACACTGGCACCCAGCCAGGTCATGCCCAGGTACCCAAGCAGCCACGGTGCCACCTCCATCAGCTGGTGGTCCTCCTAGTGCTGGGGGTAAGAGGTGCTACTGGGCACCGGGAAAGCATAAAAGTTAATTAAAGCTGGTGCTTTTGGAATTTAATTAATGCTGTTTGCCTGTTTGCTGTAGGAGTTCAGCCTGGCAAGCCTGCAATTTCGGTGGTGTCACCTGCCAGAGCTGAGCTCTGCTGTCACCTGCCTTTGTCCGGGCAACAGCTCTGCGGGCAGACTGGTGGCCCTGCCCCGGGCTCAGTGCTCTGGCCTTGTGTCCGCCTTTACCGATAGCCACAAAAATGTCCTTTCCACTGACCTTGGGATGCCTGAGAGTTTGCCAGATGGCCTCTCTCGTGGTGTGCTTCTGGTGGGATCACCACGAAGCCAGGTCCTGTCCGGAGCAGGTCAGAGCTGCACTCCAGCAGTTCGGGGATGGACAAGCAGGACAGGAGGCATCAGGGATGGCCAGTGTCTGGGTCACCCCTAGGTACTATGGGGAGTCTGGATTCAAGCTGTGATTTGGAGTGGGGCAAGAAGCCTAGGTTCCCCTGGATGTTCAGCGGACCACACATTGTGTGGTGTCCCTCACCCTGGAGCTGCTTTCTGTTGGTTCACCTTGGAAGATGGATGATATTGCATGTCTTCGGGGAAAGCCCTCAGTGCTGGCAGGGAATCATGCCCACGAATGTTGAAATACTCATGCAAAAACCTTGTGTCAAGGGTAGTTACCACAAGGGCTTTCCACACAGCATGGCCAGGACTGGATTGCTTTCCAGACACTGGAGACACCACCATTCTTCAGCTCCCTGTGTGCCAGGCTGGGGCCACCATTGGGCCAAGTGGCGGGAACACCCAGCAGGTCCATCAGCATGCTTCTCCCAGCTGGCCCCTCATGTATTCACCCATCCAAAGGAGATCCCAGCCCATGGCGTGGCCGCTCTGCCCATGCCACGCTCATAGCTGGGGTCCCTCCGAGGAGCCCCCTGTGCTCACCTTCTCCCCTGCTGCTCATGCCTAACTAGAGCGCCGCACCACAGGGGATCACAGGGGGAACCTCAAGTGATGTCTACTTTTTATCCTAGCTTTGACGGTGATATTTTTCTTATTCTTAAAGGATGAGAGAAGCTGCTCCTTTCTTCCAGCCACCATGCAGCTCCCTTGTCAGGGGATGTGTGTTTTGCAGCTCTCTGCTCAAGTAGCAGTGCAGGAAACGAGTCGTGCTGGACCATAGCGAGGTTTTGCTCCTCCACGAACAGGAGCTGGGATTTGAGCAGCAGGTTTTATTAATCCTTTTCAGAGGATCTAAAAAGCAGTCCGGATGGCACTGGGATTATGGCATGGGTCTGGGAGTCCAGAAAGCTCTTTGCACTGCCTGGCTCTGCCACCAACTTCTTACATGACCTCAGGCATATCCCTTTGCTGCTTCCTACCTTGATCTCCCCATCTGGCAAGTGGAGATAATACCACCCTGCCTCTTACGGCTATTGGGAAGATAAGTTCATCATCATTTTTTAAGGTACTGAGATGCTACAGGAGATGGATAATGAGACAGACAGAAAGATAGCTAGATAAATCAATCTCTTCTCATTCAAGTGAAAACAGGCACTGCAGGTGCAGTGTTTGAGATTAATCATCAGAAAAATTAGTTCCCTCAGTATCTTTTGAGGAGAAAGAAACAGCCGTAGGGCCCAGTCCTGAAGAGAGTTACGCACATGAGTAACCTTAACTTGAATTCAAAGGGAGTGCGCAAGTAAAACTACTCATGTGAGCAAGTGCACACTCCGGTTGCAACTTCTGAAAATGCCTAAATAAATGATGTGTCCCAACTGACACACGTCCTTAAGTCACCGGGACGCTTTTAAATATTTCCCTCAGACATTTATTTCTGCCCTTTATTAGCCAGCTGCTTTATGAGCAGCTGGCTTTCTGAGAAGCAGTGGGTTCCAGCTTTCTTTGCAAATAAAATGAAACAAAAATAAACACAAATATGCTGCTGATGAGCCTTACACATACTGTGACTTTATATATACTATCATTGTATTATTAATTCAAATGCTGTTTTCTGTTATGCTTTCAACATCATATATATGTTTGCCCTATGTGAAACCTTGTCAAATATATTTAACTTTTTTTTTTCTGTTTGTCGTATCAGAAAAGGGAAACTTTAAAGGCAGCTAAGTGTTATTTGAACTTCTCTACCACTATGTCCTATAGGAATCACTTTTTTTTCTCCAGACCAGAGCATGGAGCCCTTTAATAGGCCAGACTGGAGTCAGAAACTGAATAGGGTTATGTATTCAGTTGCCATAGTTGCCATATGGTGCCAACATTGAATGAAATAAAATAAAAGTCCAGAAGGACTGGGAGTCAATATTGGGGCAGCCCGCACAACGCTGACTCTGGGACAAAACCCCCAGCCCCGGCAGAGGATGGCAAAAAAAAAACCAACCCCAAATGGCCGAAAATCTGCGGCAAAGGCAGAGGAAAAGTCTCACCGAAGGGGAAGCCAAAGCAGCGCCGTGTTGGGATGTGTCTGCGCCCAGGAGGAGCGGGAGAGCCAACCGAGGCGGTACGGGCAGCGGAGAGAGAAAAACGCATCCGAGCGTGAAGTGGCGAACAGTCCGAACAATTGTCACGACAAGAGGAAACGCGTCTCAGCCCGGCTCAACCTCGCCTATCCCGGATGAACAATTAACCGGCCAGAGTCTGCTGGCATGAAAGGCAGCTCAAAGGAAACCGGGGGGCGAAGGCTCTACGGAGAAAAAGAGCGAGGAACTAAAACCAAGTGGATGTAAACAAATATGACAGGACTGTAAGGCATCCGATGTGGGCTTAGGGATGGGGAAGATACTATAAACCTGCTGGGTTTCAACGCGTGTTGTGAAAAGGGTGGCTGGGAATGTGGTATTTTACAGATGCGAGAACAAAAGATTTTAGGCGGTAATAGTAGGTGATGGGGAAAAAAAAGGGGGGGGGGAAGAGAACAAAAAATAGAAAAAAAAACATAAAATAAAAAGAGGGGAAAAAAGTAAACCCCCCCAACTGTATTTAAAATTTCTTATGGTTCGTCATTCACAAAGAGTTACAAGATGCTCGCTAGGCTGAGCACAATTCAGAGCATCCTTGTACCGATATTTCTTCCACTTTTAGTTAACAGAGCCCTCCCATTCTAATTAAAATAGCTTCATGAGGACTGAGAGTTGATTCCAGAAACTCAAGCTATCAACATTTGCAGGTTTATATATAGGGGGAAAAAAAAAAATTAAGCTACCAGGAAGCTAGCACCCAGGAGTGCCAATATTATCAGGAAAATTAGAAGGGCTTTGAAATCACTCCCAAGTGTCTTGAGGAACTTTGAGCCGCATCTGCCGCCTGCAGAAAGCAGGTCCAAGGGAGTAAAAGGCTGCAAAGATTTACCCCTGCGCAGGATCTGGCCCTGGTTTCAGCTATATTCAGGTGAAATATATAAAATGTGCCAAAACATAGGCCATGGATGGACTGCGACCTCGTAGCTGCGTTTGCTGGAAAACAATTTAAAAATATCAGTGCTGAAGCTAACAAAAGGAGCAGCATGCCCTGGTCCTTCTGGAAGCGGATTTAATGCCAGAAACAAGGCAAGGGGCAGCAAAAAGCCCACCTGGATGTAAATCCATAGGCAGGTATTTTTATATATGAACGGAGGAGAAATCTGGTAGATCTAAAAGGTTGTTACGTGCCGTGCATACTGTATTTAACAAAAGTCTGCGGAGGAGGAGGAATACTGTACAGCCACCAGCGTGAGGGGAAGCAGGGGGACTCCTGCAAGAAACCATAATTAAGCTGCAAGAGACTCCTGCTCCTCTCAAAATGAAGAACGGAGAGAACAAGAAGCGGCCAACGTGGCTTCATAAGGGACTGTGCAAAGATCTGAGGCTTTAATTTTTTTTAATTAAAAAAAAAAAAAAAAACCTGTAGTCAAAATTAGAAAGCAAGAGGGGGCAGGGGAAGGAATCAAACAAGCATACTCAAATTCAGTTAGGGATTATAGGGGAAATAATAAGGATAAGGGGAAAAAAGAATTCAAAGCTAACCAAAGAACTTTAAAAGGGCTTTAAAACCTATATCAAAGGGGAAATACATTCTGGAGAGACAGTAGGCCCATTAATTAATTAGAAGGGGATTAAATTAAGGGTGAATCAAAAATGGCTGGACTGCTGAACTTTTTTTTAAAAAAATCTATCCTTAATAATAAGAATAAAAGAAGTTGGGGCTATTTTTGTAGGAAGGTCAGAAAACTTAGTAAAATAAACAAGCAAGCAAAGGTAACAGTGGAAAAATGTATAGCAAATTATCTGTTCAATTTTTTCCTGCTTTCTGGTCACAAGCTGTCTGGGAGGGTAGTATAGGTTTCTGAGATGTCCGTCATTAAATATTCTTGCACGGTGTTTTCTGGAAATCATTTGTGAAGCGTGTGTTGGTGCTGAGTTGTTCACTATGAGCATTTGTTCCTCAAACCTGAGGCTGTGCGGGTTTGTCTGAGTGGACAGACAGGCCAGGGTTTGTATTGCTCTCTCCTGAGCAAGTGGATGGAAGCCTCCCCATCAGGAGCCAGCTTGCCATCAGCCAGCCTTCTTCGTCATCACAGTTTATTTTCCAAAAATATGCTTACATACATGATTAAAACTGGCCTTTCACAAATAGTCCAACAACAAACCTGTTTACCCAAATATCTACAGGATCTGAACTGGAATTTCTGAAGGACAAGTAGAATAAATAAGGCAATTCACTTTGATTCTACAAATTACGACCATATATAAACTACCTAACCTGAATTTCTTCACTGCTAAGGGAATTAGCTAACAAATTTCCTAAAGCACTGCCAATTTCTTTTCTTTCCTTAATGAAAAGCTGAAGAGCTGTAGGAAAATTAGGAAGAATATGTTAATGATGCCAGAAGAAAGCTGGTCCTGCTTGTTTTCTAGTAAAGGTAACAGATCTACTATACCAATTCCAGTAAAGGAACAAATATTACAAGAGAAACATCAGTCAGGGCTTGTCTTTGTAGGGAAATTGGCCAAAATAAGCCATTCTGCCAAAAAAAAGCAGGGGGGGGAGACTGAGAAATAGCTGCTCTGAAGCACCTCCTCATGTGGGCAATATCCCCAGATAAATGAGGTTTTCATTCTGAATAATCACTGTATCTTCTGAGTGGAGTTAGCCAGAACCAAATGCGTTTTACTTTAGAACAGGTTATCCAAAGAATGTATTTCAGATGTTGGGACTGATTTTATTTCACTGTAGATATTCCAGACATTTTTCTCCAGGTAGATAAATCCTTGCAGCCAGATCTGAAGATGTTGGGAGCAAAAGGGTGGCTTTCCATTGGTTTCAGTGGGATCAGGCACTGAAGAGGTTAACAAAGCAAACAAGTAGCATGGATTTATGAAAAGCAAATCTTGACCAACAAACACTGAGTTCCTTGTTATAGAAATAGAAAATTTGTGAATTAAGGTCTGACGCTCAAAATATGTGGGATTATCCATGTGAGCACGGTTCAGGATTGCTCAGTTGGGTCCTTGGATTTTAATAAAACAGTCACTGCTGTCTCCCGGCATCTTACTCCCAACATTAATTCAGATTGACATGGTTTCGAACATCGCTTAGCAGAAAGAACTGAGGAATGGCAACGAGGTGATCTGGGGGAGCCTCTGGTGGCATCTCAACAGGGCAAGACCCTGACACAAGCCCCAGCCATGTAGACGAGGATGTGCGGATGCACTTGGCAGCCCGTGATGGGTTTGCTTCACCAGTGATATTCAGTGCCTCCTTTCCTCTGCCCTATATCACCCTGTCCCTCCCCACTACAGCCCCACGACAAATACCTGCTGCTCTTCAAACGTGAAGGATGCTCTCTTTATTAAAACCAAACTAACGAGCATGCCCACATGCCCTTCATCCCATACCTGAGCCCTGTTGAGTCCTAAAGGTTATAAGCATGTGCTTAAATGATTTGCTGAATGGGGAGCTTATTTACCAGTTGTTTTAATGATCTAAAAGAAGTAGTGAACAGTTTGTTGATGTAATGTGCAAACTAAACTAAGCTGGGTGGATTTGGAAATCCTAAAGATGAGAGCAAAATAATGTAAAGGAATCTGAAAAGGCTGGAAAAATGAGTTGAGAATAAAATGAGATTCAACATAGAAAATAGAAGCTACTACATTTGAGGAAAAATAATCTAAACCCCAGATATTCAATCAGCGATAAAAACCCGAGAAGCAGTAATGCTGCAAGAGATCTAGAGATGATAGTGTGGAGTAAATTAGACATGAGTTTGCCTTGAGATATGGCAGCAAAAAAAGGCCAATTTGATTTGGGGCTGAAGACATCACATCACAGTGCAAGAAGGTAATAGTCCGTCTGCATATGGCTCTGGTGCGGTAGCGCCTGCAGTATTTAATTATGGGCACCACATTACCTGAAAGATAGTGACAGATTGAAAATTATTCAGAGGAGAGCAATAAAAATAGTTCAGAGGCTGGCAGGATTGAGTTATGAACAAAGGCAGAGTAATACGGATGCAGAGCCCACGCCGGCAAGGTGCTTGTGCCCGCAAGCAGGAGCGGGTGGTGGCAAAGCTGGGTCTGTCTTTCACCGTTTCTCTCTTGTTTGAACGCAGAATCGGTGTGTTCAGGGGCCCCAATGCCGGCAGCATCTGGTGAGGGAGCGGGTGTGCAGCAAAGTGGCTGCAGGACCCACTTGAGATGTGCGTTGAGAAACGGGAGCAGAAAAGAGAAGAAATGAGAAAAATTCAAATACTGGAACTGAAGTTTGCGTTGCTCTCTCCTCTGAAGCCTCTGTTTTGGGGTGCTAAGTCAGGTGGTGATAGATACCCCGGGTGCAGGGGGATTGAAACCCAGGTCATGGCTTGGTGGACACCCCTCAAATGTAGCACCTGCTCTGCCTCCAGCCCAGGGAAAGAAGGAGGCAGCAGAGCCACGGGCTGAACACACAGCTTGGGGCAGCCAAACCTGTCTCCATGTGGCTGATCAGCCTGTGAGATACCATGGAGGGGTGGGGGGAAGCTCCTGAGCAACAGCAAGTTGAAGAAACAGATGGGAATGGGAACGGGACCATGCAAACAGCAGGACAGAGGGATGCTCGGGGAATAGCAAGAGAGCAGAGGAAAGGTTGAGGATAGAGGGATGCAAGAGCAGAGTATTTGCAACTCCAATACCCAACCCAACTGAAAATCTGGAAAATTGATGGGTTTGTACTGATTCTGAATTTCTTTTTTCTTTTTCTTTTTTTTTTTTTTTTTTTTGTAGGATGCATGCATATTTGTTGAGATGGGAGAAAATGGAGAAGAGGTGCTTCACAGAAGCTGGAGAACAGGAAGAGGAGCCAGGCCAGGGAGCCCAGGTATATGGAAGAGGCTTAGGAGTTGATGAAAAGGTTTATGGAGGAGAAGAGAAGCCTTGTTTTGCTTTCTTTCTAAAAAAGGAATTTGTTGGGGAGAAATAGTAAGTAAGAAAGGGCCACGATAAGAGCTCTTTGTTACAGTGAGGGAAAATCTGGTACAGAAAATTTTGCAAATATTGGCGACATCAGGGACTGACAACATAATGTAAAGGGGTGCAATTCTGAACAGAGGCTTTCTGCTACCAGGGGCAAATGTGGATGCTCCTTTCCAAAATCTTCCTAATATTCTAAATCATCCTTTGATGCACCTTGTAAACAGAAATGGTGAAAAGCACAATTTAAAGCTATGAGTAGTGGGCAAATAACTTGCAAACAGACAGAAAGAAGCTATTCTGTGCCGGTGAGTGACCTGACAGTGTTGTGTATCTTGAGATGACCTGACTGTGAGCTGACAGCACATCACTTAAACACAGCGCCCTCGGTTCCCAATAGCACCTAAGGATGTTTTTTTCAGTATAACTCAGTTCTTGCTGATCTATGTTCCATTTTTACTGTGTAAGAGAAGTGTTTGGTTTAATGGAGAGGATACAGTCAGGGTCTGTTTGGCACACAGACTCTGGCAAGCAACTTTTCTATCAGATGCAGTTTTATTCTATGTCTGAAAGTACAATGGCATCAGTGCTTGAGAGCAGATTCATGCTGTATCTTTAAGATTTCCCTGGATTTGGGGCATGTAGATGCCACTTTAAAAGCACTGTCATTTCCCGTATTTGAAAGTGACTCTTTTCTGAATAGTATTTCACTGGGGATTTTCTTTGAGAAGAGAACAGAGCTGGATGAAAAGAGTGCAGATTTACACACTTCTTCTCAAGTTGAACCACTGTGCAAATGTGCTCCATTCACATCCCCCCTCCTTTTTTTTAATCTCATAAATTTAAAGCATATTTAAAATTTGTACAGGTTTTCAGCAGTCCTGATAAAGACAAAGGCGTTTGTCTCTGTAACTGGAAAACTGGGTACAATATTGAGCGAGAAGCTGAGCCTGCACCGCTCAGTGTGCAGCCAGCACCCTGCATCCCCCAGAAAGGAGCCTCACCAAGCCCAGTGGCCTGGTCACTGGCCAAGGCGAAGAGCTGCTTCTAGCCTTTCCATATTTTACCCAGTGATGGTTTAATATAAAATATAGATTCAATGCAAGGACCGGGATCCTTTCTCCCAAGTGACTGCTCTATGCCATCATGAGCATCCCTCCCATAGTGACCTTGCTCTCCCGCTCCAGCCACCCACAGAGCCTGCTGCTCATTGCTCCGACCTATACAACAAATACCCCCATCATCTCCGGCTCTGCCCCACAAGCAGAGAAGATGGGGATACGTGTGGCAGGACACATGCCTCGGTGCAAACCCAGGCACGGGAGCGAGCAGCGGTCGCGGCAGAGAGGGAAGAGCATGGCAGCTACTGTCTGCAGGGACAGGCTAAGCCTGGAAGTGGAACTCTCATTCTTGATATCTTATAGTCCTTGATTGATATTAGTGCTTAAAGCCTTCGTGGTGTACATTAATAAATACTTCTGTTGTCCATATGTGGTTTAATTGTTTTTATGCATCCCTAAGAAAGAGAAAACTTTCCTTTCCTTTCCTTTCCTTTCCTTTCCTTTCCTTTCCTTTCCTTTCCTTTCCTTTCCTTTCCTTTCCTTTCCTTTCCTTTCCTTTCCTTTCCTTTCCTTTCCTTTCCTTTCCTTTCCTTTCCTTTCCTTTCCTTTCCTTTCCTTTCCTTTCCTTTCCTTTCCTTTCCTTTCCTTTCCTTTCCTTTCCTTTCCTTTCCTTTCCTTTCCTTTCCTTTCCTTTCCTTTCCTTTCCTTTCCTTTCCTTTCCTTTCCTTTCCTTTCCTTTCCTTTCCTTTCCTTTCCTTTCCTTTCCTTTCCTTTCCTTTCCTTTCCTTTTCTCTTCTCTTCTCTTCTCTTCTCTTCTCTTCTCTTCTCTTCTCTTCTCTTCTCTTCTCTTCTCTTCTCTTCTCCTCTCTTCTCTTCTCTTCTCTTCTCTTCTCTTCTCTTCTCTTCTCTTCTCTTCTCTTCTCTTCTCTTCTCTTCTCTTCTCTTCTCCTCTCCTCTCCTCTCTTCTCCTCTCTTTTCCTCTCTTCTCTTTTCTCTCCTCTCCTTCCCTTCCCTTTCCTCTCCTTCCCTTCCCTTTCCTCTCCTTCCCTTCTCTTCCCTTCCCTTCCCTTCCCTTCCCTTCCCTTCCCTTCCCTTCCCTTCCCTTCCCTGTTCTCAGTTTACATCAGAAAAAATAAGATTTCACTCCTTTTTGCTGCAAAACCCCGGGTGTGGTGGGATTCTGGGGGCTCCGTAGCTCCTACGGGAGCATGGTACGTGGCACCATCTCAAACAGGTCTCTGAGAAAGCTCCCTTCTGAGCAAGGAAGTTTTACCATAATAACAAAAAGTTACATTTTGCCCGCAGGAGGAAGGCATTATTGACCAATATCCAGTATCTCCTTGTCTGAGAGCATGAAATGACCTTGGGGATACACTAGACTTCAGTGCTGAGGACCAAGACATTTATTAGCCATCCCACAGGGAAAGGCAAGCTTGGTTTAGTTGCTGGGCTCCAAGGGACGCATACGGCAGGTGATGCTTGCAGGAGTCGCCGGCAGTGAAAAAACAAGTGGCCTTTTGCTTTTGCACATATATCATGTAAATTCTCTTCGATTAAGGTTATCAATCGATTTTCCTATTTAAAAGCTCTATATATGTGTGTGTGTGTATATATATCTATGTATATATATGTCAGTATAAAATAGGGAGTAACCTGAGAGGGGAGATGTCAAAAAAGTGTGCGGCAAATGCTGAAAGAAAAGTATTTTTCCTGATGCTGATAACTGAAAAATGGGCTATTTCAAACAAAGTGGCATGGTCTGAAAATCCCAACCTGACCGGACTAGTCTGCAATGAAATAATGTGATTTCTAAGGGGCCGAACGGGCAGCGCTGTGGGGCTGGGAGCCCTGAAGGACACACGCTGTGTCCCGTGCCCGAGGCAGCTCCCCATACCAGGAGCATCCCCTACTGCTCCTCTAACCCAGCCTCAAAAACCTCCAGTGCCAGATTTTTTACAATATTCCCAGGTAACCTCTCCCAGTGCTTAACTCTCTTTATAGTTTGACATTTTAGCTAATATCTAACCTACATTTTTTTTTTTTTTTGCTGCAAATTAAGCTGATTATTTCTCGTTCTACCCCCAGTGGATCTGGAGAACAACTGATGGTGTTTTTCTCTGCAACAGCCTTTTACATCTTGGAAAACCATTACCCGTCCTCTCTTTCCTAAATTAAACAAACCCAGTTTCATTAGTCTTTTCTCACAGGTCAAGTTTTCTAAACTTTTTCATCGTTCTTGCTCTTCTTTCAACTTTTTCAATCCTTTTTAAAGTCTGGCATCCAAAAACAGACACGGTCCTTGAAATCCAGCTGCTGCTTAGTCCGATACTAACATTAACACATTGCAGGAAGGGCTGTGTCCTGGTTTTTCCCCATTTTTCCAGTTTTTTCCCATTGTTGGCTATTCAGTTTGTGGTTCAGCACAAGCCCCAGGTCCTTTTCTGGAATATCCCATTTTGGTAATGAAACTCCGAGGGATTTTAAATGCATTTCTCGGTCGTGATACCACTGAGGTTTGTGATACAGTTGAAACGAAGGTGAAAAAGCTCTACCTGGTGCAACACAAAGGAACGTATGTAATCTTTTTCATTTCAGTAAACTCGCTTTTAAACGTCTAGGTTTTAGCATCAGAGACCTAATCCTCTTCAGAAATATATATTACAACATAATAAGTATTCTTTAGGGCTTTGGAAATCATCCCTTAATAAAGTCATAGCACAACTTGTAACGTTACAGCCGATGTCAGATGTTAAGAACTCTGCGGTATAAATTACCATACAAAGTCTTAGCGTATGGATCAGGTTTTCCAGGTAAGTGGAAGGGCTTGCTATGGTTAATTTGAAATACAGGTGATACCTTTTGTGCATTCATACCCTGTTGGCTTGTTAAAACTGAGCAAATTTTTTAAAAACTGAATATAGTTATTATTTGGCACTTTGCACTTCACTCCCTGTGGACAATTTCTCCCCAAACTTCCTCCACATACATCTTTATAATAAAAATAATAGGATCTAAGTACATTTTCCTCTTACATTGTGTGTTAAAATTAATTCAGAACAATCCTTTAAGGCATTTCAGATTTGTTCAAGTCTTTTATTTTTGTTGCTGACTTTAATTTTGAAAATACTTATGCTTCGAGACTCTCATACTATTAAAATAAAGTTAACACAATCTTTTTTAATGAATCCAGCAATTGTAATAAGGACTGAAATCATGTGCAGGTCAGATACTTTATGTTATCTTGGTGAAACGATAAATCCAACCACGAAATTAAAAGCAAAGCATATCTCTTTTATTGCTTTGTTTTCTTTTTCAGTTCTTAATATCATTATTTTCCAGATTTTCAGTAATCCTAAAGGAATTTTACATTTACTTTTTATAGCTTTACATCACTAGATGGATTCAACTAAAACAAAACATTTGAGGGGAAAAAAAGGTACAAAATGATGGGGTTTATTGTCTCAGAATAAATAATTATACAGGCTCTATTTTTGGTTGAACTGTGTCAGGATTTCCCTTTAAAGGGAAAATAAAAGTTGCTATTTTTCAAGTTGTAGGACCTCAAAAATAAAAAAGATACTTGGGCACTGACTAGCAATTCCTTTGCAAACTGTAAGATGAGAGCAAGGGAGAGGAGCGATTTCTCGCCCTCCGTGGGGTCCGGAGGGGCTGCGCGGGGCCGGGGGCAGCCCCGCCAGCAGCACCCAGCTCTGGGTGGCTTTGCCCTCTCGGAGGAGAGCCTTCCTGCTCCCGCAGCCTTCTCGCACGCGTGTACATACGCATATGTAATACGGATCATACATGGGAAACCATCAGTGTAGCTTCTTGAAATGTTTTCACCCGATCAGGATTTATTGCCTGTGTTTTTCCAGTGAATCATCCCCCCTTCCATTATCCAGTCAGTGCCTATCATGTATTGGCACAATCTGAAATACGTTTTCTTTTTCCCTCACAGAGAATAAATATCAAAAAGTGGTCTCTCTTTTTCCAAATGTAGTTTTCCTTCCTCTTTTTAATTATATTTTTTAAATTCACAGAGGCAATAAACAAATACCAAGGAGACTGTACAACTTCAGTAGCTCTGTAGACACAATGATATTTTCACAAAGCATTTTATAATTACTGTAACAGAGGCATGTCTATCATGATCGGAGTGTATCAGCTCTCGTGAATACTAGAAATGCGGCTGGTAAGACGCAAGTAAGAGCTTTCCAAGTAATGGGGGTAATTTATGCACCCTTATTATGGAAACATTTTCGAGCCATTGTTCGATTTGGGTGTAGTTTGCTTATTTAAGCATAGAATGTCACTCTGTCATTTCACACTTCTCCACCATCCTCTCTGTTGATTACACTTTGTCTGAGACACACAAAACAATTAGTTATTGATAGAGTTTAAGGCTTATGCATAGGAAAAATAAGGCAAATTTACGCATTAGGAAACGTTGCTGTCTCAGCCAAAAAAATGTTGCAAAACCATACAAGAATATTCATCCTGGGAATATTCATCCCGGGAATCTTCATCCTGGGAATCTAGTGAGCATTTAGAGCAAATGCAAGGAGAAGGACAGCCTCATATCTCTGCCAGCAGTGTAAATACAGAGTATCACCGCTCACTCTGTGCGAGAGAGAGCGGTCCATCTAAATCCATGGGCGTGCGATAGTGTTTTGTTTGATGGGGACAAGTGCTCCTCCCGGAGAAAAAGGGGACAGGCAGGAACCTGTCCAGCTGAGCCAGTTGTGTTGGGTGTTTTTCATACTTAGGATTGCAAAGGCATCGCCAAACTGAAGACTGAGTAAATCTCAAAGGGTATTAGCTCTGTTGGCAAGCCAAGGGGTGGCCCAGGCTGATGCCGGTGTAGCAGCTCTGCAGGAGGGTAGCACCGAGCAGGATGAAGCCCAAGGACACAAACCCCACTGTCTCCTCAGCCCTGTGGCCTCTCTCCATCCACCTTGTCGTGCACTGGCCTTTTTGTCCCTTGCACAGCCACGGTAGCTGGTTCACACCCTGGGGAGCTGGCATACAAGCGACACCATGGTAGTAATGACGACGGCGTAAGTACTTGGCTTCCCATCTGCCAGCCCTGCAAACCTCCCAGGGATAGAAGACGCAAGCTCAAGCCTACCCTGCTTCTATTACCTGCCTGCATTTTTAGGCTGCTCTAATTTGCCAGCATCGTGTCAAGCGGGTACCGCACAGCTCACAAAATTAGGGATGCGCAGGTGAGGGCACAGCATCTCTAGCAGATCCCTTCCCAGGACTGGCTAGCCAGCATCGGTCGGCAGTAATTCCCAGACAGGTCCAAGGGGGTCTGGAGCATTGGTTGGGAGACGGAGATTAGGATGCGGCCCCTCTGCGTTTGCAGTATCACCTTCCTTTTTCCCCAGGCAACATGATCAGATATAACTATAATTATAGGTATGTTGTCATCTGAGCTGTTTGTCAAGAGGGTTATGTATTAACTATGACTTTCCTGGACTGCAGCAATTTCAGGCAAGCCTAAATCCCGCTTGCAGTTAGCGTTCTTACATGTGAGCGGTATTTTTAGCATTTATGATTACAAAAATCTCATGTTTGAGCAAGATCTGAGATAAGATTTTAAGACCCTATTTGTCTAATAGTCTCACTGGGATGTATTACCGCATGCAAAACTGTGTGGGATAAGATTATAAAAAGTGATCTTTTCAATCAGAAGATGCTCCGATTTCTGAATGCGGAGCCATGAACTGAGGCACAGCCATTGCCAGGCAGACGATCGCTGATATCACTATTTAATAAAGTGACAGTTGTCCTTCACGTGGGACAAATCCTGCACCTACTGACGTACGTAATGTAACTCCCTCGACTGGAGTGCTGCAAGAACAGACCCCTGGGGAGCAGTTAACGTCTGCGGGGACCAGAGTGTCCCCTCCAAATCCCAAACTAGAGGGGACCCTGTGTGGGAAAGGTCCTCCTGGGTGTATGTACTAGTAGGTCAACTGCTTTGCTGGTTTATTCCCCCATGGGATGAGAGAGAATAATTGGGGCTACAATTAGCAACAGAAATACGTGTGTGCTTCTGAGGAAGAAAAGACATCACCATGACGAACGCTTCAAAGTTGGATAATCAATTCAAACTCGGATTCAACCTGCCAGTTTGGGGTTCAGGTAAGAATTTATCCAGGGCAGGGTAAATTCTTACGCCACAGGTAAGAAGGGCAGTTCCCCTCCCCTCATATTTTCTTTCTTACTGATTCTGTAAGTGCTTAAATGCATCCCCTTGCTCACGTGCAGATGTTTGCAGATGCTGGACTGCAGCATTTCAGTTAAAGATGCTAAGAACGGTCCTTAGAGCGTTTTTTTGGTCTTAAGAATTTGACGATGCTGCAACCCCTGATTACTCAGCTCAGGCAAGGAACATTGAAACAGACAGTTTGAATGCATCTGAAATCCAGAGAACAAAAGTTTGAAAAATCACTAGATTAAAAAATTCCAACAAAGCTTTTTTAGCCAAAATCGTGTCCTTTTTTTCAGCTGTTCCCAAATATGGTGGAGTCTGGGCCTGAGGTCAGACCTGACGCCATCAAGGGGACCGCAGACTGGCTGTCACAGTGATGCCAGGACTTGATGTTGGATCTGATTCACATTTACGGAGGGTCCCATCATGGCAGAATTTAAAGTACATGTTGAATGACTTTAATGATTTTTTATAGTGCTGGAGAGGTGCGAAGGAACTTGAGTTCATTTGGCATCTAGTGAACACAAATGAGATCACACACAAATATCTCCCAATTTCCATGCCATAGAAAGAGGATAACAGTTCTTGTCTCCTTCACTGGATTGCTAAGAAACTTTATTCATTAGTACTTGTAAAATTGTTTGAAAAGCACAGATGAAGAATGTCATATAAAATGCAAGGCACTTTTAGCCTGCAGAGTTGCAGTTCAAGTAAGTTACTCTGCATGTTTAATGGCTACTTATCCAAACAAGATAATTGATATTTTAAATATCTCTTCGATGTTCTAAATATTAAAAATATCTTGGAACAAAGCCTGTCAGATCCCTGTGAGCAAAGAAAACGCTGTCGAATACCAAGGACTCATAAAGGAATTTAAAAATGTAAATTGATTTCTGAAAGTTCAGGCTACGGGGTTAGTCTGAAAGGAGGAGACAGGGGATTTTTACACTCAGTAAATAAATAATAGCTCTCGCTGTTTGTAGATTTGAATCCTGGACTGTCATGGCATTTTATAGGCACTGGGGAACAGAGACTCACCAAAAGCTTTTGAAGTGGGTGGTTAATTTGTCTGATGTGACATGAAAGGTGCTGTCCGCAGCGCTCCTCGCCTCTTTGCTACACCACGGAAGCTGGCCTGATAGTAACATTGGAAGGAATTAGGAAAAGCTTGAATTGGAGAGAAATGAAACCAGGCAGGGGCTGCCGCTGGTTTTTCCCCACCACTAGGCAAGACGTTGCTTGGCTTTTTGCCTTCGGTAAAACACAGCTCGGGTGAAGCAGCCCTGAGTCAGGCTGAGGTTTGTAGGCATAGCTACAAGCCCCCCAAAATTGGAGAAATAGCAGAAAAAGTTATTAGAGAGGCACAGGGCAGCTCCAGGACTATCAGGCATCGCTCTGGCCATCGGAGGGTGATGCACTGGCACTTTGCTCCTCACCAGTTGGTTTTGCATGTGCTTTGGGAAGAGCTTTCCTCGGGCTGGTTTAGCAGGAGAACCCCTGGTTTTGGGAAGGAGAGTAAGAGAAAGGGTGGTACTTACACCTGGGGGGGCCCAACTATATCTCGTTAATACTGAGGAGGGAAGAAAGCATTTCTCTGACACTAGATACAATGAAGGAGTTTACATCCAGCAGACTTTACCTCCAGATTTGCACCGTGTTACCGCTTTTTCCCCAGTTCCCACCGGTCTGATTGAAACTTCTCCATTTTCATCCCTGCGAGGTTCTGC